>NC_091485.1:74801913-75119334 GCF_947461875.1 Haliaeetus albicilla
CTCTCCATTTGGAAGAAAAATATGCACAGGATCATGGTTACTGAAAGAGAACTTGTGAACACTCATTGACATTAAGGTATGCCTTGGCAAGATTGCAAACAACGTGTAGGTGGAGTTAAAAAACTGAGAGAGACCTACAATGAGGCCAAGGTTGGTGATTCCTTCTCAGGTTGAGGGATCTTCTTCCACAGAGTGATGTTGTGCCACTGTTGGTGGGCTGGCAGACCCCAGGGGAGGTGATGGTTTGATGGACAGCTAAACCTCCTCATCCACTACCTCAGAAAGCGCTAGCAGCCACCGTGTCCTGTTTCCATCCCAAAGGTGCTGAGAATGAGATAGGCACAACCTTCTTAGGCCAACACTGAGGGACAGGGGCAAAGCACTGGTGGGACAGTTTCTGGGTCAACTTTCTCAATGAAAGCTAGATATGAGGGGACTTTGGAGGGGATCCCAAACAAGACAAGAAGAAGAATCAGAGGCATGGGCTACCCAAAGGGTCAGAGGGAACAGAAATGGGCAATGGGTCAGATCGTTTCCCAGGCTTCACGCTAGCACTTTTAACCCCATTCCTTCTCTCTTTGTCCCCCAGTACATACAGAAGATATTATTGGTTTAGAGACACAAAATTTCATTAGAAATGGCCTTGACTATTACTTATTGCCTGTTTGTGGGGATGAGGCAAAATGCAACAAGGCATGACAGTGCTCTGGCCAGCTTTCTCTGCAGATTTACCACAGCCCAAGAGCTAGAGCTGGCAGGACCACCATCATATCCATCCAGAGAGAGTGTGCCCATGGAGACAACAGCCTCACCCAGCCCTAATGCACACACGACAAACTCCTGGCTATGCTGAAACACCTGCAAGATCAACTAAAGGAGTAGGAGGACCATTGTCATTGAGAGTCTTTGATGGCACTGTCTTGAGAGTAGCCAGGTTTGAAGGATATTCCATGGCTCCCAACTGTGTCAGTACCCCACTATGAACACAGTGGCCACTGGGTCTCCTGCAGCTATCTAGAAGATGCTCCTAACGGGTTTTGTGTTAGCTGGATCCCCAGATTTCTGGGACATAGCACCGGGACACACACAAGGAGCACACCTAGATATGGGCCTATAAGATAAAATCTTTTTCCTCTGTTCAGGCTGTTTCTGAGTTGCAGCGGTCAGAGTGATGGCTGGGGACAAAGGATGAAGGGTCTAGGCTGGCATGGGTGACATCAAACAGCATTCAGGTTTAAAAAAAAAAACACAAAAAAAGACCTTTTTTTTCCTCCTCTGAGTATCTTCTGTAGGGCAGTATGACCTTAGTGCTCTATTTTACAGACTGTAATAATGGTCACATTTTATTGAGTGTGTGGGCAACCAGCCATCAGTCTGGTCGAGAGGTCTGAAGTCAAAGGGCAGCGAGGGCAAGTATCCTTTATTTTGTTTACTTCCAGAAACACATTGTAGCACTACAGGGACACTATTTATTTCCTTGTGCTCAGGGGGAGCTGAACCAGAAGTTGGCTTTTTTAATGGCTTTCTCTAAATAAACTTTCTAAAGCCCTAGCCCAGAAAAGGCTGTTATGTGCATGTATTTTGACTAGACTCTTACTAATTCCATACAGCCCTAAGAAGAGAAACCTATTTAAAAACATTCATTAAGAGTGCTGTGACTAATCTGAGCTGACCTAATTAACCCAAAATGTCCTGTGTGGAAATTGTTGTGGACGCTGAATAAAAGGCCCAGGCTGAATGCACATAAATTTTCTGTCTGCATTTTCATTCCCAAGGAAGCAGTCAGTTCTTCAAGTGTTATTTCTGGATTGGTATTCAGAGCTTACACCTTGCCAGTGGCTTCTTCCTGCAAGGAAGTTAAATGTGTTCACCTCACTGTGGAAAAAAAAAAAATGTGCACTTGACAGCAACAAATTCTTTTTACACTTGGTAATATAAGCAGGTTTCATCTACATGTGGTGTCTTCACAGGAAACAGTTGCCCTCAGCTCCACTATAACTGGGGGAGATACAGTCAATATAGTCAGTGGAGTGTTGTAGAACCAAGTACAATTCCTCTTGTTAAGAATAGATGTCTCAAAATAAAGTGTCAGTTCGACCCTGGAGTATCTTTTTTTTTTTTGCTTTCCCCCACTGACTATACAGGGAACCTCTAAGCAATGAGCTGTGGTATAGATGGTTATATGACAGGCTTCACAAGATGGGTGAGATGAATTTTGTCTTACATATCAGGACTTGGTTACTCCTGGGTTCCCAGGCTGATGCTCACGCCAGAGAGGGGCACAGGGCTACTGGGTAGGAAGGAATCTTGTCCATGGGGAAGCAAGTTTGCACCTTGCGAAAGGGGTGATAGCAGAAGATCAGGGAGGTGAGGAGCAGGACGCTGTTTAACACACTACCCAGTACGTTTTATGTACAGGGAAAGGGAACTGGTGGGGGCAACAGAGATGTGTTAAAATAGCCTGACAAAGTGACTTTCACAATGTTACATGTGATGGAAGCACAGATAAATGACCTGGGGAAGATGTGAGAGACCTTGGGCCACTCGTTTAGCAACAGGGGCCAAAAATTATTGGGCCCTTATTCAAGGCGAATCTGCAAAATCGAGGCATGCCTTGGATGGGCAGATCAGCGACAGGTCTAGTCTGAAGCTGATAGACATTCAGGGTCTGTATGACAGCTGAGAAAATAGTGTTTGCCACGGACATTAAGGAAGGAGACAATGGAAAATACTGTGTTGGTTTGCTGGTGTTTGCAGTTTTCAGCTGAAGCATACAGGAGAGGGAGGAAGTCCTGTGAAAAAATAAAAATTAGCTTAATTTGAGTAGACAATGGGACATTTATGGGTCGATGTCAAAGAGAAAGGATGAGATATCCATTTGGAATGTAGCTGACAAAGAAAGAGGAGTATTTTTATGGTGCCCTTGCATAAAGTTGGTGGTTGAATGTGTGTCTGAAGATAAATTTTTCTGGAGAAAAGTGGTGAGAAGGGGTCTGGAGACCCTCCACCCCCCCCAAAAAAAAAAAAAAAATATATATATATAAAAGGGTCTAGAAACTGAGAAGAAACAAAATCTTAAAACCCCAAAAGATCTTAACACTGTAATAGTAAATAGTGCAGAAAGGAGACAGGTGAGATAAAGAGCAACAAATAGGCAGTCCCAGCTCTATCCACTTAAAGATACAGGACACACCAAGTTTAGAGTATAAATATGAACTTGGAACAGCATTTCTTTTTTAGGGAGACATTATTGACTAGGATAAATTGACACAACTCTTATTTGGGCTGTCTAGCAGAAAATGCAGGCTGAAATTACTTTATTTGAGAAATAATATCCCTGTTATTGTAATCACTGACTAGAGGCATTTGCAGTACTGAATTGTCCCTCTCTAGTGTAGGACAACATGATGAATGATGCTTGTTTGAGCAGGAAACAGTGGAGGAGGCACACTCTGCCGGTATCGATGCATCACTGGTGTAGCCCTGTAGTTACGGTTCCTGAATATTTTTGGACAGATACTCTTGAATTATAAAGTTATCTTTCTCCTCCAGGGTGATGCCTTTACAGGGTCATCACCCACAGACAAGAGGACTTCATTCCACAGCTAAACCATCCTATTTTAAAGATGAGATTTGGTCCCAGCCTGCAGATATCGCTTCACTTACATGTGAACTGAGCACGTGTTGAGTCAGACTCCCTTGAGATCACCTTCTTCTCCCCAGGGACAAAATTGCAAAGGATTCCTGAAAAGAAATCCCATTCTTCATTATGGTGTGACAGGGATGAGAAAGAGAATTGTGAGTAAACTCTGCTAACTTGAATTTAGGTGAGCTTCCCCCTTCCTCCCCCAAAAATGACTAGATAAAAGCACCTGTCAAAGAAGGCAGGATGATGAGACTCTGGGTAAAAAAGTATCACACACCACTCAGTACAGCAGTAGCAGGTGTCACGTATGAGGCTGGATGAATTAAGCGCTATAGCTGAGTACAATGTCAGGATGAGAAGCAAAGCAGCACTTCCCTAAAAGATGCCAGCCACCCCGTCCTTCCCTTGTTTTGGTGTGGAAAGAGCATCTGGCTGGGCTGGAGGGGTCCAGGGAGATCAGTGCAGTCCTGTGTCGTGGACCAAACAGAGCAGGAGACAAAGACAGGCTTCCTCTTCTTTATATCTTTATCCTTTTTTGTTTGACAATAGCCTATGTAATCTCTGCTTGGGAAACAAGAATAGTAATGCTTAATTTAATAAAATTAATAATATTAATTCATAGTAATAGTAGCAATAATAATGAAATAATAATAATAGTAATAGTAATAACAGGCTTCTTCAGTGTTTGTGTGAAAATGGGAGTTCCTAAGATATACTTTCCACTTAGAAGCAAATAAACGATTTTTTTTTTCCTTTTTTTGCTATTACTAGACAGCCTGTTGTTGGAAAGTACCGTCCATCATGCTATTTTGAGAAGGTGCAGTGGTTCTGATTGTCTTGCAGTTGACCAGTGCTCGCTTCTCTTTCTGGGTGCAAACTGTTATCTTCGTAAAGAGACCATAATGTCATTGATGGCATTTACATCGATCAGTGGGCTTGTATATTGAAAACATATTGGTCTTTCTTTAAAAGGATTGGTAAATGTGGAGAAATGGGATTGCACATAGCCTGTGTTTCAGCTCTGTGTTCCTTGTTGACCAGGGACTGCAGCCTGTCAAAAACCCTAAAGACATCCAGGCATGGGTAGCTGAATAATGTAACTGCAACTCCTGACAACGCTGTCAGGAAGCCTACAGAAGCCTCTTTCCAGGATCCTTCTCTGCAAAAAACATCTTGTCATCCATTTTTTACCAGGTGACATGAGGTGAGTCTGCTGAAAAAAATAGGTGTCTGGTGTTTATCAGAGGTAGTATAAACTGGCAAGGATTCTATGCAATGAGATTATCTTCTCCCCTCCACCCATCACCATGCTACGCTATGCTATGCTATGCTATTCTATTCTATTCTATTCTATTCTATTCTATTCTATTCTCTTCTCCATGGCTGGCGTGGGTAAAGGTTGGCTGCTCCCTAAGGCCAGTTATCCACTGGTGAGGACCTAAACCCCCTAAACTTACACTGCAAGCTCTTTGGGGCAGGAGCTGTTTATTTAGTATATCCCATACAGTATGTCGCATAGTGAGGCCCTGACCTGGTTGAGACTGTCACGAGTAATAAATAAATCAGTATTAATCATCATGAGCAGCAGCCACCTTGGGATGAGAAAATGATTCATTACTCCAATCTGCTGAATTATTCACTCTTCTGGTGCAAAAATGGCATGAAATATGAGCTCTGAGGATGTGGAGGTTTTTAGCATGATAGGGATTTTATTCTGGTATTAGAGGTAAACTACAGCTAGCATAAAAAAAATTTTATCTGAAATTTGTGATGAAAAATGTGGGAGTATTTTTATCTAATAACGTGTTTTATTAAAAATATCCCTTCTTTTGTCTATACTTTTTTTTACATTCTAACACAGAAATAGCTTGTTTAAGTCTTCCCCACCCAAAATTATATTCAGCACCATGCAGCATAAAAAGAATTAAAAAGATGAAAAAGTTGAAATTTTGATTTTTATTAAGTTTTTTTTTTTTCAAATGGCAAATAAATATTTCCTGAAAAGAAGAGCTTCCCTGTAAAATCAGGAATTTTCCAATTGACTGTAGTATGAGCTTCTAGAAGTAAGGATTTCTTTAAAGGTATTGAGAAATTATATGAATAGGAAAATTTGGAAGAAATTCAATGAGGCAAGTATCAGGGAACACACGGGTGAAAGCTAATACCTTCTGTACTAGTCTCCAAAGGAAAATTCTGCAGAAGCTTCTCATTTGCCCAGAAAACAAAGTTGCACTCAATGTTATGATCTGGCTACCTTCACCTAAGAGGCCAGTGAGAACATGAAGCTCAGAAATTGAGGTATTTCTTTTTGAAAAATATGTTTTAACTTAAATTTCCCCTTCAGTTTGCCACTGTGAAACTTCTGGAGCATCATGGCTCATGGTAGCACCTTCACTTCTTGAACGATTCTTTGCCCTGACACTGTTATTCCTATTGATAATGTCATATGATGCTTCGTACCTTCATGCGTCCTGTAAGGCAAAAAAGAGAAGAGGGTTTCATGCAGAGAGATATGTAATTTAATGAAAATAAAAAAGAGGATCTCTTTCAGAGAGATCAAAACAAACAGTATGAATACCTTCTTTCTGCCAGTTGCCTGTTCAATAGCTGGAGCACTGACTGAGATGACAGCTACCAGTGCTATCAGTGCCACTTATATCATACAGATAGGTTACTTGTACTCTGGTAAGAGACGGATTTATTTTGAGTGAATTATTGCATTTCCATCATTTGATTCTTGGATGATAATAATAATAATAATTCTGGCCATTTTGATATCTATTTCTAACTCTAATACCATCTTTCTTGAGGACACTTTCGACTAAACAATATTGGTTTTACTGCCTGTGTAGGAAATAAAACCACAGTACACAAAGAGCAATGTAAATTAAATAAACTGAACCAATAAAGTGCTTTAAAACCTTTACCTTATTGGAAGTATTTAGGGATGTGAATGAATTAGGATATTGGTTTTCCTGTCCACCCCAGTCTTTCCAAAGACTGCCAGCAGGGGATACACCTTCAAGAATGTAAATGAATGCCAACCTAATGAGATCCCATTAATATTATTAAATTACCAAGAAAACACTATTCATCACTGTAAACTCATTTAGCAGAGAAGAAACTCAACTGAATTACTGTAGGGTCCTTGGCAGTTACCCAATAACCATGATGAATAAGGCCAGTTCCTGACAGCTTGTTGACACTGATGCTGCTCTCAGAAGCTCCCCAGCACCCCATCCTCAAATCGGACTTCAGGAGGGTTGTTGTGTCTTGAGGAAAAGTTGCATGGAGAGAGGAGATCCGCTTCCAAGATGATGGAGAGAAATGGGCATCCCTTTGCCCTTTCTATTCTGCCAAGTAGTCCCTCTTCACCTTTGATCAGCAGGTCTA
Source organism: Haliaeetus albicilla (assembly GCF_947461875.1). Classification (NCBI taxonomy): domain Eukaryota; kingdom Metazoa; phylum Chordata; class Aves; order Accipitriformes; family Accipitridae; genus Haliaeetus; species Haliaeetus albicilla. Next base: position 74,808,953 of record NC_091485.1, read on the forward strand.
GCCCTACCCAGCACCCTCTTCTTTCCGACTGCTGGAAGCTGTGGGGTACAGAGTAAGGAGCACAGCCGTCAAGTTTCATCCACCCGCTGGAGCCCAGATGATGAATTAGCACAGACGCAGCAGACTGATTAGCATAACTCATAAAATCCAGTGAACTCACAGAGCAGGGCAGGGAGAGGAACCCACAAGGGAGAAAGAGAAACCTTAAATTAAAATCAAGCTATATAAGCCTGAAGACAAAGTTCACCTTCCAGCCTGGGTGAACACCCCAGCATCAATCAATCTGCTATTGCAGCAGAAAGTATGGCATGAGCGAGAGTGAATGCTGGGGGGTTTTTTTTGCTATCCTTGTGTTCTAAACAGTTGGCTTTGCAGGGATTGAGTTCCCCAGTGCTCCCCCCATTGAACTGCCAAGACAGTATGCGATACGCCTGGGGCTGGTGGTCGCCCACCCTTGGTGGTAGCACAGTCCTTTCAAAGAACGCTGTGCATCTCCATCCAGGTACGGACCAGAAGCGTTTGTTGTTGAGATACTGACTGAAATGGTGGGGCATCTTCTGGGCAACCTGTTGCTGCTGCTTTGGGGAGCCCTAACAGATCAACACAACTTTCCAGGCTATTGGAGGGACACATCCCTCTTTTCTAGTTTTCTAATTATTTCAAGGTTTCTTATGGCCTCTGTGCTTTTCAGGAGAATTGTTCTCATTGAAGTTATCCTATGTACAAATCTGGTATGCAAGCTTTTGCTTGAACTTATACCCCTCTAAGCTAAGTCTTTTCTGAAGACTTTAGTGGCTGGAAAGCTGCCTGGTTGAAGAGAACCTGGGGGTGTTGGGTGACAGCCAGCTGAATATGAGCCAGCAGTGTGCCCAGGTGGCCAAGAAGGCCAATAACATCCTGGCTTGTATCAGAAACAGTGTGGCCAGCAGGACTAAGGAAGAGATTGTCCCCCTGTACTCATCACTTGTGAGGCCGCACCTTGAATACTGTGTTCAGTTTTGGGCCCCTCACTACAAGAAAGGTGTTGAGGTGCTGGAGCATGTCCAGAGAAGGGCAACGAAGCTGGTGAAGGGTCTAGAGAACAAGTCCTGTGAGGAGCGGCTGAAGGAACTGGGGTTGCTAAGACTGGAGAAAAGGAGGCTGAGGGGAGACATTATCGCTCTCTACAACTACCTGAAAGGAGGTTGTAGTGATGTGGGTGTCAGTCTCTTCTCCCAGGTAATATGTGATGGGATAAGAGGAAACAGCCTCAAGTTGCACCAGGGGAGGGTTAGATTGGATATTAGAAAAATTTCTTCACTGAAAGGGTTGTCAAGCACTGGAACAGGCTGCCCAGGGAAGTGGTGGAGTCACCATCCCTGGAGGTATTTAGAAGACATGTAGGCACAGCACTTAGGGACACAGTTTAGTGGTGGACTGGACAGTGTTAGATTTACGCTTGGACTCAATGATCCTAAAGGTCTTTTCCAACATAAACAATTCTCGATTCTATGATTTTATGAACTTTTGTTTTGTTATAGAGATAAAACTGTATGAAGAGGCTGACAGGAGCTTACAGCTTATGTGGTGACTGTCTGTCCGTATTTCTAAATTGGAAGATACTTCACTGAATTCAAGAGTGAAGGGCTAAAATTTGGCCTGCAGTGAACTATAGTGCACAAAGCTAGAGAAAATTTGCCAAAATTTCCCATGATGATATAAAGCTAAAGCCTACAAACAAGAGTAAGGATACCCTCTGAGCATGGCAAGGGGTGATATGAATCCAGATCTGTATTTAGCACAATGGCAACCTTTTGCCACTCTTCCTCATCTTTCTTGCCATCAGTGGCATTATGGTGGCTGGCAATTACTGGAGCAATTGCAGTAGTCACTGTTATGGCCGCTCACAATAATTACTCTTCCCAATGAAACTTTGTTGCAACACTGAGATATATCAGTGAAGAATACAGGTGCTCATTATCAGCACTGGTGTTCATTAGGCACAGTTTGATATCTGGGCATAATTTGATTTAGCTTGGCAAGGGTTTAAAAACCAGCTAGCTGCAAATGCCTGTTCAAGCTCTCCTCATATCCAGCTTGCTAACTAATCATTATGGACTGGTGATTTTACACTGAAACACATCTGGTGACATATAGAAATGGTGTATATAATTCATAGCAAACCATTTGGCCCGTTTATCTACTTAAAAGGGGCCTACAAAGAGATCACAGTTTTCTGAAGAGGAACATATTTGCCATATGCTGCCTGCCAATAACTCTTGGTTTGTAGACAGTTCATGAGCAGTTGGCTGTGAGCATTGAATGTTTTGGCCTATGCCCATTTTGCAACGACTGTGCTACTTTCATCCATTCTTGGAAATGAACCTGTTCAAGGCCTGGCTAGTATTTAGGTGGGAGACTGCTTAGGAATCCTGGATGGTCTACTAACAAGCCAAAGAAATTGAGGTAAACAGCAGAAACGAAATCAGAAAGCTAGCACCTAAGCCCTGTTGATGTATGGGAATAGAATAAATCAGAATCCAGTTGCTCTTAATTAATGCTCCAACCCCCAGAATTATTCTGTTCCCAGCCTGCCAGCCTTAGCATTATATATTGTTACAGGGCAATGTTCTGGGTGGAGATTAGCTAGTTAAGGGAAGAAAGAGGCTTAAAATGCTAATTTTGGCATTATTTAATAATATCATAATAACAATGATGATATAATTTTTGGCTTTATATAATTTTCTCTGAGATCATGTTAACATAAACCAACTCATGCAGAGATATTATATGACAGCCCTTAATGTTTGTGCTGCTGTCAAAAATACCAATATATGACTCTCTCCACCTAGTCATCTGAACGTATCCACTACCTTTGGGCGACCATCTGGGACATCTTCAAAGTGATGTTTCTAAGCAGTGTTGAGCCCCCGGACTGAAAAATAAATCAGGCATTGCATTCAACTTCTGCAATAAACAGCAAGCTGAGGAGATCTTACATTCGAGTGAATATCAATTTTTTAAAAGGTTTTCAAACAAAATGACAGGTGTGGAAACATACACCATCTCAGATCAAAGATGTCCAGGTCAGGAGAAACTCCGTGAGACAAAATGAGAATAAAAATCAATGGGACATAGAAAAAGGATCTTTTTCCCCCTTCACTTGTCAATTAATACTCAATTTTTGTCTGGAAGACATTTGTGCTTATTTGGAGGTGTCTTATGCAAATGTATCTTGATTCTGATGTAACCAGGGTGTTCTCATTACCTCTTTAATGACCGAATATAGCTAATTAGGTAAAGATTCATAGACTCATACAAGCCTTAGAAGAAAAGATAAGAGAATAGGGGTCAATAGGTCACTTTTTTTGAACACTTTCTTAAATTGTACTGGTTCCTCCTGTTTCAAAGCCAATAGCATATGTTTACTGAAACCATCCTGCCTGAAAAAGCAAATACATTTGCTCTGAAAACATCAGGAGATGAGATTCTGCCTCTTCCCTAGATAGTTTGTTTCAGTGACTAATGACCATTAATAATGTGTGCCTTTCCTCTAATTTGGATTTCTTCTTTGGCTTTCTGCTTTTGGTATTTATTTTGCCTTTCTCTGCTAGATCAAAGAAACTTGAGCACCCACAATTTCCTCTGATGCAGGTACATCTATGCCACAACCTGGGCACCGCATTTTTGGTTTTTTTTTGATAAACAGCATGACCTCTTTATGTCACATTTAATAAGGAATCTTTGTCTACATCTTAACTTACAGTGCAGTATTTTCCAGAACCTCCAGTGACCTTTTGAAAAGGATGAGCAACAAATCGACGCAAATTCAGCAGTACCATCTTGACCAACTTTATCTGTAAATATAGCATTGCTTTTCTCTCCCAGTCACTTCTCCCTTGGTCATCCAGCCAAAGGCTTCTCTTGCCACAACATTGTGTTTGGAGGTCATGGCTGAATGTCATTCAGCTCCCAAAACGCTGCTCACAGCCCCCACGAGCTAGAAAACCAGATTCTGTCCTGTAAGCACAGCCCATGCTCCTTGTTCTTGGCATTTGGTTGGATGCGGCTGCATTTTACTGGAATGGGCACAGGTGTCTAATGGGCCCAGGCTGCCCTATGGGACTGCCCCAGCCCCATCACCCACCACTGTTTCTCAACTTACTGTTGTCTGCAAATTTGAACGTAATTAATTTTATATTTATTTTCAGACTACTGATGAAAATAGAGGATCAGTGCAGGCCCAAGACTGATTCCTGTAGAATCTTGTTAGAAGCAGATCTATCAAACAATGATTTCCCACTGTCTGTCAATCAGCTATCTTACAATCTATTTAACATGGTAAACATCATACTGTTTGGGTCTGGTTTTGAATGTCAATGTCATCCATCACTTGAGTCTTCATCGATAGAGATATTTAAAACCTGATGGGACATGGTCCAGAGCAACCTGCTCTAGCTGACCCTGCTTGAGTGGATGGTTGGACTTGATCTCAAGAGGTCCTTTACAATTTCAGTGACTCTGATTCTGTGATCACTAAGCCAAATTCCTTAAAGATGTCTGTACTTCCTCCGAAATCACTTCTAGCAAATGCCCTGAAAGAATGAAATCAGAATGAGTTTTTTGCAGTGCTTCTTTCCCACAAAACTGTGTTGACTGACACAAGTTATATGCCCATCCTTCTGTTCTTTACCAACTAACAGCTATATTTTAATGTTGTGTTTGCAACTGATGTCAGGTTAAGCAGTCTATAATTTCAGGTTTGCCCTTTTAGGGTGTGACAGTAGCCATAACTCTTACCAAGCCTTCTGAAGTGTCTCTGGGATTCCAAGATGTATGAAAACTTAACATTACCAAGGCTGAAAATCTCGACAAATGTTGAGATCTCCTAATATAGAACAGAAATGTTTATTCCAGACTTATCCTTCTTCTATAATGATGGTCAGATTGTTGTCCTTTGGCATTCTTGGCATCATTCTTATTCTGGTTTATTTAAAAACTTTCCTTCCACTTTGGGATTTCCCCATCTTACTTATTCTTTCTGAAACCTTTAATTGTCCTTTTCTGTTTGCCCTCTGAGATCTGGGATTTATAAGTAAATAAATAAAGGCCAAGTAAAGTAAGTTAAAAAAAAAGAGTACGTAAAAAGGTCAAATGCAAGGTCCTGCACCTCGGTCAGAACAATCCCTGATATCCATACAGACTAGGTTATGAATTGATTGAGATCAGCCCTGCAAAGAAGGACCTGGGGACACTGGTGGATGAAAATTTGGACATGAGCTGGCAATGTGCACTTGCAGCCCAGAAAGCCAATTGTCTCCTGGGCTGCATAAAAAGCAGTGTGGCCGGCAGGTCAAGAGAGGTGATTCTCCCCCTCTACTCCACTCTCGTGAGACCCCACATGGAGTCCTGTGATCAGCTCTGGGGTCCCCAGCATAAGAAAGACAGGGAGCTGTTGGAACGAGTCCAGAGGAGGCCACGAAGATGATCAGAGGGCTGGAACACTTCTCCTATGAAGAAAGGCTGAGATAGTTGGCATTATTCAGCCTGGAGAAGAGAAGGCTCTGGGGAGAACTTAATGTAGCCTTTCAATACTTAAAGGGAGCTTCTAAGAAAGACGGTGAAAGACTTTACCAAGGCCTGTAGTGACAGGACAAGGGGCAATGGTTTTAATTAGATTGGACATAAGGACGAAATTTGTTATGATGAGGGTGATGAGACCAGGCTGCCCAGAGAAGCTGGGGATGCCCCATCATGGGAAGTGTTCAAGGCCAGGTTGGATGGGGCTTTGAGCAACCTGATCTGGTGAAAGTTGTCCCTGCCCATGGCAGGGGGTTGGACTAGATGATCTTTGAAGGAGCCTTCCAACCCAAACCATTCTGTGATTCTATGAAAAATAAATACATATTTTTTCATCTGCATGAAAAAAATCCATGTATACATTTTATTCCATGTATTTTTATTCCATGTAAGGAAGCAATTAGACATAATAAAGGCACACAGACACAAAGATAAGATGCCTATATATAGATATTTCTACTTGATGTTTTCACTTTGTCAGAAAATTGTAATGGCTTTTTAGTCAAAGTTATCCTCTGCCTTGATTGCGGATGCTTGGCTTTTGGCCATCTAATAAATTATTCCTAAAAGACTCTCAATTTTCATTCACAATTTCCTGTCTACACTTATGTCAATTTCTCTCAAAATTTTTGTCAGCTTTAAGAAATTAGCCCTTTTAGCATACAAAGCACATATTTCATGTTTGAGACTGTCCTTTCTATGCCCATAATAAGTGTAATTACCACAGGGAAAGTTATACCAAGAAGGGAGAAGAAAATTGTAAGTCTACAGCATAGATTTTTTTCAACTTTGGATGGAATTTTCAAAAGTTTCTAAATCACTTGGAATAAATTATCATAGATCTGTTGCAGGGAGAGGTACAGAACAGTTAAAATACCTGAAATAGTGTGGGCAAGGCTGGTTTGGTGTTTTGTTCTGTTCTGCGTAACTGATTGCTAAAAATTAAGTTCAGATTTTAGTGCATTTTAAGGAAAGCACAACTGGAATGTATTTGTGACCTTCAGATTCTCAAAATCAGGAAATCTGCTTTTTCTGATGTTTAGAAATGCTACAGCATGCAAGAAATTATCAGGAGAAGAAAGGTGAAAATAGAGTGAAATTAAACTCTGAACGCTGAGTAACATTTTTTCAGCGCCCAAATCCCATTCTCTCTCATTGCGACCTGGCATTCAAAAAATCTTGCAAAAAAGTCAAGCTTTTTGCCAATGTTTTCAGATATCAGCTGGGATTTTCAATGTAAGAGTTAGTCACAGAGCTTGTTATGCTTCTCTGCTGACAAAGAGCTCTGGACAAACTCTCTTGTTTGAACTGACAACATACTTAACAGTGTATGCAAAGGATTCATCATCGTATTATTAATATTTTCCTCAAGGTCATTTGCATGGAAATTACTAATGCAGAATATCGGCAAATTACATTGAAGATGAGTCTCAGAAGCTTTCTGTGTCTTCCCTCTTTCCCCAAAATTTGATAGCGATGTAGCACACACCGACGTCCACTGGAAAAACAGCAACACATTGGCTCTGACTGCCAAAAAGTTGATGGTCTTTTCTTTCCTGTAGCTCCAAATGATATCTTAGCAATATCAAGAGATCTGAGCTATAAGCTGTAGTTGGATAAAGTAGTGCTCTTCCTGTGGGGATGGGGTTCTGTTTGGATTGAAGGCTCCTCCTGCCACCTGGGATAGTGCTGTGATGGGGTAATCCCCATCTCATAAACTCAGAAAAATCATGCTCCAGAGAAGCCACCATGGCAACTAAGTCGTCATCTAGGCTGGATTTACACTTTTAACCAACTAAGAGTTATACCATTTATTAAGACAGTCAGGTAGGTTTCCTCAATATCTATTAGAGCTTGAATGATATCTCCGTAGGGTGATTCATCCCATCGTAAACTGGGAGGGAGATCAGATGTTGGGAGAGAGGAAGATGAATCACCTCTATAGGTGCTGATCTTGTTCTGTTGAGCGAGGAAGGAGCCAAGACCAGCTAGCTTAGTGGGTGCCCATTTCGTAGGTAGGTGTGATGAAGCCAAGCCTAATCGCAGGTTGTCTGCAGACAGCTGACACCTCTGTTATTAAATTGGTCACACCGCACCCAGTTTCTGGGCATAATTGGTTGTGGACAAGATGAAAGACTCAGTGTGTTATTGTTAGAGCCGACCACTGGTTACTCCCTTAAAATGGAAAAAGGCAATTTTAACACCCACAAAAATTCCCATGTCTCTCTTGTCCCGATGATACATCTCCTTCTTTGGTGTTTTGTTGTATTGTGGTTGGTATTTTTTTTAATAGTTGTGCTGTGCATCCTGACAGAGAACCAAATTATTTCCATCCCCAAAATTAACTTCTGCTCCCTCATGATTCCTGGGAACTCTGGTCCTTTGGCCAGCATTATCCAAACACATCACAGAACTGCCTCACACAGGCTTTACCGTTATGAACCATCTTCTCCACCCCCTTCTTCATTCTAAAAATCAATGTGGCCATTTTCTTCCTCACCACCTCCTTTCATCCCTGTTGGAAGGCCTTTTTTCTCTCTCTTCCTTTAGTTCCCTACCCTTTCCATAGGAAATCGCTATCCTCCACAGTCCAGACTTCAGTCCATGCTCCAGTCATCTCCAGTTTGGTTTACTGCAATAGCGTGCGTTACCAACTTCTCTATTTTCCTGATGGAGCTTTTTTTCTGATGGAGCCGAGGATACCACTTACCACCTTTGCTGAAAGGGCACATTGCTGGCTCATATTCAACTTGGTGTCCACCAGGACGCCCAGGTTGTGTTCTGCCAAGCTGCTTTTTAGCTGGGTGTTCCCCAGCATGTACTGGTGCATGGGGTACCAGTTCGTCCCCAGGTGCAGGACTTTGCATTTCCCCTTCTTAAATGTCATGAGGTTTCTGTCAGCCCATTTCTTCAGTCTGTCAAGGTCTCTGGATGGCAGCACAACTCTCTGGCGTATCAGCCATCCCTCCCAGTTTTGTGTCTTCTTCAGACTTACCTCCTTTTAAGTCCTTCCCCTGCACCTAAGCCTGCTTCCACAGATACTTTTGTTTTGATATTTCTCTCCCAAATAGGAGCTCAGTCTCAATGCTTCTTTCTTGTCCTGGCAGCCTCTGCAGCTCTGGGTGTCATAACTCACCACTGATGGACTCTGCTTAGCTAGACTTGGTCAGCCGAGACTACATACTTAAACCTGTCAGTTGTTCCCTTCTCATGACTTTTGAGTCCATTTGCCAATTTAAGTGAAATCTGTCAGAAGGAAAATATTAAATTTTCACAAGCTTGGGTGAAAATTAATGGAATTCCAGGTAGAGGAGAGTGGCATAGTTAGTGGTTCCACTGGGAGAATTGTCCTGGCTATCATAGACACCAAAGTATGGTTTCTGTCCTGTTCCCCTCTGGTGTCTAAGAGAGCATGAATTCCGGTTCAAGCTTTATCCACAAACCAGGCATTCAGAAAATCTCTTTCTCTTTCTGCTTGACATCCAATAGGGTTGAATTCAAACTACAATTTTAGCATAACCATCTAAGACATTGTGAGATATAGTTTCACAGGAACCTAGGTTTCAACATTTGCCATGTCCATGGAACCAGTGACTTTCTCTTCATACAATGTTTTGAGTTTGCTAATTTATGCATTCCACTTCTGTCTTTGATGGGGAATCATAACTCTTGCCCTGTAGACCACAGACTGTGTAGTACTAGAAGCAAAGCATTGCCCTGTACTCTCATGCCATTGACAGCCTACTCCAACACTCATCGGCTTCGGACCTACCACCTCTAGGTTTGACTCCTTGCTGCTGCCGTAAAGTTGAGAATAATTTCATGGTGACCAATCTGAAGTCCTGGGTGGTCATTTGTTGATTTGTTAGCATACCTCATTCATAGTGAGCAATTCACTTGTCCATTTTCTTATGTGTTTTATAGTTTTTTATTTAATTTCTCACTGTGCCCCTCACCAAATAGACAAACAGCATTTCCTTTCGTTGTTGTGTTTAACATTTAGATTTCACTGGAATTAACTTAGATGCTATCACCCTTTATTGCTTCTTTCAGTTCTTCCCATCCTGGTAGTAAATGAGTGGGAGCAGTAGGTGGACCAGTCAGTTTTTAAAGCCACCGACTGTTTTCCTCTCCAGAAATCTACTTAAGGGAAATCTGATATGCATGTCTTCTAAGCACTTTGCAATCAAGCAATATATTATGATGCTTTCAGAGGGGAAACAAATAAAATCAAAGAAGTAATTCCATGTAGAGAAGGAAAAAACTAACCATTTCAAGGGGAAAAAAGGTACCTTAATGGGATTGCTTAATATTCAGGCCATACGTCTCAAAAATGAAGGAATATTTTGAAACAGGCATGACTTGTGGATGAGACAAGAACTCTCTCACTTTCCTAAATAACCAGCATAATTTGGTAACTGGTCTGTGGAGCTCATGAGTTGGGTTCAATGGTACATTCTACTCTTGGCTGACTATAGCTAATTAAGCTGCCTTTTTAGCCTCAAATATGAAGTGCTGTATTTCTTTTGGAGCCGAAACTAGTGTATAGTGTCCCTTGAAGAACTGAAATCTTTTACATTGCATCTGGCCTTGCCAAAAAGAAAGTGGGTGATTTACAGGGACTGAGGATAGCATTTGTCTGCCCTCTGAATAGTGCAGAGACACTGCCTGGTGTGAACCTTCTCATCCTGGAGGAGATGTCTACAATAGGTCAGCTAATACTTTAAAAATAGTTTCTCTCCATTGGTATAGAGTGGTCTGATCTCTCACAGGCTAGGCACAGCTTGTGAGCTATGGGCTTACAGCTCCACGCTAACTAGTAAGGTGTCTGAATGTCCAGAAAGGCTTTGTTATAGTATTGCCAATGCAACATTTACCAGTTTGCATTTTTCCACCTTCTTCATAAAACAGCACCTTTTGCTGTTGGGGAGGCACTTCCCAAGGAAATTCCCTCTCTTCCACTTATCATTATGGAAAGGCTGGAATAATTAGATATTTTCAATATCTGTTTATGTTTTCTCACAGGTAAGGACCTCTGTTTAAGGTAAAGCTTCCCATGGTTTTATGTTCCGAGCTTTGCTGCTTGAGCCTTCTGCTGGCGACATCTCTGATCCGAATGCATTAAGATCACTTCTCCCCAGACGCTTACTGGCTTCTGTTTTATTTAGTGCGCCTGGATGGTTTTCTAGGACTACATCCAAGGTAGTCTCTGACCTTGCTGGTCCTTTAGTTAGCTGCGGTGTACACAGAGCCCTCCAGAAAGATGTGATCGGTTCCACAAGCCTTCCTGCAGAATGTGTCAGGTGCACTAAATTTCCCCACTCTCACGCTTATTGACAGGATACACATACAGGGATGCAACAGTGACACATTTTTCACACATGCTTGTGTAAGGCCAAGAATAGGTTCTCACATTCATAAAATCAGCACAGCCTACCCTTAGGGAGGCAAGGAACTCATTAATTTTGCCTTTTCTTATCATTATTTCATCTGATCTCTCCTCTTTGTCCCTGAGACGTTAATGTGCATTTCAGCCATGTCTTCCATTCTGGGAATCTCAAAGTACCATGGAACATGAGTGACTTCAGCCTCCTACCACTTCAGCAAGGGTTGTTATTTTCAAATTTCTTTTGTCTGTATTGCTAGGCTTGCTTGGAGAGCAATACTCTTCTCCACATTGAGGAGTAAGCCATATATTTTTGAGGAGAAGGAGATATAGGCTTGAAAAAGAAAATAGTCACAGTGGAGGAAGGAGATACCTAAGCTAAGATTTAAAGTACCAATCCAGTTACTGACAGCAGTGTGGAAGCACAAACTCTGCCTGAGTTTATTAAGCCTGCGTCTAAAGCCTCACAAATTTGGCACAGAGCAATTCGCTCTGCGTTTTTGCTGGGTGGGTCATTGCACAAGAACTAAGAACAGCCCTCGGGAAGGAGAATCGGAGGCTCCCCTGGCAGGTGGATACCCTCCAGTAGTCTCAGAGCTTTGGAGAGCTTTTTATGTGAAACCTGCGAAAAAGCTGTTCCTCTGCCAGTGTATTTTGTGGTGAGAGTGGATACCGCACGGATCCATACTCTGTGCTAGGTGTTGATTATCACTGAGGAGTTGTAATACAGGTTCTACATCCCTTTCTGGATATTAAAGGACAATTCCACAGAAAAGCCCAGGAGAAAATCAGTCATAGTATAAATCCTGTAGAGTTTCAGTTGTTCCATATACCAGGCTACACATTGCTTGATGGGAATAAGCAGAAGTATCTTAGAGTTTCTTTTCTGAAATTACCAGCCAGTCTCTGCACTGGAAGTGTAAGGGGTCAAGTGGAAAAAAAAATAAAAAGGAGGCAATCTTGAGATTACTCTACATTTGAGCCAGTATTAGGTATATTTCCTTACTTTCAAGCTGAATAAAGGTTAATAATATGTTAATGATTTTGTATGTGTAATGAGTGAATATGACATTGAGGAGCTCTATCAGGAGTCATCTGCATAAATGGGTTCACTCCTGAAGTATGACACCTCTGATTTTCTCTTGATGATTTTCACCTGTAGCCCTTCATCATCTTGACTGTAACTGGCATGACCCAATACGAGCTACACCTGCTGTTTCTTTCCCTCTAGATCAAGTATAGGTTTTGCGATGGCAGCAAGAGCAATGAGGACTGAAATGAGATCACTGCGGTGGCTGAAGGGCATTTGCTGCTGGAGACCCGATAAAATCTTTTTGCACTGCCAGGAGAGGAGGTTCCCTTCATGCAAGGCATTTCACTGCTTGTGTCACTTTCCTGTCTGTAGGTTACTGTGTAATTACATCATCGCAGGAAGTATTCATTAAAAAGCTGGAACCATTAGCAGAGGCACCAGTGGCCTCCTTTGTTTTGCGCAAAATTAGATACCAGCGCGAAACCCAGTTCTAGCTGCATTCATGTTCGTAAATCAAAGTCAAGTATTTCATTAGCGTGTCTGCAGTGTATGTATATAACTCAGCAACAGAGTGTCTGCTAAGCCTAATGTGTTGCATTTAATTAACATTTAATTAGAGGGGTTTTGTGGGAGGTGCATAAGTATTTGCTAGGCGGCTCATAAGCATGAATCCACATCTCACTTGCTGGACATTAGAGTGCAGTTCTTGTAAATAAAGGCTGCAAGTTGAAATCACCCTTTCAAGCTAAGCAGATCTAGTCCCAGGATACCTTAAGATTCATATGATGTGACTTAAATTTCAGAATTTAATTTTGTATTGAATCTCTCCTCTGGTTTTCTTTTACTGATATTACATATGTTGTCTTTTAATGATTATACTTACTCCTCTCTTACTCAATTGGGTGTTGAGTAGTTGAGTCATACTGGAATTAATTGTATGTCTTGGGGGGAGAGCTTTATTTCAAGAAGAAAACCCTTCCCTGTTAGATCTGTGAGTCCGGAAGCTTTTGAGGTGCTGTGGCAGACACCTAACAGTTCAGGTAGTACAGTCATTTCCATGCACAAGGAGGGAACCGTAATAATTTTTCTGAGTAAAGTCATTACTGAGTGGTATTTGGTGGCTTGTGTTGGATCAGATGTCAGAGGGATGAGCTCTGATTTTAAACTGATGTTTGCAGGTACAGTTCTGTGTTCAAAATAGGAAACACATATCAGCCAGCTGGCCACCCAAGTTCTTCTTTGGAGTCATTGGAGTGAACTAAGGCTTCTTCAGAAAGATCACACCCAGGCCAGACACCTTTTCCAAATAACCTTCCATTCATAAAATCCATCTGACCTAGGATGGATATCTGCAATATAGGTGTCTCCATCTGAGCAAGTCACCCCAGGCTCTCTTTACTGAGCCAAGTTCAGGGCATGATTTATCTGACAAAAAGTAGGCATCTACTCTAGCATGGGCAGACCTGTGGCATTACCTCTATTGACTATTTTGACTAGAACTCCACTATTATAGGAGGCCAGAAAACCAGTGCAGATGTAGACACCTGAAGACAGATAAGATGAATCCCACCTATAGTTTCTCACCATCAACTGTAGGGGAGACTGTGGAGATCTGTTGACTCAGGTCAACAGAGGGTGGTGAGACACTGGACTAGGTTACCCAGAGAAGTTGTGGATGCCCCATCCCTGGCAGTGTTCAAGACCAGGCTGGATGGGGCTTTGAGCAACCTGGTCTAGTGGAAGGTGTCCCTGCCCATGGCAGAGGGGTTGGAAATGGATGATCTTTAAGGTCTCTTCCAACCCAAACTATTCTATGATTCTATGACCTAGGTAAATACCTAAAGTTGGGGGATAGAATACCCTTCCCTTGGCTATCGTGACATGGCTAAAACAATCTCCAGTGGAGTGACCACTGCATGGACATCCTTCTCTCTGTAGATTCTCTTTTTATGTGATATGTTTCTGTCCTAACTCCCTGACACCCTCACAGACTGACTGAACATAATTGTGAGCCTATATCTGGACTATCTTAGGTCATAGATGTGACCAGTGTTGCAAGTAGAACAGAAACAGAGCAGAGTTGTGGACTTATGGGCTCATTGCTGCTGTCATGGCTGGAAAAATTACACCCAACCCATTTCATTTCTCCCACAGCTTCATTTCTGAGCAAGATTTCTCCTCATCCTTGCCCTACATGGCTTTTACCCCATGCTGTTAATCAGCCACTGCTGTGCTCACTCTGTGGTTGATAGCAGAAGTGACCCATTTGGAGTAGCTGTCCTTTTCGGAGTGTTGCTGTGGTAAGGAGAATCTAACCAACATGACAGATTTCCTCATCCTGGACTAAACACATTTTCTGGCTAAAAATAAAAGGAAAGAAGAAAAAAAGGAGGGTTGGTTTGTTGGTTGTTTTTTTTTTTCTTCACCTGACCAGCTGCCCAATGCCTTGTATTATGAAAAGCTGTTGAGGCTTAGCTCATTACTTCTCATTTCTGTGGACACTTACGTGAGAAATGATCTCTCTGATCCTCTGCAGGTTGGCTGGCTTTTCCTCATGTATCCCATTCCCTAACTGGTTTTGTTTCATCCCCAATTCAAAATGCCAGGATAGTGTTGGGCCTTCAAGAGAAAGAAAAGCGGGAAGGAAAACAAATCCTATTTTTCAAACAGAGCACTTGATTTTTTTTCTCTGCCACAATAGTGTGGGCCCAGCACAACTCCAGTACGGTGGAGGTGGTGGTGTATAAAAGGAGGGTAGAGGAGAAGTGAAGATGGGTCTGATGTACAGAGCAGTTTCCTACCTGGGTTATTGGATCTAATGGACTATTGAAGGACAGATCTCGGCTGGCACAATTTGTGTAGCTCCCCTGAAGCTAATGGAAGTCAATGCTAAATTACACCCCATATGGACTAAAAGACCACTGAGTTGAAGGGTTTTTAAATGATGCAGTTCAGTGAGGTGAAGCGATAGATGTGTCTGGCAGGAGTGTATAGAAAGCTGCAAGTTGTAATAACCTCTCCATACCATCCTCTCAGGGAGTAAATTGCATCAGCTCAGACTGCCTGAGCCTTCCCCTCTGCATGTCGTTTGTGTGACTCAATCTCATGAAGACAACTCGGGTCAGCTCCCCCCAGACCCACGGGGTGAAGCTGAGTTACACCAGCAGCAGGTTGGGCTCTCCCCTTTGCTACTGCTGGGCTTCTCATGGGAATCAGAAAGGGGAGGAGGAGGGAAGAATCAAGAAAACAGCAGGAGTTTGATTCAGTTTGGAAATCTCTAAGTGCCACTGATCAAATCCAAGTGCTTTCCTCGTATGTTAAAAAAGATTGCTTCCATCAATCTCCAGGAAGGCTTCAAGTTGAGTGTCCCTGTCGTAGGTGTCTTCATCCTTTCAGATCTGGGACACACTTATTTTTCAAAGTTAATTTATTTCATGCATCTTCCTCCTCCTTTCAGCTTCCTCCCTTGCCACAACCTGTAGAAGAAGGTCCAGATGCAGGCAGTTGCTGAGTTAGCTTTCAAAGGCACCACAGCAGTGTTGTCTATTTTTTTTTTTGAATGGAGCATTGCAACTTTCTGTTCTCTCCACTTTGTGGCTCCCAGTTTATTTTCCAGATCAATAGGAAGTTGTCTTTCTCTTTATTGTTTTATATTAATACTTGACCTACAGATAAGAAGGGAAACGTGACGAGAATATGAGGGAGGGAAATGTGAAGCCATAGGTGGCAGGAATATTCACCTTCCACAGCAGCTGCTTTCACTGGGTTTAGATGTCATCCCTTCCACAAGTGAAATATAAAATCTTTCAAGGGAGTATATTTTATGGTTGTTGTGGGATCAAGAAGGGGGAAAGACAGACTGCCACTGTTTGCTACGTGATCACTTTTCAGACCAGCAGGTCTTTGCCACATGCTAATATTGCTCTAGCAGCACAACTTGGCTTGCCATCAGAGTTTATATTCACAACACTATACACTTCACTATGTTTCTGTAGTTGTCCTGCAGACTTCCTAGTATGAGCTTGTAGATCACACGGGATCAAGATCACAGAATGAGAATCATTATATCAGAATATTTTACACAGGTGTGCCCAGAAGTAGAGACATGCAGTGGACACCATCAGCGACGGGACTGTGAATGTACAGCCATACTGATACCCTTTTTTCTAAGGGGGAAAAAAAAAGGTGTTTTTTCAACATTGATGTTTTCATGTGACTGTTTCTCACACCTATTTTTGCAGCAAATGCATGGTTTGTCTGCCAGGAAAAACTGAAGTGATGGTCCTTGCCTGCCAGCCTCCACGATCTTTGTCATTTGTACTTTTGCCTTCAGGCAGGTAGCTGGACAGCAGGAGCCACCCCAAGAGTGGGAGGAGAAGGCAGGTGAGCAGGTATTCAGCCATGTGGGCAGGCAGCTGATGAACTAACATACCCTCTCCCAGAATGGAATAACTTTGTAAACTCTTAAAAAAGGAAAGGAAGGGGAAAGGGAAGAGAGGGAAAGCCAGTTTGGCACAGGGCAGGATTACTTGTTCATCTGCAATATGTAGCATCTTTCTGGAGAAGGGATTTCCCATTTTCAGCGGTTTCACCTGCATTGTTTGACAACCGCTTCTGCCCTGTGCAACCTTCCTTGTGTCCTCTCCATCCTACATGAGTTATTCATGACCCTGCTTGCACTTCAGCCTGGCACTCAAACCTCTTGATTGATTTCTGGCATCAATCCTGGCCCCACAACTCTTTGATGCTGCTTTATGGCAGACAGAAGTGGTTTTCCAGACTGTTAGCTGGCTCCAAAAACATATATTTCAATGTACGTGAATATTTCACCTTGGGTTTTCAGTTATATTTTCCCTTTACGTGTGTTCATCTATTCAAAGAAACTGATTTTGGTCCAGTTCTTCTGGACAGCATGAAGCAGAAACGCTACAGAACAATTCAGACTCACCCCAAGGAAAGGAGCTGTGCACGGGGCTTATTTTTCCCAATTTGGCATGTGATTTGCCTGCCTGACTTCAATTTCTTTGCATCAACCTGAGAAATAGCAAGGTGAAATCTACCCCAGGCTTGTGCTTTGCTTCAGCCCCTCATCAATCTTAACAGCCATTTATTGCTCCATATTTTACCAAGCAAAAGAGATTATGCCTTAATTATTTCCTCGCATGCCTTTGAGGGTTGCATGACTAAGGCAAACAGAGTTCCAGTAAAAATAATCAGTAAAATAAAAATTAAAACATCAATTTTCTCTTCCATGATCTTGTAATCAAAATACGCTGTCCTCTTCAAGCTTCGTGATGTTCACACAGCTTAGTTTCCCTGGGTGATCAGTGGAAGGAACAAGGCTCCTCCAGAAATTGGTCACCCTACTTCTGAGAAGTGATGTCCAGAGGTGACCGTCTGTCTCTGCTGACTGTCACAGAAGCCTGCTTTAGAGTAGATGCCTAATTTTTAGAAATAGCTGCTCTTAAAACTGCATTTCACATTTTTTGCATGTAAATCATTGCCGAGAAGATGTTTTTAATCCCCTACCTTGATGCCTCTTTACAGGGCAACTGGAAAGGCATGGCCCCCCAAATTTTCTAGCAGCATCTTGAATTATTACTGTGAATTTATCACAATGTTCAGCTATTCCAGATTTACTGCCATATGTTGGCCTTTAGTGTAACTCCCCCCGTCCCCCACATTGTTAGCAGTCTCAGGTGTGCAGAATGGCTCCATGAATCTGTGAACGTGATAAATGCTATCCATTACTGGCAAGATTGTTTCGTGTCTCTGCAGTTGGTTTCACTACAGAAATGCTTCCAGTAAAACAGGGCTTTTTATTTATTTATTCCAGTGATTTCTCTATCTCCACAACTGCCCTGGCCAGTGCACCTTTCATTAGTTATTGGTTATTATTCAGAACGTGGTTTAGGGGGCATGGTTGATGGTTGGACTCGAGGATCTTGAAGGTCTTTGGTAGTTGCTAGAGGGCAAAAGCCATGCCAGGGACCATCTATACCTAGTGGTATAGATGAATAATTTTCTGTGTCCTTCAGCATTCCCTGCATTGATTAACCTATTGGTGTATAGAAAACTGTCCCATCCTTGTGCGAGTGCTATGGAGTTGCATTGTGTGCTGTGGAGTTGTTTTAAAATCCACCAGCCACTGTTTTGCTTTGAAAGTCACTGTACTATGAAGGTAAGAGCATCTTTCTGATTTCAAAAGCTGCACTGAAACTCCCAAAGCCCCTTATGCCAAAAGTAATCATGTTTTTTAAATGCAGATAAGTACCAACTCTGGCTGAAATTCCAACGATCTGGCACACTGTGGGGCAAGAGGGAGGAGAGAAAAGGGAAACCACAATGGTAATTTTGATGCATCCAAAACTTCATTTTGCTCCATACTTGGCTGGAGAGATTCCTCTAACTGGGGAGTAATGCATCCAGATAAGGCTTTAAATTTTACCTCGACAAAACTTGGAGGAGGAAGGAAAAAACATGTCTGGGGAAAAACAAGTGTATGTTAGCTCCAAATTACTATGTAATTACATCATTGATGGAGGTGTTCTTTCAGGAACTGGAACCATGATCAGCAGCACATCAGTCGTCTTTTGTTCTGTGCAAAATTAGATACCAGTGAGAAACCCATTTTTAAGTACATTTGTGTCCTTTTAACTAAGCAGCAGAAGGCCTGCTATGTTGCAGCTAATTAATGTTTAATTGGAGGTGACTTGTGGAAGGGGTCTGAATATGCCAAATGTATATGCCAAACATATGTATATGCCTTTTAACTAAGTTTAAATGTCACTCTTGGGGTAAGGCCATGCATTGGAAAGGTACCCATCAAAACCATACCTTTGTGTTCTGCAGATCTCCTCCAGCCTTGGTCTGACTTTAAAGCAATCTTAGTGATATGGTAACTCTTCAAAAGACTTTTAATGATCTCCCTGTGACTTTTCTTTGCCCTAATCATATTTAATTTGGATTTATACCTACCTGAAATAACAAGGAGGCTGAAAGCCCTTGTGGGAGAGGTATGTAGACATTGGTGTCCTGTAAAGAAAAAGACATAAGAAATTTTTGTAAGGACAACTGCTGATGAACCCTTGAGAATCTTCATGGCTGCTGTAGGCTTAGTGATGGTACATGTTCCCTTTTCTCTGTGGATTTGTTTGGATCATGCCATGCTTGGAGCTTCAAAGCTGAAAGAGCCATGAGGTCTCTGCCATAGTTTGGAAGAATATATCTCACATAAGAACTCGTTGACTACCGTATTGTAGGAGCCTGTCCAAGCCATGAGTGATGAAGTCTGCAGAGAGAAACCCAAAGGTTTTGGGGGGGGGTGCTCTAGGACCTGTCGGGGTGTGCACCAGCTTCATGTTATTTTTATTGCAAAGTCCCTGGGAGACACCACGGTGCTCAGAGTACTCTTGGGTTCAGCAAAGCAGGTGGTCGTTTTTATTGGATTAATGGTGTTCCTGCAGGTGCTGTGATTGCACTCTGCTGAGAAATTACATCCTACCTGATCCAGTTTTCCCAGCCATTTCATTTCTATGCAGAATTTCTCTTTGCTGCCTGGCACTGGTTTTTGGTGTTGCTTTGTGTTGCTAAACAGCTGGTCTGTTCTGCCTCTAAGTGGGCCACCCTCCACTCTAGGAAAAAAGCCTGAATCAGAAGAGGGTACTGTATTCACCCAGTGTGAAGCATCGCTGTCCTCCTTTGAGTTTGCAGGGGTCTCTTACAGAGGTCTCTCTGAAAAAGTCTGAACATACATTGCTCCTTTTTCTCTTCTCTTCTTCTAGCAGCAAGGATTCACACCCATTCCCATCACATTTTCTGCCATTCAGTGGGCACTGTGGTTCTGCCTGCATGACTCCTTCTGCAGAGCAATGGAGAGGAGGGGAGAAAAGCTGCTGTGTTTTCTGTCAGATGGAGTTTAGTAAATAAGTGTAAATAAGGCTTACAGAGCCATCCACAAGTTTAAAAGGATCCAGCCAGAAATAGCAAGCTGGCAGGGCGAGCTCTGCTCAACAGCATCACCCCGGCCATCAAGTTTTGTTTGTACATTTTTTTTCTGTGACTGAAGCAAAAGCTGATGGAAGAAAATGTGCGTAAAGGTCCAGGAAGTGACCTGGAAGTGAAAAAAGCAAGAAAAAAGGCTCTGTGAAATTGTTGTATCTCAGTCCTGGGCTGGGCAGCTTGCTTTACTCCTACTTTTCCTTTTATCTGTGTGGAAGGTGCTATTATTTTTGTTTGCAGAAGAGTACAGAGGCTCATTTGACACTCCGATCCATTATGCTATGTGTTTTTCATAAATGAATGACAGCAGACATTTTCTATTGCAGAGAGGGCTCCCAGAAATGGCCTGATAGAAAATCCTCCCTCTGAAACCTTCCCATGGAGCCTTTTGGAAGGCTGTAGGAGATGACTCTGGATATGTGCTGAACCAGTGAGGCTTTGGTCCGTGATCCCAGCTGATCCAAACCCTGGATCAGTAGCTGCAGTTGAAGGGAATGCTGAGCCCAGCTCTGAGGGGTGGAAAGGGACTGTCTGGATCTTGGGGTGCAATTCCTGCCCTGTGTTGTGGGTGACATCTAATTCCACTTGTGCCATTGAAAATTAGCTATATATCTATTTGAACTGGTGACCTAAGTTTCCTCCATAGCAAATGGATAGAGATGGGCACCTCCAAAGGCTCATTCAGCTCATGGGCAGCTGAGGTACGTGGGCTGACTTGCACTCCCAGCAAGGGACCTGAACTAGATGCAGATCTTTCAGATTAACTGAGGTGAGAGAAAGACCACCTACTCTACAAAGCTCAGAGCATCTATTGCCCATCCCCAGAGGTGGCGTTATCCTGCAAGCAGCATACAAAAACACCTTTATATGGTGCTTGAGGAACAATACAGAAGACATTACAGTCCTTTTGGGCCTCTCAATAGGCAGAAATTTCTCTGGGGAGACCAGATAGCTGTCGGAGTGAGTTTGTATTGAATTACAGTGTCTCTGATAGAGCTGGGACTGTAGAGGTTAACAGATAGTCTCATTAAAATTCAGTCCTCTAAAATGAAATATCCTGAAATCTGCTGCACTTCACACCACATGAAAGTGGGTGTAACAGCAATGGAATAAGTTGGAGTTCATCTCTGCTTAAAGTGTCGGGCAATTTGCAATGCAACATGCAATATTTTGGTGTGAAGACATCAGCTGGCCTTTCCCAATGCAAACTGAGCAGAGATTTTAATTTACACTAGCAAAAGACCTGGTCCCAGGAGTTCAACTATGTTATGGGCAATGCCCAAGAAACACAGTGCTCATAAGGGTGACAGAAACTGTCAGTTAGGGTAAAAACAAGCTTTGAGCATCTCTTTGCAACACAGTTTCTTAGTTCCTGCCAGCCCTGTGTATGTCTATTTATAATTGCAACTTTCCTCAGTTAATCATGTCAAAAATGGCATTTGTACCCCTGGGAACTGTATCTGACGTAACAATTTTTGCAACGTTGTTAATCCTAGAAGAGAATCCCCAAGTAAACTGATTATGATGCTGACGGCACGAAATAAACTCAGACCTTCCATTAATCGCTGCACAAACCACAGCAAATTCTAAGCTGAATTTAGATATATAGGAACATTCCTGGTACTTAAGGGAATAATATACAGACAGCTTCAGACATCATGTGAGTGGGTAGTTGCTGAACACAGAAGCTATCCACTAGTTGGTGGTAATGCGTGAACCAGAAGCTCCTGTTCGTTTTCTCATTTGCTCATATGGAAGTAGTTAATGCAAAAGTAGTGGGGCTAGAAAATTGGAATATGTTAAAAGAAATGACACTCAAGGAATATTTTGATAATGGTTGTCTTGCCTTTCCCACCAAAGGCTGCCCAGACAGGTCTTTCTCCCTTCTCACTGCTGATCGGCACCCATAGGATACAGGGCTGAGCATTTCTGCTGCGTTTTTGTTCAAGAAATGAAAATGATTGGAGATGCCAAGTGAAACAACAACCCAACTGCAGAAACCCCAGTAATGCGAAGGACCATGTGGAGAAGCTGAAATGACTGTTAGATACCTGGAGATTTCAATTTGCTCAAGCCTTGGCCTTCTCCAGTCCACTTTGGCAGGGAACAAGAAAGTATTTTGTGAGAAAAAGTAATATGAGCAGTTTCATTTTACATGTTACAGGAAAAAAAAAAAAGATAAAGATGTTTGAGGTTTATGGTGTTCTTGTTCTCAAGGCAAAACCTTTCTCCTGTGAGATAGTGAGGACAGGGGGAACCTCTCTGGTTCATACAGGCACCCCACGTTCAGCTACCTGCAGATCCTCTTTCTGAACAAATACCGTGAGTTCTACCCCTGACTCAGTCTGTGCTAATGCTGGCTGAACGGGTAAATTGCTTGGGATCGTAGGAGACTTTCTGTCCTACCAAATAACTGAGCTCCACAGTTTACTCCAGAGTCCTGATATCTCCAAATCTCGCTACACTCCTGGGCTTTTCTTCTTGGGAGACAACGCACCCGTTGCCTTCCAAAACAAGACTTGGAGTAGTTCAGGAAACACCTCCCTCCAAGGACTGCTTCCAGGTGACAGGATGGATGAGGCTGTGTCTTTCCCTGGGACAGGTGAATTTGGAAGTGGAAGTGGAAGCAGTGAAGCAGCACAAAGGCATCTGGATGGAGCCATCAGCAACGTACAGGAGCTGCTTTCCATCAGTTTGTTTTGCAGCAAACTGCGCTGCTTCCTTGAATATCTGTCCCTGCTAGTCCTCATTAAATGCTGCTCAATTGCTTTGGAAAGAAAATAGCAGTTTCCTAATGGTCCATCTCCCCTCCTCCCCTTTTCTGCTGCATGTGTCTGAAATTAAATTCAGATTTTAAATCACAGGATGATTTATTATCATTTTCTAATGGTCAGCCTCCCTCTGGTTAAATAGATGATTTACCAGTAGCTTCACCTCGGAGGGAATGAAAGTCTTGTGCATTGAATGGATGACATGAGGGTCTTTGTTAGAAGGTGGTGGGCAGTGGAAGGATTTAAAACTCAATATGCACACCATTTAAGTGAATTCTCACTTTCTTGACTGTCCCCATCATTAGCCATTTTTTTGGTGCTGGGTTAGAGCCTCAGTGTGATCATCGCGGTCCAGGAAAGTGGCTGAGTCACCATCCCTGGAGGTATTTAAAAGACATGTAGATGTGGCACTTAGAGACATGGTTTAGTGGTGGATTTGGCAGTGTTAGGTTTATGGCTGGACCTGATGATCTTAAGGGTCTTTTCCAACCTAAACAATTCTATGATTCTATGATTTTACCTTGCTAACATCCTCTTTGGAGAAGACTGTATCCAAATTGCATCTAAGGGCCCAGGATTTCTTGGGTTTCTCCATGATCCAAATGCTCCGAAAGATGAGGGAAACCAAGGCAAAGGAGGAGGTAGGAGACAGCAAAAGAGTACGTATATACTCAGTGCGATGGGAACACTTATGAGCAGCCTCCACCTACCAAATCCAAGTAAATGTGAAATTATCACTGTGTTAAATTTAAATGCATGCTCAGTATTCCTGTAGAGTTGAGCATGATTCAGAACACATGAGACATTTCCACCGTGCTGAGGTGAATACAAATACGCAGCTCTGCTAGGTGAGGTAGGATGTAAATCAGTGTTAATAGTTCTGGGTCTTTCACACTTCAGGGCACCAGCCTGCACCAGCTTGGGACCAAAGTGAGCAGTCCCTGCAAATTAATGCACAGTTGAGTGCCTTTTGTGAGGACTCCTCATGGGGTATTGCGGGCAGGTGACTCCAGTTTGTCCTGGGGAAATATTGCCAGTGGATCAGATGGAGCGAAGAGCAGCTGGCATGAAAAGCTTGGCTTTGAGAAATGGAAACGGAAACGTGTCAAACACGTTTGGGCGTTCACTCCCCAGGCTGGAAAATGAGATTGAAAGAGGAAACACAAATAACCTTTGCATTAAGCTGTCCTCGCTGCTGCTGGAAGCCCCTGCTGCTTCCATTAGAAAGTCTTTGCTGAGCCTCCGAGCTGTGGAAAGGTGTTTCTGCAGTGGGCACAGCTGCTTCTGTGCAATATCCCTCTTGCCTTGAGGGTTTGGCACTTGTTTTTATGATTTTTTGCTGTCTTTCCCCATTTCCTCTTTGCCTAATATAAAGAGGCACACCTTTCCAAATGACTCGAAGGAGAGATCTAGCAGAACATGGCGGTTTTTGCAGTGGGATTTGCCGTACACCATGCTGCCTCCTTCGCCTCCAGCTTTGCATTATAATTTAAAAACCTTGTGTGGAGGGCTGGGCTTTGCTGGGGAACTGGAAAAGGCACCTCCAGATACACCATTAGATGTTCTGTGGATGCATCAGGGCCTCCTTCCCTCCCTTCTCACCCAACCTATTTCACATGTCCATCCTCTAAACCAGGTAAGTCCCTTTCCCCAGGGTCTGGGAACCGTGGTGCAGGTGCTGAGATAAGTCAGGACCAGCTTTGCCTGCTACTGCTTGCCCATGTTGGATGGAAAGAGCCATGCAACTCCGGTGTGAGTTCATACAAAATGTCTGTGGTGGTTGTCTGTGCATCTACGTCTGTCTGAGATCCTCATCTTAGTGATGTAGGAATGACTGGATGCTATCTTTACGCAGCAGCTTTTGGAAAACTGGGCATTTCAAGAGAGATCTGAAGAAAGAAAAGAAAAAGAGCATTCATTAGTGCACATGAAAAAGGAGCGAGACCAGGAGACCCCTTGCAGTAGCCTGTCAGCTCGAAGTGGCTTTCCTTGACATCTTTCTGCATTGATTCTTCTCAGCATTCAACTTTATTGGCTTTTCAATATCTGCATAAAGTTTAGTGTTTCATGAAACAATGTTCTGTGTCCAGAAAAGGAAAGCAAAAGCAAACCAAAGCACATATCAGCATTGACTAAAGTAATGAAATAAGAGAGTTTTGTTCTCTTGTCTCACAGAATATTTTGAAAAAAAAGCTTATATTAATACCACCAAACTTTCCAAATCTATAACGGAAGGAAAACTGATATCAATTATGTGTTTAGTAATCCTTTCAAAATATAATAACAACAGGCTTAATGACGTCAGGTCTATCTGCTGTAGTGAAAAGACATTAAAAAGCAATCATAAACAAAAGCAGATCTCTGCCTAATGCTCTGTTCATTGGGATATAGGAAGGCAGATTATTGTACTTCAAGGGTTTTGTCTGAGCCAGCAGTGTAAGGAAGGATAAGCTGGAGATAGGTTTACTACCCATATTTTGGTTAAAACACTGGTGATGCATGAATCCTGACTCTCACCAAATGCATTTGTCAACTAAATACTTGTGGAATAGTTACAGGCAAAGGAAAGATCTCACACAATTGTCGGTGCGTGGTTGTGCTCAGACTTTTATTTCTTCTTCTGAATTTGTGTATAGCTAATTAGCAAAATTTGCATTGTTCTGCTTCTTCTCCCTTACTGAGGAAATCAATGTTTTCAGCCTGAGGATAAGGAATAGCAAATGCCACATAAGCTTACGCAGTATCTGTGTGCTCTTTAGTTCTTTTAACAAGAAGTAGGATGTATGTAGAATCAGATTGAAAAGGATTCAAAACCAGTGAGTGTAAACATTCAACACCAAATATGCAGACATAATAGCGGTACAATTCAAAAAATCACAACAAAATGGAGTGTTTATTCACAAAATCAAAAATATTTGTAAATCAGTTTTTAATGACATAACCAATGTCAGTATTAGAAACAAAGACTTTTATATTTGGGTGATTAAATAAATACATCAGCATGTATAGTAAGCCGGTAGAACTATCAAGTCTCAGCTTTATGGGAAATTCAGTAGGTCTGGGTTTTTTTTCATTGCAATCTGAAATATAATGCTATGTTTTGATTTTTCCCTCTCGTGCATTTAAAAAAGCATCACGTTTTTGGTCAACGAGAATATATCACTAAAACTATTTCAACATTTATTTTTGTTTGACTTCTAGTATTTCATTTTTTCTAGATAAAACTGTAGAGTATGGAATTAAAATAAAAAAGTGAATATAAAATTAAACATGAACATAAATGCGGAATAAAAGAGAACATAATAAATAAGGTTATAACATAAAATAAATCAGAATAAACAATGTATCCTAAAATATATTTCAAATGGAACAACTCTAACAACTAAATGCTAAAATGCATTATGTAAAAGCTTTTTTTTAAGCAACATTGAATTGAAATCAGCGCATTCTTCAAGAAGGTTGAGATTTTGATGACTTTGCAAATCGTGATGGAAAATTGTTTTCCCAAAACCCTGTAAAACAAAGCTAATGTATTTTGAAAAGCATATGTTAAGAAGCGGTTTCAGATGACATACTTGGGCCAAATGGATAACAAGACTATTTCCAGCTAATTTCAGATGGGAAAGCAGATGGGACTGTTTCTTGCTGTTAGACTTCTGTGGTCACAGTCTCTCAGGGGCTGAACTTGAACATCTGAGTTCTTGTAATTATTATTATTATTATCACAACTAAAATTAATGTGACCAGATCTGCAATCCTAACTTATAGCCTACTGTCCTTTGCACTGTGCAAAGAACAGGAAGATTTTATCACTACCTGAAAAATCTTGCACCCATTAGAACTTTAGGTGCCATGTATGTGGTGCATCTCACCTAGGTTCAGAGGTGGGGTTCACTTGCAAATACATGGAAGTTCTCCTCTCTTTGGGAGTTCCCAGGGTGTCCAAGGCATCTGAACAGGGCTGGCAGAGATGACATAGGACCTACAGAAGACACGCACTCTTCTGGACTTTCATCAGGTGCTATCAGTGTTTGAAGCAGCACTACATGCCTATGTTAACGCAACTAAATCTGGTATTATGTATTCAGAATGTAGGTCTCTATATGAGTGAGGTATCAATGCTCCAGACAAAGTCAACTGGGAGTCCATGGAAGTTAGTCTGTGACCTGAGCTATTATAGGCATCTGTGTTAGGAACAGAAAATTTGTCCCCAAACTCCACTTCTTGTATGGGGAACATAGGGTGGCTTGCTCACATCGAATCATCGAATGGTTTGGGTTGGAAGGGATCTTCAAAGATCATCTAGTCCAACCCCTCTGCCATGGGCAGGAACATCACTGGATCCAACCTGACCTCAAACACTTCCCGTGATGGGAATTCTCTGGGCAACCTGTTCTAGTGTCTCACCACCCTCATCTTAAAAAATGCTTTCCTTATGTCCAATCTAAATCTACGCACTTTCAGTTTAAAACCATTGCCCCTTGTCCTGTCACTACAGGCCTTGGTAAAGTCTTTCACCGTCTTTCTTAGAAGCCCTCTTTAAGTATTGAAAGGCTGCATTAAGTTCTCCCCAGAGCCTTCTCTTCTCCAGGCTGAACAATGCCAACTATCTCAACCTTTCTTCATAGAAGAAGCGTTCCAGCCCTCTGATCATTTTTGTGGCCTCATCAGGACCCATTTTAACAGTTCCATGTCTTTCTTATGCTGGGGACCCCAGAGCTGATCACAGGACTCCATGTGGGGTCTCACGAGAGCAGAGTAGAGGGGGAGAATCACCTCTCTTGACCTGACGGCCACGCTGCTTTTTAAGTAGCCCAGGAGACAATTGGCTTTCTGGGCTGCAAGTGCACATTGCCAGCTCATGTCCAAATTTTCACCCACCAGTGTCCCCAAGTCCTTCTTTGCAGGGCTGATCTCAATCAATTCATAACCTAGTCTGTATTGATACTGAGTATTTTTCTGACCCAAGTACAGGACCTTGCATTTGGGCTTGTTGTACTTCATGAGATTGATCATGGAGCTAGCTATGTTACTGACACCCATATTCAGGTTTCACCCTGATGTTTGCTGGAGTGCTGATAAGATGCTTATCTGTATCTGGGACCTCACAGAGCTCAGCCATGAGTGGCTCCAAAGCAGACAGCACATGACCTCTTGGGGTGGCCTCTTCCATATGACACCATGCAAAACGCTCACATTGGGTAACTAGAACTGATAGCCACCTGGAAGATTTCAGGCTGTGAAATGCTGCTTTTGCTTACATCCCTGCTTACCCTTGAGACCTGCAGAGATGCATCCTTCAGCTGGGAGCAGACTGGAGAGGACTGCACAAGGCGTTGCTTTTCATTGCCTATGGTTGCAAGTATCGCATCGTACAATCCCGCTGGAAGTCGTACTGATTCAAAACCTTTTAATTGCACTTAAACATAGGCTGATAGGTAGCTAAACCTTTGGATACATTTCAGCCTTGATTCTCATTTTTAGCGTGATCACACTGTAACTGTCCATCTGTCTTAGCTGACTGTCCATCCTGCTTCTCCCTCCTAATACTATTTCCATCCACTTGCCAGTTTCAATGAAAGAATGACTCAGAGTCCCAAGAATTTGTTTAGAAGTGTACAGAAGACGACATTTGTGGGCCTATGGAGGGCAGGGTTTCAGCATGAAAACCAGAATTACCTGTTCCTCTTGGCCTGGGGGCACATCAGTCAATGTGTGTGCACCCTGACCCGCCCACTGGTAATGAGGGGACATAAGAGGAGCTGGAGACAGTACGGATGGCAGTTCAGGGGTTATCAGGAAGAACTAGAGGGATTTGGGGAGTTTTGGGGTTGTAGAGGACCGGAGGTGTTGAGATCAGCAAAGTAGATAGATTGCTAGACTTGGGAGTTGGGAAGGTCCTTAGTGGATCTCAGTAGGTGGAAAACATTCTATACACGAGAGGAAAGCTGAGACTATTGCAGTAGGATTGCCTACAAAATACTGTGCACACAATTATGTAGAACATCTGTCTTCATTTAATTCTGCTGCTTATGAATAATATTTATGTGGTTTGTAATCAAGCATATTCATTGTTCCCTTTTCAGAATTGAACACTACGGTGACTGTTACGTCCTGGTCCATAGGGCTGTCCATTTTGATTTTCCTTTTGTGTTCATTTGTGCAGCTAATGTGAGTATTTTCCTAATCAATGCTGGTAGATTCCTCTGTAATTAATATTGATGAGTTGGAGAAATAATAGCATGGACCACTAGTAACATTTCCCCGTGGCTGAGTGTTTGAGGGGAAAAAGGCAGGTTTATAAACCAGAAATCATCATGGAGGGACATGCCGCTATGAAGACCCTCAGCTGGATGCCTGTTTCCATTCAGAAAAGAGAAGAAACAGTCCAGAGTTGTCATGTGAAGATGGAGAAGATACATTAAGAAATCAGAGCTGCTGAGAAAAACAGGAATTGTGAGGCTGGGTGAATCCGTACAGCTCAGATCGTGCTTCACTTTATCCCTGACTGGCTTCCAACATGCACCGGCACCAGTAAAAGCTCTGCTGGGGATTTGGTGCTCTAAGTGATATATCCCTGCCCCTGTGACATCCCGACATGGACACCCTTGGACATCAAGGTGCAAGTGGCTTCAGCAGGCTTCAGTGGGCTGCCCACGCACAAAACCCTTTACATGCAGAAATAAATACTGCCCAGAGTGCTCTCTCTGATAGGAGAACTTCCTATCCATAAGTCCCAATCTCACCATAGCACAGGGCTGGTAAAATAACACTGATTTTCCCTGTTGGTTTCACAAAGAGGAGATCTGGCAATGAGTCATGGACAAAATAGATCTGTTCAAATGAAACCACCCTGACAAATAGCATCCTTCTTAAAATTTAAATTAACTGTTTTTCCCTCCTTAATAATACCAGTCACAGAGCCAAATTCTTAGCTGTGCTTTCCCTTTGTTTCTTTTGTTTATTTAATCTGATTTAATTTAATCAACCATTTGTTTCTGGAGCTGTCTTTATGAATCTGTTTAAATGTTCTAAGTCCTACTTAGTAAACAGATTTGCTGTCCTTTTTTGTCTCTTTTTCCTCCTGGTTTGCACTCCTCCTAATGAGGTGCAAGATCTAGAGTTTAGAAGATTCTTTTTCATGTCTCTTTTAAGCAGACAATCCAGTCTACTTAAATAAAGACTGATCAAAAATTAATTGAGGGCTTCAGGATTTGCCTTGGTACAAAGTGAGGCTAGTCCAGTGACATAAGGCAACACATTCTCTAGGAAAAAAAAGCTTGTAGGAAGGAAGGGTTCATGTCCTGTGCTCAGGAGTTGAGCTACCTTTCCTAGTAGTCAGACTTTCTAGATCATCTTGGCTGCAACACCATTGCAAATGATGATGATAGAGATAGCTCTATCTCAGCGCCATACGCAAAATCAAAGGTTGTTATTCTGAATGATGAATGAAGGCTAGGAAGGGCTGAATAGAGGCTGACAGGGGAAGAAACAGGGTTGAAAGAAGGACAACCAGGGACAGAGGGCTGAAGGGACAGCCCCGAATGCTCAGGCTTGCCTTCGCTGTTAGGAGGGGTAGGAGATGTCAGTATAGCAAACACTGCTGCATGGAGGAGCTAAACGGGAGGATCTTTGGCCAACCTGTTGGATGCTCACTCAGCAGTGATCGCTGTGGCTTTTCATAGTTCTGGCACAGGGGGGAAAAAGTGTGTGCATTGACGACCTCACAGTATTTGATCGTTCCTGTTCTCCATCCTATTCTTCTCCTTCGGGCAAGATAGAAGGCCAGAGTTGTGCGTGCAGAGAGGGAGGCTTGATCTCAGCAGCAGCAGAAGGGAAGAGGAGACCATTTAGCACAGCTCTTCCAAGCACCACGTCCTGCCAGGTGGCATCGCATCAGCTGCAGCACCCAGCTCTGTCTCCTGCTCTGCACCATCAGTCGAGGGCTAAGGATGGCTGCAGTGCAGAGGCAGGACAGTGCTGGAAATGAGTTATACGCCAGCCAGGCTGCTGGGTAACACAAGGTGAGAGTCAGCAGTATGAGTCTCTTATTCAATATATGACTTGACAGGTCTGAGAACCTGGAGTGCTCCCCAGCCACAGACTAAACGGAACCTGTCAGCTGGTCCAAAGTGAAAAATTAGGTAGGTTTGCCTGGATATCAATAAAACAAATGGGGCTTATCAGAAACTCAAAGGTCAGAGTTTGTCATTTACCAAAAAGACTATCGGATGGGAGTAACTTGTGAGTACCACAACAGAAACTGTATGATGAGATACAAAAGAAACACTTTGCAGTATTGCCTACAGTGTTTTCCTTGTCTATGCCTGGGGTAATCACCCTCATCACCCTTTTAAAGTTGGGGGAGGAGGAGAGCATCTAAACAGAATACCCTAAGGGGTTAGTGTAAGTGGTAACTTTATTATAACCACTTATTAACATTTTCAGCTCTTTTTAATAAATCACTTCTAGAACGAACTGATTCAAACCAGCTACAGACTTCCCTTTCTCAATATTATTTATTACAATTTAATCATTCCAAGGTTTTCAGACCTGTCATTAAGTTTCTGCCAAGTATGCTGAGTGACACAGCAAAATCTCAACAGAAATTCCCTCTGTGTGCATTATTCTTTACCTTACTACAGATGTTATCAAGCTATGGAGCTGGACATAATCCACCTACAGTAACCCCATTACCTTTCCCTATTATGTCTTGTAAGAAAAGAGTGGAGGAGCCTTAGGAAGAAGAGGGAAAAGGTGTAAGGGGCAAAGAGTCTTCATGCCAGAGGGTTCTTTCTGCTCTCTTGTTTTCCCACTCCCTACCTGCTTCCCCTAAGAGACAAGCTCAAAACAGACGAGGTATCCTTACTCCATTTTTAAAGCTTTCTGCTTCAAGGTCTCAGGCTGCTCTAAGAAGAGGCAGCAGCTCTTGGTCATTCCCAGGCCTTTTAGTCAGTGCAAGGATACAGAGAATAGCATATAAAGAGGGATGAAGCTCACAAGTACCAGCTGGGGAACTTTGGAGAAAAACAAATTAGGAGGGGCATGTGACCTGGCAGGACAGACCAGGCATGGATTTTAAGGTGAAGCATACAGAAAGGGGACAGTGAAATTACTTAGATGGGATAGAGGTCTAAGGGGACCAGATGGGGTAGAGAAAATGGAGGGGAAAGAGGAGAAAATCCATGGGACAAATAGAGTTAAGGGAGAGGGACTTCTCTTGAACCTATGCACCCCCAGGAGACCTCACCCTCTATCCTTATATACTTGGATTTTTCCTTTGCCAATCCTATGGCTGGTTCTGGAAGGTTATTCCTTGAGGTAAGGGTCCTGGCAGCATGAAATATTCTTGTGCTCTACTGTTTTGTCTCAGATTCATCTACATGGATACTGTCCCTTGAAAAAAGGCATGGAGAACAGGTCGTCTCTAACCAAAATAAATTTGGGACCCCAAATGAGACACATAGGAAGGTAGAGTCCACATCATTTCTGGGTACGTCAATGCAGTCTGTCCATCTATCTGTCTGTCCAACTTCATAGAAATCCCTTGAGGATTCCTGCTTCAGCATCTTGAGTACAGCTCTGGGACCAGCAAAGTCAGAGGTTGCACCACTGAACATATTACACGTTTGGTGCTAACCTAGGACAAGACTCACTGGGGGTGACTCAGGGCTGTGTTTGCTAGAGTGGTGCAGACACCGTTAATATTGGTAAGCATCTCCCCATCCCTTTTGCTAAAGCCTCTAGCAGGACTGGTCAAATGGAAGGTTTGGGGTCCATTGCTTAGATTTTCTCCCAAATTAGATTAGATCTAGCTTCTAAAAGAAAGCAAAATTCATCTTTAAAGGTATGGAAGGGGCACCAACATTTCAATCTTGATGTTACTAATTACAGCATAGATGTGTTGAGGTGGTCACCAATGACCAGTCAAAAAGGTACTGGACAAAAATAGCATGTAATATGCAGACATGTTAGCTAATGAGGCCCAGTTCTGTTTAAACACGTAGTTAGAGAGGAAAGCTTTGCTATACGTTAATAATGAACGCATTCCTTATCATATGAGAAAAGTAAGAATTTATAACACTCTCTCACTATTTTTGGAGGATTTAAAAAAAGTCACACTTGAAATTGTCCCAAGTCCTGTTTCAGGAATGTGAATGAAGTATTTCATTTTCCTAAAGCAGGAACATGCAGTACTTAGCATTTCCAATCGGAGTTTATTTTAGTCTAATTTATTTTCAACAGCTTTCCCCTCATCTTGAGTGCTCTGAGAAGAGATAAAGATAATACATTCCCACTAGAGACAAGGGATAAAACAACATCAGCAAAAAAAGATGTGTACATTGAATCAATCCTCTTAGTGAGCTGAGATTTCAGCCAGAGAAATAGGGGCAGGAGGGTTGGAGACTCCAGGTGTGCGAGGTGTGTTCTCCTTGGGAGGGGGATGTGATTGGCATGTGGTAGAAAGTAAATTTATATTTTGGTATCACCATGCAGCATGGCTTTCAGATACAAAAATTGAAGCTCCTCTCACATGTTAAGGGTCCAATAGCTCCAGCCAAATATTTGGTAATTAGGGCACCATCTTTTTTATTTGTGTTTGATTAAAAGGAAAATCATTTTCAAAAAGAGTGAGAAAAAAAGAAGATAGCTCTTTTCTCTGATTTTTGTTTTGTTTCTTTTAATCAGATAGAGATGAATAAGACATTTTCTCAAAATATTAACCTGTAAGGAACAGTTTAATCCCACATCCAGATAGACTTAGGTTAAAAGGGATGTTGTTGGATGTTGGTCATAGACACAGTTGAGACTTTCTGATAACTGGTAGCCTCCTTGTTTTTAGGACACTCTTTTTTGATGAGAGAGTTGGAGCTGATATTTGGATCCCATCTCAGTGCTTCTGTGTTTTCTTCTGTCTTTGTCTGGCCGGGTATGTTATTTTTCTCTTAGCAGCCAGTTTTCTGGAAATCCTCAAAAAAAATAGACAACATCCTTCTTTTGATATTTTCTGTTCCTCCTGGAGGACTGCTAATGGTCCACAGTTGATTATGATAAATGTTCCTGGTGTAACTAATTTAACTGTTATGTCTGCAAATTGTCAGCTTCTATCAGCTTGAAATCTAACAGTTTGGCCTACTTGTTGTAAAGATTTGAAACTCCTGTGTTTTGCCTTTATAACTATTCTAGGATTGTCCAGAGAGCCTGGCAGATGTTGGCAGTAAGGTGTCCTTCCTCTAATCTTCTGAGGTTTTGCTTCTGACATAAACCTTTACATGTAATCCTTTTCTCACTCACTGGTTGCTTACATTCACTGCTATTATTTGTCATATATTTCTTTATTTTTGGAGTTGTTTTTCTATTTGCACTGACTTCTCCTTTCCCATTTGACTGTGCTCAGCAAAGATGATTGTAACAGTTATGACACAAAACCCCTCTCCATAAATTACGCTTTTAAAGACTCACTCTCTGAAAATCCTCTGCAAGGACCGAAGGCTGCTTATTCACAGTGCTTGTTGGAGATGTTTGAATAGATGCAGCATCTTTTTATTCTTTAAAGGCTCTGCAAGCGAAGCAAAGAACACGCAGTCCAGGGTTAATGGTGGGGTGACAACTTCTGGGTTGCCTCGATATGAGTAATAGTTACATCTAAGGATTTGTCAAGACAGCTGGCATACATCAAGGTTAAGGACTGTGGAGCAGCTTTTAGAATAAGTTATTTGAGCACATTTCTGTTTCTTCTGCCCTGTCCTGAGTGCTTCATACGGTATTACACAAAGAAGTCATTAGTAAAATACAATCCAATGAGCTGGCCTTGGTAAAATACAATCCAATGACTCAGTTCATTTGAGGTTGGTGATACATGTGCTAAACACAGAGGTAGCTGGACATCCTCGTATGGACAAGCCAGGACAAGCCAGAACCTACATACTTAATATTGCAGCCTAACAAAGATCAGTTACCTGCATCCCACTATTGAGTGAGGTCTATCTTCCATGGACTGCAGAGGGAGATAAGGACACCTGGGGTCTCAACTTAGAATTGAAATTAAGGTACATATTTCACCAAAGTTTTGTTTGCAAAGTGACTCCTGACAGAGAATAGAAACTCTTAAATCACTACTGTCTAAAAGGCATGGTATAGAAATGCATTTTGGGACTGCAAAAGTTCTAGCAAACCTTTATATCTCTCAGAAGTGGGTGATATTCTAGGCAGGAATTTATGGCCTTTGCTAGTGATCTCTTCAAGAGCTTTACCTGGAAAGGTCTGTTTTTTCTCTAGATTATCTACAGTCAAAAAATTTCCCTGGAGGAAATGTTCAACAAGAAGGAAATCCAAGGTGGACAGGAATGTCCAACCAAACATAACTTTCCTTCTGCAATCATGCACCTCCGTTCCTTGTTGGCATGGCAAATTGTGATGTGCTGGGCTATGAGACAGGACTGAAGTTCTATACCCAACCATGGAAAAGAGATTGATTAGAAACAAAACTCAGCACAGAGACCTTTCTCCACACTGCTGGTTTCATTGGGAACAAATTATCTCTGCAAGCCATATCACACTAACAGGGTAAACACTTCCAGCACCATTTTGTAGGAATGTCCCAGCCTGCCATTTAGGACTTGGATCTGGGGATTCCTGGACATCTTGGAAGGTGGGGTTGCTGGACATGGCAGAAGACTGGTTCACGTCATACACCATAAATCCTACCCCTGTACTTCAGTCCCACTCCTTTTACATCCACCATTGCTGTTTCAAAAAAGAGGGTGAAGTGAACCCCCATTGAGTAGACCCTGATTATAGCAGATATCCTGAATTTAAGCAACCTCTTGCCCCCCAAAATCTCTCAGGCTGTGAGTTGGTCTGTGCTTACTTTAAGTCCAAGAGGGATCCCGGTGCTCTCTCCAGGCTACTTGGAGGACTGCTGCCTTGCTGCACAGCAAAGCACGGGTGGTGCTGAGCCATGCCAAGGATTCTTGTCTGGTTTGTCCATCACAAGGACCACCCCACTGCCACGTTAACAAGGCTTCCCTTTTTCTGCCATGCTGGATCTCCCTCCAAGCCACACACAGAAAATGCATCGTTCCCTTCCCACCTCCCTCGTAACCATCAAAATGTCATTTAGGCCACCAACCAGCAACCTTGTTTGGGGGAAGAATAAACAATCCAACAAGGGGCTTAAATGCTTAAATTCTCCAAGCCCCTCTACTTAGTGCAACATGTTTGTGTGTCTTTTATTATTCCCTCCTCTTTTTTCCCTCTCTCTGGTCCTTCCCCATCGCTTTTTCTGGCCCAGGCAGCTTGGTCCCTTTTGTACTCAACATCCTTTCCCTTTCACAAAACCACAAAGACCCGGTGGGGAGGCGGACACGGGAAATGCTGCAAGCAAGTAAAATCCATCCCCTCCCTGTGACACTTGAGCTGCTGGGGAGGGGAGGTATTGGCATTTTTTCAGTGTGTTTTGTGTTTTTTTCCTTTTTTTTTTTTTAAAGTCCTCTTTTCCACACTTCCCTTCTTGTTGATTTGAAAGCAACTGACAACAAAACCTGCAAGCAGAGCGTTGTCTCCCCCCACTTCCCAAGCTTTCCTTTCCTTTCCTTTCATAAGCTTCACTCCTTGCAATGCCTGAAGAAGAAGGGAAAAGATTTCATCTTGTTGTGCCTTCTACATTCACGTGATGCCCACCTAGCTCCATGCAGGAGGGCACTTAAGCGGTCCCGCTGTGACCGCAATCCTCCATCCTTACCACACAGGACCTACATGTGCAAACTTCTCCTGGGGTTTTGTGTACTACTGACTTCCTGCAGGACTATGGTGACTGTGTGAGCACAAGGGGAGCTAACAGGGGTTTTTTGCAGGGGCTAACATTGCCTGTGGGATTTTTTGCTATGTCCCATATCAGAAGAGAGGACTATTGTATATGTCGACTTACATTGTCAAGCACAGGCCCAGCAAAAATGAATTAAATGGCATCAGGTAACAGGACATCTCACAGGACTTGAGTTTGCAGCTGGTCTTAGTCTTGGCCATGTGGTTTTGTTGGAGCAGGGTTCTTTCGTTCTGATTTCAGTACAGAATGCTATTTACATGCATGAGAACATGCCATAAAATAGTTCAGATTTTGCCTACGAAAAGCTTTGAGGCTGCACAGAAGTGCTCATTAGCACTGCAGCTGTACTCTTGAGTTATCCCTGTCTGAGCCATGTACTGACACCTGGGCTCAACTTTTCTAACGTTAGGCCTGGCATCAGCAACTGGAGAGAGAAGCTCGCACTGGAAACACGTATCAGTGGGCAGTGTGGAAGTGAGAGCCTGCAACCTTACTACCAGGTAAGGGTTATGCTATAAATTCATTGTTGCTCCCTTTGAGGGATGGTTTACAGAGACTGTGTCTGGGGTGAAGACCAGTGACAGAGGAGACACCTTTGCTATGGGACACGACACAAAAAAAAAACTTGAGGCAACATGTCTTTATGGAGCTTGCTCAGGTCTAGCTGCGTGAAGCATGAGCCTTGGTCCAAAATCTTGCCCAGCCATGGCACCATAGGGAGTTTGACCAGCAGCCTGCCCTTCTGCAAAGGTTAGATCACAAACCTACAAGCTGGCAGCACTTCTCAGGCTGGTAAGATATCAAAGAGCCAAAGCCTTTATGTCCATCACAGAACTGTGTTTAACGCTAAAAAAAAAAAAAAAAAAAGAAGTCTAACACTCAATTTCCCAGTACCAGCAGCTGCCAGTATCACAGCCTTTCAGGTCTTATATCTCAGCTTGATCTCTTCTGGTGGCTTCATTTTCTCCTTCTTCAAGCCTGCATTGTCCTATACCTCTCCCCTTACTCCCTTTACAGAGACTTGTGATAACCATTGCCTAGGTAACAGCATCTTGCCTGGTGTGTTTTACTGACTGCAATGCATGTGGGGGCGTGTGCTGTGCCTGCATTCCCAGTGGGATAAGAAGCGGAGAGTCGAATACTGTGTGTGGGAGAGAAACTTCTTGCGTTGCTTCTGACACCAGCGGAGGCAAGGTCAACTTCTTGCGTCCCTCTATAGTGCTTGGTAGCTGCTGCTGTGGTGGCTAACGTAGGATTTATTGACTTCTTGGGGTCCTGGTGAGAAGGCTAGGAAGGGGGTGACTTGGTAGACTTTCTGTCAGCGTACTTGCCCAGGAAATCCTTGTCAAATGTGAGTTAGTTATGCATGGCTAAAGCTTTGATTATTCAGAAGCCAGCTCATGGGGAAGCTGATTGACACTTCATTCA
Organism: Haliaeetus albicilla; assembly: GCF_947461875.1. NCBI lineage: Eukaryota > Metazoa > Chordata > Aves > Accipitriformes > Accipitridae > Haliaeetus > Haliaeetus albicilla. The sequence goes on from NC_091485.1 coordinate 74,846,959, forward strand.
TACCTTGGGCTTCCTCTGGAGCAAGCTCTAAATCTGGCAGAAAAAAAACAAAAACAAAACAAACAAAACACCACAGGACCCATCTATCAACAAAGATCAAGAGAAGGAGGACCAGCAATCCAGCAAACTAATCTAAGAGATATTTTTTCTGTTGCATGAAGGGTTAATTCAGACCCAGGGAATGTCAAAAAGTCTGTGTGTCTTATGAAACTTCCTCAAAGCATTAATTTAGGGAAGTTTGGATTTATTTCCACTGATGTGTGGGCTGGAAACCAGGTAAAAAACTGAGCAGAAGGTCAGGCAGAGCATGGAGGATGGAATAAAAACAGGACCCATGGAGGCTTTAATTATCTTAGTTATAAAGTGAGCTTGTAACATATTCATGGGTTCTTTTTTAAAGGTGCCTGAAGCACTAAGGGTTGAACTAACCAGCAAAAGAAGAAAAGTAGATGAGAAAGCTCAGAATTTAGAACTGGTTGCAGAAAAAGACTAAAATGAGGTTGTGTGTGGGGAGATAAAGGAGTAAATTCGAATGTGTCTGTGTAACGTAAAAGAGAATATAAGAAGCACGTCATGCTGAAAGAGATCTGTAGGCAAGGATGGACAGCAAAGCAGATGGTAATTTGGTCCCGCAACTCAGGACTTGCATCAGGGACAAGGGGAAGGGAAAGGCCTTCTCGCTTCACTGACACTTCTCCATGGACATGCTGCTTGCAGGTTTCCTTGGAAAGTCAGCAGTCAGTGGGTTCATACGGCCAGACCACTCAACATGTTACTGAAAAAGGTCTCCAGGTCGATGCCTGGCATTGGTGAGTGAATGCAGGGAGAGGGGTGAAGAGCGGATGAGCACCGTCCCATGCTGAACAGCACGTGGCTGCAGAGCCAGGAGGTTATTCTGCTGGAGCAAAGGTGTGAGCTGGGAGAAGACAGTGTGCACTCGACCCAGCAGTGGAGGTAAATCCGTGAGTCTCAAACATACTGCTTTTCACCTGCATCACAGTTTCTTTCTGACCAGCTTGGTAACACATCAGGAAAACGCCTGACCTGCGACTCCTTGCACAAAGTACAACTCTGCTTAGCAAATTTGGCTGTTCAAATGAGAAGCAAATCAAAGCAAACTATTCTACTGCCAGCCAGGGTCTTCCCTCCACTAAAAATAACTTTTCATGGCAAAGAAAGGATTTAAAATATTGACATGGGGATACTGGGCTCTGGAAACAACTCCTATACAATATACACCATGGAGTTAACACAGGAGAGTATGAGCAGTTCCCACCTCCCTCGACTGGGGAAAATGAAAATGGGGCCTGGAGAGGAAAGGGTTCAGGCCATCACCCAGCAAGCCAGAGACACCAACACTTGTGGAAAATATCAGCCAGAAAAAAGTAGACCTGAGTGAAAACCAGCTGATCTCTGGCCACTAAAGCAGCATGAAGCCGTCTTCCTTCTTCTCCCTTTGCCCTGTGGTTGCCTCATCTTCCCCCGTTCCCTCTTTTTGAAGGGTTACTCTTTACTTTGATGCTTTTAGGTCTGTTTCTCTCCTCTGTGCAGAGCTTCCTAGACAAATCCAGTGCGTCAGAGGTGGAGGGAACAGTACCGGCCACCAGAAAATACCACTGAAATAGTTTTCCAGTACAAGCTAAAATGAAATAACTCAGTGTGCACATCAATCCTGTGGATTTATTCCCAGCTGAATATTGATTAGAAATGAAAGGATCAACCCTTGGAAATGAACCTAAAGCTCCCAACACTTCTCCAAACCTTTGAACTCATTTGTGGTGTTCCCCTCCTTCCCTTCTTTTTTTCTTTTTTTTCTTTTTTTTTCTTCCTTTTCCTTTTGCCAGGAGTGAAACAACTGCAAACTTTCACTGATCATTCTTGTGCCATTCAAGTCAAATTCAGAAGCAAGGCAGCGAACAAGGCCTCAGGGTATAAATCAAACACTGAAGTCCTCTATGTAGGGAGAAAGAACACAGCTTTAACATGTGCTCACAGTATTGGAAGGGAAAATAAAATTCCTCGGAATTAGTGGTTTCTTTCACTTCCCTCATTGCATTTTTGTTTGCATTAGATGGCTGTACTGTGGTTTGCAGCTTGTATACTATTAGATTTCTTCATTTGGGATTTAATGTCCTGAATAATAATGTCTTTGGGATTCTGATGCTTTCTAGATTGTATGAAGACTGGAAATGAAGTTTATTACAATGTATGACAATTATCAATTATTGTTCATAACTCTTATTAATCTGGAAGCATTTAGGAGTTGCAAACGCACATGAAAACCTCATTATGTGACCCCAGGCTGCAGTCCAAGGGCTCATTGCAGGGGCAATAGGCGCTTTAGCCAGACAGGTGGTGGAACACCAAAAGATCATACTGCTTATCATCACATTTTCCTGCTAATTACTTCTTACCTATCAAACCTCTGCACCACTGATATACTTTTCTCTGGTCACAGACCTAGAGACATTTTACCTCGTCCTTCCTCACTGATTTCTTGATAATCCTTTATCAAAGCACTCCCTTTCCTCTCAGTGCTGCATTCACACACCTTCAGAGCAGAAACTGAATCCTTTGAGGATGCCATTAACAGTGAGGGGAGCTGACTGGGCTCTGAGCAGTGGAAAAAGTTTTAATGAAGAAGTTACCTGGTCATGAAATAAAGTGGGGAAAAAAACCAGAGGAGTAATCACCCTTTTTCCCATTTATTTTCAGATGATTAGCCAATGCAAAGGGCAGATGCTCAGGTGTCTGTTTTCATACAGAAGACTTGCAAAAGCAGGAGGAAGCAGCAAGGATGGAGGGAAGAATATATGGAAATGGGCTGGAAGAGGATTGGCCAGACATGGGATAAAAAATAATTGGGGGAAAAGGAAGGAGGAATAGGATGACAGGAAGAGGGAGCAGCACCCAAGGGAGTAAGAGGAACTCAACATCCTGCCACCTGGTTCCCTGAGGTCCTAAAACACTGGGGAAATTTCCAAAGAGAAAGGGTAGTTGGTAAAACAGTGAATGCTGATTTTCTGCATTGTATGCTGGAATCATTCATGAATACTGGAAAGGGACTTTGAAGTTCCTGTAGAAATCCTGTAGAACTCCTGTAGAAGAGTTTGTCTCCTGCTTCCATGTTCAGCGTGAGGGACTGCAATGGCTCCCCAGCCACTGACCAGGCATGGTCACAGTCAGCCCCTGGTGAACTCAAAATGCTCCAGTCCCAAGCCTGGGTCCAGCACCCAGAAAAACAGTGCTGTGGGCTCCTGCACAGCTCCTCTCCCCCCCGCAAAAGTGATGCTTTGGTGAAGTGAGGCAGCGGGTGAGATGAAATAATTGTCTTTCTCGCTTTGGGCTTCCTTATGCTGTATTATCCTGTGACAAATGTGGATGGGGAGAGGCTGAGAAGTAAGCTGAGTTTCTGTCCCGCTTCTGAATGAAGGAGGAGAGTGAGTGACACCCGAAAGGCACAACACGTGCATCTCTGGGGTCGAACGGGGAGGGGAGGGTGTGTGGCGAGCAGACATCCTCCCTCCGCGCGTCTGTGGGGCGCGCATCTTCCTCCATCCCCTGCCTCTCCCTCTCCCACTCCTCCTGCGGTGCCTTTCAGAGCTGCTGCTGTGGCAGGTGAGTCAGTGTGACAGCTCAGACATGGGGCAGCCCCCTCAGCTGCCGAAATGCCAGCCAATCTCCCAGCAGACTCAGAGCCCACTATTATAAACGAATGCAATGCATTATTTCCCCCCACCACCACCACCACTTCTCCTTCGGCTGGCACGGTGAGTCAGTAATCAAGGTTCTTTTGTCATTTTGTGGGGCGGTGGGGGAGCTGGTGGTGGTGCTGGTGGGCACAAGCAACGAGGGACAGATTAGCTGCATCCTTGTATGGGTCTTGCATTTCTTTCTTGCCTTGGCTGAGAAAGCCCCACCAGCTGCAGTAAAGGACAGGAGTGGGGACAAGAGGGGCAAAGAAAAAGGGGGGGAGACAGCCTCACTCTGAATTTTAACACTGTCCTTTCTGATTCACAGCGCTCTTAAACAGAGACGAAGATCCTTCCCCATTAATGACAAAGGTTCAACAAAAGCCGGCGGGGTTAAGAGCAGAATAAAAAAAAAAAAATCACAGCAGCTGTAGTACCGAAGTCCTGGGAGCACTTGGAGAAGCTGGCGGGCAACAAGCATAACGTCAGCCCCTTTGTTTGGCGTCTCTTTGGTGAGGTGGGCTGCGTGCTGCAGAAAACATGACAGCAGCAAGAAAAGGAATGAGGGAAGGAGCGCAGCGAAGGGGAGGACAAGGCAGGGTGTAGTGGGGGGGGCTTGGGGTTTCACTGCCAGCAAGGGAAAGGGAAAGAGAGCCCTGGGCAGAGGGGAGAGAGCCAAGGGTACTGCCAAGGGCAAGGGCACAGCCCAGAGGGTGCTGGGGGATGATGTGGAACAGAAAATCAACCAGTTCCTGCTGTGGGATCTCTCAGACGTCTGTGAATGAGCCTTTCCCTGGGATGGCAAAACTGCGGTAGTGGGTCAGCGCAAAGGATGGTGCAGCCCTGAGCAGCCAAAGCAGATGTCAAGGGGAGGGCAAGAGCAGAGTAAATGCAGTGGAATACATCTGTGGGGTACCCCAGCACCGGCAGGGCTCAGGGACCTCCTGAACAAGAGCTGGTGTGATGATACCAGGCAGCACTGTGTGGATTTCTCTCCTGTGAATTTATCCAAACACTTCTGAAACCCATGCAAGCACCAACAGCATCATCTAGGAAAGAGCCTCCATGGTTTAGCACAACTCGTGTGAAAAAGTATCTCCTTGTGTTTGTTGTAGTCTCCTTGTTTGTATTAGAAGGGAGAGTAAATGATCCCCTTATTCACCTTCTCTTACCGCCTCGTGATTTTGTAGTCTGCTCACGTTCCCCCTCAGTCATCATTTTTCCAAACCAACCAGTCCATCAGAAGAGCATGGTGGTGTCCCTCACACTGCAGGACACCTCGTGACAACTGAAGCATCAGTGGTGCTCACCATGGCCTTGGGACCTGTCTGGTGCCCGTGGGGTGGCCAAACTGGCAAATACCTTCCTTGGGTGCCTGTTTTGGGTTTGTGTGGCAGGGTTTTGGTAGCAGGAGTGTCTCCTGTGAGAAGCTGCTAGAAGCTTCCCTGGCTACAAGTCGGACCTGCCTCTGGCCCAGGCTGAGCCCATCAGTGACAGTGGAAACACCTGTGGGAGAACAGATTTAAGAGGGGAAACCTGCAGTGAGTGAGGGGATTGGGATGTGAGAGGAACCCCTCTGCAGATCCTGAGGTCAGTGAGGAAGGCGGGGAGGAGGGGATGCCCCCGCAGCCTGTGGTGAGACCAGATGGCAGGCTGTCCCCCCCCCAGCCCATGGAGGGGAGTGGGGGAGCAGATGCCCCCCTGCAGCCCGGGGAGAGAGGAGCCCACACCGGAGCAGGGGGATGGATGCCCCACAAGATGGCCGCCACTCCATGGGGAAGCCCAATGCTGCAGCAGGCTGGGACTGAAGGACTGCAGCCCGGGGAAAGGACCCATGCTGAAGAAGTTCATGGAGGACTGTCTCCCATGGGAGGGACCCCACGGTGGAGCAGGGGATGAGTGAGGAGTCCTCCTCCCCCTGAGGAGGAAGGAGCGGCAGAGACAACATGTGAGGAACCGACCCCAGCCCCCATTGCCCACTGCCGGGGGGAGAAGGTGGAGAGAACTGGGAGTGGAGTTGAGCTGGGAAGGAGGGAGGGGTGGGGGGAATGTGTTATAAGGTTTGGGTTTACTTCCTAATATCCTTGTTTTGATTGGGTTGGTAGTAAATTAAACTGATGTTGTTTTCTCCCCAAGTTGACCCTGTCTTTTGCCCATGACCGTAAGTGGTGAGTGATCCCTCCCTGTCCTTGTCTCAACCCACGAGCCTTTCTTTATATTTTCTCCTCATCCCACCAGAGCTGGAGAGGGAAGAGTGAGCGAGCAGCTGCGTGGTGCTTTGTTACCAGCTGGGCTGAAACCACAATAAAGATGAATCCAGCACCAGGGCGATCTCCACACAGGAAACAGCATGGGGAGACTGCAGAGAGGGAGTTGTGTAGATAGGATGCAGTCAGAGAAGGTATGGTATGAAACCTCACTGGTCCTGACATCACATTAATGATGTTCCTTCTTTTGTACCAGCTCTGCCTTCAAGCACTCCTTCCCAATGCTTTCCCTGTGTGTGCGCACACAGCTTTCTGTAAAAATCCATATTTTTAGGAAAAAGGAGAGTCATCTTTGTCCAGAGCTTGCAGGAAACTGTCAGTGTGTGACTTTACTTTTGGCTTAAGCTGCTGCCTGCTGTGCAGCTACCAAAGGCACATTGTTCTTCCCATGGATGTGAACAGAGATGGGCTCACCCTTCCTTCTGCCTCTCCTGTTTGAAAATTATTGTCTTTTCTGTGTTGGTTTTCTGCTGGATCAGTGAGTGGAGCAGTCACTGTGTGTGAACACACTTGCAGGAGTTGGCACACAGGAGGCTGTGTGAACACTCCACCAAGGATGCCGGAGCAAGTAGCCCTGTCCCTTTTGGTGGCAACACAAAACCAGTCTTTGATTTTCTTAAGCTGGCAGCAAGCTGCACCTTTTGTTGGTGAGTGATGCTGAAATGCTGAAGGAAGATATTGCAAGGCCATACCTCTTTGATCAGTGAAATCCCCTGGATTTGTCTCTCTTGATTGGCCCAGGGTGTGACCAAAGCTTTTCTTCCAGCTGTGAGTGTTCATAATACCTTTCTGATAATACCTCTCAGATGTGGACTCCTTATTGTGTAATAAAAGCTGACATGCAACAGCCGTTTCTTTGGATGGGAGCACTGACTCTCCTCCAACAGCATGTGTTTGTTGAGAGTTGTCTGAAATGAGTCAAGGAGTTCAGAAGCTATTGGGGAGATGAATAGGCAGAAACAATCACAGTTTAACCAGTGTGAGCTGACTTTTCCTGGGAAGATGAGTCTAAAATGTTGATAGAAGGGAATATGAAGAGAGAAAGGAGTAGTGGACCTGCTGCAAAGGACAGCAAGTGACCACAGGACTTATTCAGAAGGAAGAAGGGGACAATAAAATGGTATGAGTTTCACTGGCCGGTATGGATTTAAACAAGGGTTTGAAGACTGCAGGAGGTATAGTGAAAAGGGATGAGGAGCAGCAAACACGTGCACCTCCATAAGGAAGCTGGTTGCTGGATGCTAAGAGGCGTTGGCATATTTTTTAGCCCTGGCCCTATTCTAGGGGAAAATTTACACTTCAAGTTTTTCTAGCACTGAAAAGAGTATTTTTATTACAGTATATTTTTAGTTAATTGTGTATTGATTTGGGTTTTATTTCAGAGTAGAGATTAAGAGACAATTGACAGTTTGCTTAAATTACTAACTTCTGTAACTGCTGAATTGTCCAAAGCAAGAGGAAGATCCTAATGGAACACTCTTTGTGTATGTATCTGAAGGACAGGTGGGATTTTTTCATTATCTATAAAATTATTCTAACAGATAGCTCACCTAACCTCACTTGTTGATGACAACAGCCTAGTGCATACTTATGCCAAATAATATTGTGCTCCAGTGGTACCAGTGACTCTGTGACAATAGCAGAATCAGTTGTTGAGTGGCTTCTGAGCACAGCTCAGGGGTGGACCTACACTGATTTCTTTTCAGTTTGTTCCTTCAATTAGTTGTCTCTTTATTGACCTATTATGTATTTTTTTCCTGTACTCTTTCATCTCAGATGCACTTACCTGAATTACTTTCTCTGTTATTTTGCTGTAAGTTTCTGTATGTTACTAAAATGTAGCAATAAACATGCTATGGAAGTCAATATTTTTGTTGGGTATAGGATTGGGTGAATGTACACCTGCAGCCAAGCTTCCCTAAGGCTGACAGGCAGGTTTTCAGGCCAAGTCTTTCAAGGCACAAAAACAACAATTAAACTTCCAGGGTGTTTGTTGTTGTTCTTCTAATTTGTATTACTGAACAAGATGTGACTACATTATGCTTTGTGCCACTTTAAAATACTTAGTCAGAGATAATTCCTTCCCAAGGAACCTGCAATCTAAGGAGACAAGATGAACACACACAGAAGCAAGGATGGGAAGCTTATTATCCTTTTAGTGATGAGGATTTGAGGTTTTCAGCAGAAAAGGTCAGCATCTTTCAGGGGTGACTCAGCCCAGCTTAGATCTGAGTCACTTCACATGCCCATCTCTCTCTGGAACACGGAAGAAGCTAAAGACAATGTGGTTCCTCCCATAGACATCTCCGGATGTATCTTTAAAGACTGGATCCTTAATACTTGTGTGCAGCTTATATAAGGTGAAAACAGGTCTTAAATTTCCTCCAGGCTTCTCTGTGCATCCTTGGGCACTTAAACACCTTCAAAGTTTTCTCTTGAACCACCAACCAACCCACTCCCAAGAAGAGCAGGGAGAGACCTCAAAAGACAGTGACGAGACTGAGTGTTGGAAGCAAATGTGCAGTTCTGATTTAATGCATAATTTTTACCCATTAAACAGTTAAAAATATCCAACATTATTCTCCCCCCCCTCCTTTGGCTGGAACCATAATTTGTGTGCGTTCATCCACATAACACCTTTAACAGAGCTGCTTAGCTTTTTATAGAGATCAATAAAACTTAAAAGGTGGAACAACTGTGAGTTTCTCAAGTCCTTTACAAAAGGTTTACCCAGGGCTGGGGTTGCTGACCCCTTTGGGGTGATTGTTAGGAGAATAAAAGCCTAGGCGAGGACAAAGGCAGTGAGTATGGGACAGAAAAGGGGACTGTGGAACTTCTAATGCAAGAAAATGCCACAAATGTTGAAATGGCTGGAAAGGTCAAAGCTACAAGCTACATAAACACAGGGGTAAGTCAGGCTGGTAATAAGCAAGGGCATAAATTGATGTATCTTTGAAGAGAAAGAAAGGGTTGGGAAAGTACCTGGTAAAGCAGCTGATGGGTGGATTCAGAGTTGCATAATAAAGAGGGGGGGTGGTGTATTTAAGGCTTCATTTCCTGATTTACATGGATCCACTTTCTCTAGGCACTGATTTAGTGAGGGGAGGAAAGGATGTCCTTGGGAGCCTTGATGCGTTTAGCAAAACCAGGAGCCAACACGGGTTACATCCATGTGTCCCTGCCACCCCTCCGGTCTAACAAGGACTGTGTCTGCCCCTTTGCTCACCAGCTTGCTGCCGAACAACTTCCAGCTGCATTTCAGGAGCCTTTGCCCTTTCATTCATTTCACTTGGTGGCAGATGCACGGTCTCGTGCGGGCAGATAACTCACATGCCTACTTCTGTGGAGTTGCTCTGAAATTCCATGTATGCCTGTGGCCAGAAGGTGCTGTCTGAATATCAGATACATCATTACCTAAATGACATTTGATATCATAATGGTAAAATCAGATTTGAGTTAGCTCTTATAAGCCTGCTCAGTAAATTGCATTGACCCCAGTACAAATGTCACACAAGCATTCACCCATCCATCCTCACCATATTGCTGTGCAGAAGAACTTGGTAGTACACACCCAGAGCTACTGGTGCTGAGAAGAAACAAAGGTCATATCTCCAGATGTCCAGACCGTGAGTCCTTACACACCATTAAAGGGATGGTAGTGAACATAATATACTTACCAGAGGGGCAGATGACAAGAATGTGGCAACCAGAACAGGCAATTCGATGTTGTGCAGAAAAGCAAGTCTGATTAAATGAGTTCAACTCATCTCATTCAGTTCCAGATCTCAGCAGTACAGGCATCCTTCCTTGCCAAATTAAAAATTTATATGTGTATGGGAGGGAAGTGAAAGTGAATTTCAGGACCTTCAGCAAAGGTAAGATTGACTTTCAGGCAGAGGTTCATACTCTGTCTTATTTTACCTGAAATATTTTTTCTTCCATAGTGCAGAACAGAGCTCTTTGGAATGGAGCTTAGCCTGCTTGGGGCATTGTTCTGAGCATAAAATTCAGATCATGCTTTTCTGAAGAACGCAGACCCGGGTCAGAATTGCAAATGTCAGATCTGGTGTTGAATTCTTTTAAAATCTCAGAGTGCCTGAATTTGGGATTCTTGTTTTGATCTCTTTTAGAGAAGACGGCTGAGGCTGAAGCATGGTTTTGCAGAAAAATTGTGTTCTACCAAGAGGTTTCATCATAATTTTGACACAGTTTACAACTTAATGTCTAAATGATTTAAAGATTCAGTTTTGCATATTAGTAAAAGTAATAGTTCCAAATCTGCTTTGAAATAGGTGAATTTGAAACTGATAAGCATGATGGTTTTTGAAAGGATGTAAGGCAAATACATGTTCACATGATCCCTTAAGTGTCTCTGTATGGAACACTTCTGAGAACGCCCTTCATGCATTTATTACTGTTTCACTCTTCTTCTTTCCCAACAGCAAGCTGAGTAAGGTAGGTCAACAAAAATGCATCCTCCAAACAGTTGATTACCTGAACATGTTCTTATTTTGAATCTAGAAGGCTTTTTTGTTTGTTTGTTTTTAACTTGACCTAAATAACACATCTTCTTCTTAGATACCGAATGTCATAGTTACCTGGACATTCATATGGTGCCTACAGAGAAATATAATTACATATTCATACACCAGATGTAGCGTATCCACAGAGATTTGCACCACCATTTGGTGTAATGAAGTAACAGCTGGATTGAACAAGGGTGCACTATGAAACAGAAGAAAAACATCAATTATGAAGTGTTCTCATCAGCTAAAGTCCTGCTGAAGCTACCTTCACATTTCGCTTAGAACCTGGAAACTAGTTCTTCTTGGAGTCAATGCTTGCTCTTCTCCTGGTGTTTAAAGAAAACTGCCTTCTGCTGTTTTCTGTTGTTCCCCCAAAGTGGGCTTCTATCATTCATATCTTATCCAGCTGCAGCCAGTCCCCCAAAGGCATATTCTAGGACAATAACTTTTCAATCTGACTAGTAGCCCTCCAAAGCTACAAGGCAAGAGGAAAAAATAAATGAAACTTTAATTTTATCCTGTCTTCTGTCCTCTGACACTGATTCTTCGGAATTATACTTTAAAATACTTTCATTGGCCCTGGTTATCATCTTCACAGCCTCAGGACTATCTTGAAGTTCTCCAGGTTCTGGTCTGTGTTCAGAATTCAAGATGAAATGCCCTTGGTAGCATTTCTTGCCCAGTTACTTACCCAGGCAAGGTTTAAATCGTTGCTCACTTGTGATGCATGCTACGGGAAGCAAAAAAAAGTGCTCAGTAGCTTTCCTCAGATATTACTGACAATGCATCTTCCTGCAGTTTCAGTCAAGGTAAACTGTGTTTGAAAAGCTTTCCCCAAATCTTTAAAGGCTTCTCCTGAATATTTTGATGAAAAAAAGGCCAAAGGCAAGCAGGCTGCCAGTTGCACAAGCAAGAGTGACCTCGAGTTGTTTTGGTATGCTGTGCAGATGATCTGTGGGGAATAGGTTGAGGTGTCTTTGTCTCTTTAAGTTTTTTAGTCCCATCATTAGGGGACCTGAGTAACTGTCACATTAATCAATAGCAACAGTCTAGTTGTTGTGGCCCAGTCATATCCTACGTAAATGTAGGCGTTTACCTCAAACACTTCTCAGATGATCTCAGGATCCCCTGCAGGCATTGGATGAACAGGACAGTCCTGCCTCCCCAAGAACTATTTTTTCCTCGGGTGTGTTGGAGCCTCCATGTTACTAAAGCAGAAGACTAGACTCCTAATTGTAGTGCCTAATTTATCTGGGATGTCTATATTGCTCCACTAACTCTGGAGCCTAGGACAACTACATGTCTGTCTTAGATTCTTCACCAGGTGAGCTTCATGGAGTCTCTGGAAACCCTTTTTTTCAGGACTTGAACTATCCTTGGTGTTTACTTTTTCATTCTGAGCATTTACTTCATTGTTCTTTTTTGGTTTTGTTTTTGTTGGTTTTGTTTTGTTTTGTTTTGTTTTTGTGGGTTTTTTTTCCCAGGCTTCTATATTGTTCTGGGGAAGAAAAGCTTTGAATATTAACATTATCCTCACTACAAAAATTCCAAAATTTCTTGGCTTAACTGACCTCCACCACAACATTTTTAAGCCATGATGCATCCTCTCCATCAAACTTGAGGCTGATAATGCTGTTTTATGTGTCCTAAGGACCAGCTGGGAAGGGTTGTCATTGCCTAAAGTACTAATGACTGTCTGGATCATCTGTCTAGGAACTGCTGCTGTAATGGAAAAGTGGGTTGATTTTTTTAAGAAAGAAGGTAGTTTAGTGGTCCTCTAAGCTGTCAGACATTGGATTGATCTGCTCTGGTCTGGGGGATTTGTCTGTTTTCTCTCCTGATTATGAACCCCTCACTGCAACTCTTCCATTTCAACTACTTTTGAGATAAATATTGAATATCCAAATGGATGGGTTTGTCTCACCAATGGCCGAGATAGCAAAGGTAGAAGTTTTCCAATGGTTTTTAGCGCAGGGGACATGTTTGACCTTGATGTGTGTCTGGTGGCTGGTGCAAAGGGGAAGGAGAACACCCACTTTGCGAGTGCTTTAGAGTGTCTGCACAAGTCTCTTCTTCAGCTATACATACAGGGAAAAAAGTGTTGTTTATCCTAGGATAAAAAAAAGCTAATACCATGCAAATATCAAGGTCTAGCTTTACTAGTTGAAAAAGACTTTAATGCTACATTAGCTGCCTCTCTTCAGTGAGAAACTCAACAAGTCCTGAAGGCTTGACACCTGTTTCAAAATGAGATAAAGGTTTTTAGGTAGGGACATTATCTTTTCTAGCTTCTTCCAGCATCACTTTTCATGGTTTTTGCTAGAGGTTTCTGCTCTACACCAAAGAGCTTAACTCCCTTTAGTGTCTCCTTAAGCTTTTAGATTATTTTTGCATTTCAGTTTTACCATGCACTTAGTCTTCAGTGAATGCCTTTATACTCTGAACTAAACAAATTAAAGTTCTGTTGCTGTTTTGGAAAGAAAAGGAGTGGTTATTGGTGGTGAAAATTGAGTACAGTGTGTGGCAAATTTAGCAGTGGTTCCTCGCACATAAGCACCTCTGCAAGCCTTTAGGAAGTGTTTCAAATTAATCTTGACACTCTCTGGGGTTTTGCAGCTCTCAGAAAGGTGTTAGATTATGAAAGCAGGAAAAGAACCAGCACAGAAAGCTCTTTTGTGCTTGTCCTTCCCAGCAGCATCTCTAAGAGGGAGTGGGCCAAGCAGAAAAACCTTATATTTTGTACAGGGGTGAAATGGGCCATCAACCTGAAGATATGGAAATGAATAAGAAAATTTCAGAAGTGAGCGTTTGGGGAAAACAGGGAAAATAAAGGCATTCCATTTTCCTGATGCAGTAACTGTTGGCCACTTCTGAAAATGTATTTTGGTGAAGCATTAATTCATTCTTGCATTATAGATCCTATATTCTAATCTGGACACCTTACTATTAACTCAGAGATAAGTGCAGCTAGATAGATCTCCCATGAATGCTTGTGAATAGATAGCTCCTGATGGGTTGATCTTTCTGTCTCACAAACATTAGCCATCTGAAGTAGTTCATTTACCTTCCTCACCCCAACCGTCCTGCAAGAAACTCTCCAACACTTTCAGTGGGAGCCAGTGCTCTGTTAAAATAAAGAACTACCTTCTTTTTTTTCTAGATTTGCAGTTGGGCTGCAATCAAGCGGGGCTCCCTTGTGTAAGGAAGGAGTACGTCCTCCTGTGAATTTGTAGTGGTGTGCATATTTCTGCCTGCTTGCACGATGGTCTGAAACTATAACGAGCTGTGGAGTGATACTCCCCTGCCTATGAAGCAAATTTTAGCCATGTTAAGCTGAAGGAAATGCTTGCCACATTTGTTTTCCTCCTGAGAGCTCGATGTAACCTCTCTTGACCCAGCCAGTGAGATGGTATTTGGGACTTTTGCCAGGCTGTTTCTAGTGTGGTGTCTGTATTTTGGGGTGTGTTCCTATTTTCAAGGAATGGAACCAAGAGCTAAGAATAATGAATTATTGAGCCAGCTTCCATGTAGACCTTGAATAAACAGAAGCTTTTTCTTCCTCTCTCTTAGCTCCTTCATGAGGCCATGGTACCAGGTTCTCTCTGGCTTCATCTGCCTTTTCTGATTACTTCTGCTGGTTTTCTGCTCCAGCCAGGCACTGAGCAGTGATTCCAGCCATTCTCCACCATTGTGGTGTTCCTCAGTTTCCAGGAAAACCTCTGGGCATCCACAGTTAAACTTGACCTTCAACTTTGCTAGGATGGGCCAACCATCAGAATGCACCTTCTGTGGTTCCACATATCACCAGATTGGAAAATAACAAATATTTTCATCCTTAGTTCTGAATGAAAAGCAGCTAGCATGCCCATCATCTCCCATGAACTCAGAAGGTACCCACAGATCAGAAGATAAGGCTAATGGCAGTTGATTACAACCTCAAGCAAAACACCTGAATTTTTTGGAGGTGGAGGAACTGTATCTTTTCCAAGCTTTTTAATGTCTGATTCCTGGCACTAACTGAAAGACTGACACCATTCCTAATCATGTGCCGCTGTTGCCCTGGTGCTGGTGGACATGGTGGATGCCAACCCATGGAGGACTTTCAAGCTGTATTTTCAGCCCAAGCAGCAGAAGCAAGCTATTTAATGCAGAGATGATTGTCATGGGGCTCATGGAACATTTGCAGCTGTCCTTTTTCATTGCACTGAGTGATGTTACTGTGCTTTTTACAGTTACAATCACACTATGACTCGAGTAGGGATGCAGCAGTGGTTGCTGCTCAAAGCCCCCTCTCTCAGCAGGTTACTCAGGGGACTTCCCCTAGATTGGCTACTGTCCTGCTGAAAAGTTTTTCATAATGCCTAACCAGGTTTTCTTTGTTGCAGCTTGGGTTTATTTTCTCTTTTAGACCTCCTAGGAGGTTCCTGTAGCTGTTAGCCATTTGTGGTGGTAATGTTACTGGTGTGACTTCCAACTTAGCTTATCAGTACTGGGGCTGGAGGAGGATGGAGAGAGACTGCAGGTAGGTATAGAAAAACATCTCAGTAGAGATGTATGCTGTGTAGGATGTAGGACTTTACTGAGCTCTAGAACATAAGGGGAAAAAAAAAATCCTCTCTCCTCTAGCCCAGAGATTCCCAAGCTGTGGGTGTTACGGTACACCTACCTCCGAAAACCTTTCCCAAGCAGCTGTCTACAGAAATTAGTGCTTGCAGAAAACTGCAAGGAGGGATATCTTGAGCATGGTCGCACCAGATTGTCTCATGACTTCTTTGCGCTACATTGTTGGTTTATATCCATCTGTTGTTTCTTGTCTCATCTTTCATCTAGTGAAAAGGACTTGGCAACATGGCCTAGGGATTAGACCTTCAACTGAGGCTAGGGAACAGATAAAAGCTAGGTGTAATCAAAGGCACAAGGAGAAGTTAAAGATGTCGTCAGTCTGAAATGTTATCAGAAAAAAAAAAGAACCAAATTAATTCATCCTCTCTCACATTGTGGTTACAAGGTAACTAGCATTTGGCTTTTTCTCCATCAGCTATTGGAGCATGCTGGTGATTTTCTCTGATGGTTTCTCTAACTTCTTTGCTAAAATCTGGAAGAATATATACTACCTCTAAAGCTTGCATTTCTTGATGAAGTGTTTCCGGAGCTGTCTGATCAATACTCCATGCTCTATCCTCTCCTCTGAAATGCATTAATGACAGAGTAACAGAATGGAAAATTCATGTAACAGGGTGTTTCTAATCTGTGGAGTCACTTGCCTTCATGTACCTCATGCAGCAAAGCACTTAAGCACATTCTTGTCTTTAGGAACACGAACATGTGTGTATCTCAGCATAGGTGAAGATTGATTGATGATATTAATAATGTCAAATTATATTCCTCTTTTCTTTAATACTCTTGGGTTATTTTACAGATAATAAGTATGAGACAGACAGGTGCAATGAGTCTTAGGATGTTTTAATTTTGTCTGATTCTTTGCTTCTTTTGTATTTTAGTGTTTCCAGGAAGAGATACTTGGGAAATTTAGACTTATGACACTAAATGAACCTCAGTGGCAATTCCACAGAGAGTACCAGAAATTGTTTTGACACGCTGAGCAGCCACATTGCTGAAAGAAGGTGACCTCCTCAATTATGTCTCCTGAGAAATTAACAAAATAATCTGGTTATCATTTTGAGGCAGTCAGCCCTCTGTGGTGTTGACCTATATGTTTTTGCTTCCTTGTTCAATCCCAGCCTTTGATCAACAACAACCCCAGATCATTTCTAACGGAGGGCTGACAGTAGATGACATGGTGTTTGATCATAGAGTGCGTAGCCCTCAGCCAGGGTGGTATCCATGCGTTTATAGTACATGATTCAGCTCCTGGTCTTGGTTCTTGTCTGGAGGAGCCTGACATCTGAATTCCTGTTTGGCAGTCTCAGGAGAAAAAACAAGAACTGAAAAGGTCATAGAGACTTGAATTCTCCTGCTCCCCCAAAAGGTCAGGCAGAGTGATGGGACTGTATAAGGAAAAACCTGACCTTTCTCTTGCCTTCCTTACAGAAAACGTGGAAAACCAGAAAATCTGTGACTTTTGAAACTGTCCTGGGAAGATCCTTCCCCAGTAATGTTCCAGTTGTGTAGACCTGGTGGATGTAGATTGAGCAGGATGTCTCCGACATGCCGTGGGTCTGTGGCAAAACACTTGCCACCAGCAATGGCAAGGAACTGATGCTTGACCCCTTCAATAGACCTTACTTCTTGTATCAGGTAGATGAGAGTGGCTTTGAAATTCTTTGAATTTGTAAGGTGAAAGACACAGGGAGTAAGGGTCAGGTTTTCATGAGTATTTGAAAAGATATCTTGGCGGGTTTATGAATGAGCAAAACCAGCTTATGATCTTAAAATGTAGTGAAAAGAAATGGGAGTTAAACAGTAACCTAATTTTCTGCGTTCCTACCTGTATCACAAAGCCCTGTTTTTCAAAGGCATTTAGGCACAGGAATAGCATCATGCAGGGGGAAGTAAGGCAGTGGGATATAAAAGTTACAGCACGGACTCTTATGGCCTGGGGGGACCTAAGGGGAAGATTAAGATCCCTTTGCTTTGGGAGAATTTAGGATATGCAGAGCATGTCCAAGCCTCCTCTGACCTTAGCAGAACAGGTGAGAAGGTGGGGCATACAAAGAGAAGCCCAAGAATTGTTTAGCACTTCAATAACTAATTCCCAAAGTTGGTGCTATGTTCATAGTGGAAATGCTGTTGGTTTTGGTGCAGAAGTCAGAAGTCATTCAAGACAAGAAATTCATCAGAGAAGGATGCAAGCAATATCCATCTTTCTTTCCTCTAACAGAGTAAGAAAGTTGATGAAAAAAATCACAGAATGGGTTAATTATTTAAATGTGAATTGCCCCCTCCTCCTCCCCTCCAAAATTTCCAGAGTATGGAGCTGTGGAGGTTTTACTTTTGCTACCTGTCCAGCTAATTAATACCTGCCAGTTTACTTTTCCCACTCTTACTATTTTTGGACTACTATTTTATTGAAAATATATTTTAAAAAAAAGAAAAGGAGAGAGAAGAGGAGAAAGATAAAAAGAAAAGGAAAAAAAAAAAAGTTGAATTTCATCTCCTCTGACGAAAAGTATGCACATCTGACATTCATTCAAATATTCAATCTGTTTCAAACTTTCCCCACATTTTTCCCTCATTTAAATCTTTTTATGCTTTTTAAGTCATGCTATGCATGACGATCATTCTATTCATTTTCTCCATAGCAACATGTTTGTATTGGTTCCTTCTTCTTTCCTTTTCCTCTTAGATACTCTTGCTCACTGAAGAAAGTCTGTCAGTGACCAGCTTGACGTGGCTTTATAGGTAGCATTAAATCCAGGGCTGAGGCTATGGATTAGTGTTTGCAATAAATAGCAGGTGCAAGCAAGTCCTTGGTACACAGTGACAAAGGAAGTTTCTAAAAAATTAGTGACAAAGTGAGTTTCTCAAGGTTTGTTTTGTTTTGTTTTGTTTTTTTTATAAGCTAGGATGTGTTCAGTATTGCTAGGCTGAGGTTGAGCCAGATGCTTTTCCTTGTAGGCACCCTTACAGATTACAAGTGGGGTTGGAAGCGTCACTGCAAGGCAGTGGAACTCATCAACATATTGCTGGCAGCAGTACTTGAGTGCCTCTCCATCTTTCCAACTGATCATCTGTAAACAGACAGTAATAATCCAGGGTGGAGTTCACAGTCTCGATTTGGGGGCATGAACCAAGAATTCGTCACTGGTTGAGTTATATTTTTCTACTAAAGAAGAAGTAGCCAAGGCCTGAAAAAAGAAATTAATATTGATATATCTGAATGTGCAGCCAGAAATAAAAACCAGCATCTAGCCAAGCCACATGTGACCCTGGAGTAAAGCAGAGAAACAAGAAAACAAGAAACTCACATGAGAGCCCCATGCCTTGCTGGTGTGCCAACCCATGTCAAGCTGGTGAGCTTTGCAGCAGGTCTGACAGGTCCACAGATGCAAGATAATCTGGGCCATACAAATGCTACGCACTGAAGGGAATCTCTGATACCAACTTTCGTCCCCCTTGCAGTCGGATGAGTATTCAGCTAATGTTCATCTCCCTGTTGTGAGGGCGGACACATAAGAATGACATCTAACGTTTTAAGGACCTGTGACATGTAGGATCTTGTAGGTCAAGTCAGACCTCTCAATTCTCTCCAGAAGCCAGTGTGGAATCAAGATGGGTCTGGGGTATGTTTCAATTTAATTTCTATGTTTATAAATTGATTTGCCAAAAGTCCAGGAGGTCTGAGGCAGATAGACCATTACAGAGTTTTCCCAAAATCTTTTCCACAATTGCATTCAGCAGTAGTGGCTACAGTTCTCACTGTCGGGGTGTTATTGCCTTTATAACAGGAATGTTTTGCAACTACAGCAGGAGAAGAAGTGCTTTAGCATATCTGGATACCAGATTGGTAACATCTCTGTGGCCAGGCAGTGAAGATTGACCTCATCTCATACATTCAGGATGGTATTAATCTGATTTATCTTTAGGGATGGCATTTGTCCCACTATTTGTGTGTTTCCACAAGGGAAGTGACTACCAAACAATTCATCCCAGGCTCTCTTTCTTCTCAGAGGAGAGTGACTTAGTGACATTGATGAATTTCAGGACAAGAATTGTTTTATCCTGAAGAAGGTGCCTCAGGTTCAATGAATCATATCACTACCCTCACTGAATGCATTGACTAATTCTCCAGTACTACTGCGGGCATCTGATGGAAATACTAAATATGGACAGCCTAAATTAGAAGGGTGAATCCCAGACAAGTTGTCTACAAGTCAGCTGATGGAACGATTTGCGAACAGTTCCTCTATACATGCATCTCAGAGTGTGATTATTCCCACCCCATGATAAATGTCTAAATAAGGTGATCAGCCATCTAGTGAAAGTGTCCGCCTGTCTTAGCATTGGCTAGACAACTTAGTTTTAGACAACCAGCATTAGCTGAGTTGAATTGGACCCTGAAACATGTATCATAACACCTCTGTTTGGAAAAGTATCTCTTAGGACTGATGGTGCTAAAGCCTCAATGTTCAGTTCTGGGAATGTCTTTCCACAGATTCTCCAATAGGAGAAGTATCCAGCTAGGTCTTTGCAGTATTAAAACTCAACCAAGTGATGGTAGGGCACATGCTCTGGACTTCATGGACATTCATAATCACAGGGACTTTGCAAAGATGAAGGACAGCATCCAGGGACCACTGCCCATAGCACTAGGCACTGTATAAATACCACACGATCAGGATGGAGTTTGTCCTCTCTTTTATTTTCTATAGCCTGCTTTGGAGAAAACAGTACTGTTTGCATTCATCCATACATTTTCCTGTCTGGGACAAAAAAGAAAAAAAACCAAACCCTCCATGCTTGTCATTAGAGGCTTTTTGCAATACTGCTATGCCTGCAGCAGGAGCTTAGACCCAAACTCATTGACTTCTTATAGGCCAGAAAACACCTTGTGGTTATTACCACTTTGAACCAGATTCTGCCACTGACCTTGATGGGAAAACTCCTTAACCCACTTACTAAATCCCCAAGTCATCTTGAAGCCAGAGAGTAACAGTTAATAAAGTGCTTGCCAAGTTTCACATCGTTTTTAGCTGACCTGTATTTTGACTTGTTACATGATTCTCGGTATAAGAAAAAACCCCTGGGTAACACTCCTAATGCTGAGCACTGTGAGATGGCACTTGAGAGTAACACTGAACTGTAGTCCTGGCCCTGATCTACACCTGTATAAATTCAAAGAAATTGGGGGGGAGAAAGAAAGAGGGAAATACAGAGAAAAAGACAGAGAGAGGGAGAGAGGAAAGAAGGAAGGAAGGGAAAGGGAATTCAGGACAAAAGGGTATTAAAGGAAAGAGGGAGAGAGGGAGGATTCAGGCTTTTCAGCAATAGGTTCCCTGCATTTCTGAGTTTCTCAGAGCAAGATCAGTTGGGGTGGGGACTGAGTTCTGCACTTATCTTGGTATATATAGCACAGGGGACACTGAACTCATTCACCTTAGGGAACAAGTGACACATGGAATCACAGGATCGCAGAATGGTTGAGGCTGGAAGGGACGTCTGGAGGTCATCTGGTCCAATCCCCCTGCTCAAGCAGGGCCACCTAGAGCCAGCTGCCCAGGACCATGTCCAGATGCCTTTTGAATGTCTCCAAGGATGGAGATTCCACAAAATCTCAGGGCAACCTGTGCCAGTGCTCAGTCACTCTCACAATAAAAAAGTGATTCCTGACGTTCAGAAGGAAACTCTTGTGTTTCAGTTTACACCCATTGCCTCTCAGCCTGGCACTGGGCACCACTGAAAAGAGCCTGGCTCTGTCCTCTTTGCACCCTCCCTTCAGGTATTTATATGCATTAAGAAGAACCCTCCTGAGCCTTCATTTCTCCAGGCTGAACAGTCCCAGCTCTCTCAGCCTTTCCTCTTGGGGAGGTGCCCCAGTCCCTTCAACATCTTCATGGCCCTTGATAGACTCTCTCCTGTATGTCCCTGTCTCTCTTGTACTGGGGAGCCCAGAACTGGACACATACTCCAGGTTTGACTCATTGGTGCTGAGTAGAGGTCACACCTCCAAACTCCCACCAGCTAATGGCCCAGATCTCAAGCCCTTCCTAGACATGATGTAACACAAATACTGGCACCAAGCTTTCATACGGCGCATTTTGCACTTGCGTCTCAAAGCACCTTTGCAGAGGAAGCCAGCATCCACCTCCCAGTTTGCCAAAGGGAAAACCAGCAAGGAAGTGATGTTCCCCAAATCAGTTGCAGAACAAGTTCTTGAACACGAGATTTTTCAGGTTCTACTAGACCACCTTATCTCCCCTGAGCTGGAAGGCAACAGCACTCGTGAATCCTTATCAGACTGTAGCGTGTCCTTAAAGGTTTTTTACCCAAGCCTACGGTCATTCCTCTGAGCTCTTTTCACGCAGAGGACAATTGATAATTTCAGTGAATACAAGCAGAGGTTAGCACTGAAATACAAGCTTGGTCTCTGAAAACCCTCGGGTGAAAGCTGCTACGGAAATGCGTGTTATCACTGCTGTTACACCGTGGCTCACCAACTGTATCTGTCCATAAGGAATGGTCTCTGGTTCAGACTGTTTTTCCTCATGCTGGAAGGGAAGCATCCAAATAATGTGCATTGAAAAGTGTTGCAGTTGGTAAACAGGCACATGCAGGGGAGCTGACTTGGAAGATACTGTCTGGAGAGTAAAAAGAAGCATTTTAAGTGTTTCAGTTAGAATCATCTGCAAAAGTGCAAGAATAAGACCAGTCCTTAAATACTGACTCAAAGTACTTTTTTTTCATTTCTTTTAATATTTTGCCTAAGCTGAAATTTGCCGTCGGTGTCATAGCTCTGCTCTACTCCTTACTATTGGTGCAGCGGCGAGAGCACTGCTAGTTTTGCATTTGCAGTGATACACTTGCTAATGCTGTTACCTGGCATTTGCATGCTTCCAGGCTCAGCTGAACTGACAATGTTGGAAAGACGGTGCAAAAGATAAAGAAGAAAGTTGACAGCTCCTTAAAAGCCTTGTACAAATAGGACAGTGCTTGACATAATGCTGTTCCAAAAATCAGTCACTTGGACTTGATTTGCAAGACTTGCAAGAAGCTGCTTGTTGCCTGGATTTTGCTGTGAAAGGTGGTTTGATTTGGTACCTCTGGGTTTAATGTCCTAAGCAAAGCTGGGCAGATGCTATCAGTAAAAACCAGAAATGTTGCAGGGCTTAGCTTCATCTGAGAGAGGAATTAGAGCTGAAGAACAGAAATGTGTCTAAGGAGGATCTGGCTGCAGTATTTTCAACTGCAAATGCACACACACAGACACATAGGGAGAAAAAACCCCACACTTTCTGTGGCTGAATAGAAGACCACCAGTGAACCATGCGCCAGTAGATTGCACAGTGTCTTTTGTCTGTATAGTCTCTTAAAAAAAAAAAAGAGGTATAATTTTTTTTTATTTCTCCAAAAGCTCTTTTTTGTCTGTCCTTGTTCTTTAAATGGCCCCATTTAAATATCCAGGGATCTGAGATCTTCCTTCTGAGAGCCACTTTCTGCTCTATGGCTGAGCACAGGCTGCTTCTCCCACCGTTTACCCACCTGAGCATGAAGATTCATTTCACAAGTGTCTATGACGTTGGACAAATCATCCTCTGGAAGTTTCAGCCTTCGTCTGTCTACTAGAGTCCAGCTGTGATGAGACACTTAGGGAGAAACCACAAGTGAGGTGAACCCTATGCTGAATGACCCATCACAACACCATAATCTGAATTTGAGACCCCAGTTCCTGGCGATGCACTTGGTGCATATTCTGACCGCTGAAGCTCCCCAAAGATCATGTGTTATCTGATAAGGGAGGTGATTTCATCTTGGTGCCCTGTGCAGAAGAGCAGCCGGTCATGGCTACTACATGACACAAGTGATGGCATCAGGTGTTCTCACTAGAAAAGTGGGTGCTTTTTGTTGTTATTCCTCTGATATAAACCACGGCTTCCCCCACACATTTGGAGGCAACCCTTCAGGGATGCTTCCCTCTAGGAAGATTGCAACTTTCCCTGTGTGTTTTTTAATTTTCTGCTCCCCAGCCTGCAGAGATGTCTAAACAGGTTGTAGACAGCCAAGGGAGAGAGATTATAGCACTGAAGATGAAGAGATACCTGAGGTTGGATGGGGACCGAGATGGAAGTGGGAAACAGGAAAGGCTTTTGCAGTAGTTTGGGGAACCCTTTCGATTGCTGTTTTCTAAAGCAGCTCTGCAATACTGCTAACTCCTGGGAAGCTTTGGGATCAGCACAGGCATGGCTGAGAGAGAAACCATAATGAGCTGAGGATTGGCAATACCAGAGCAACAAAAAAACCGATAAAATCATTTGAGTAGGAAACCCTCAGAGCTGGTGCACCTTCAACTAGAAGATAAGACATCAGCAGGCAGTCAGGGTAACTACCTCCCCTTGCATAAATGGATGTTATAATGGTGACCCGGATCAATTCCCTGACTATTTAATGAGAATGGAAACGGATGCCCAGGGTGCAGCAGAGGAAGCATTAAACCGAGGGTGGCTACGTGCTATAGGAAATTTCATAAATAATCAGTGCCAACTAATGCAGAGCCGTCTGCTGGCCCTGCAGGAGGACAGAGAGGTGGCACTGGGTTTGCTGAGGAGGAGGACGGTGGTCTCCCTGGGCTGTGAGAAGCCCTGGATGGAAGGACCCCGAATCTATCTGGATCACCCCTGTGTCAGCAAGAAGCAACAGACACCCTCCGCAGGACTCAGGTCCCTTCGGGGTGTCTGTCAGAGGATGGATGAGATCACCCCCTCATTTCTCAGAGTAGCAACTGCTGATTCAAAATTCAAATATTTTGTAGTCTCCCATCCTCTGCCTGTCAGTGTATAAACATGCCAGCCGTTCGCAGTGCTAAGCAGCAATAAATCAGCTGTGTGGGAGAAGGCTGGGAGGGAACACCGAACCTTGTGGCGCAGAAGTGCATGTGGGCAACGAGGGCAAATTAAAAATTCTCCCTGTCTTGCTACCGCCTTCACTGTCTTGCAGGGACCTCTCTCCCCTCAGGGCTTCAGCCTTCCTGCTTGGGAAATACTGAGGTCAATAATTCATTTGCGTATCTTGCCATGCTAAATAAGCACTTCTAAAACCACACAGCAAATGGCTCTTGCTACATTGATGTCAGGAGCTGGAAGTGGGAGGCACGAAAAGAGCTGGGACCTTCAGGCAACTGTCTTCTTCATAGTTCGGGAGCGATTAAACTGCACATTTAATTGCTTTGATATATATTTGTTTTACATGAATGCAAGATCCAGCTAATCTAATTGGCTTACTCGCTCCAAAGTTGCTAACAATGGACCCTGAACTGTACATAAATGACCATTAAATTATTAGCTATCGGAAAGATCTGCAATTGGATTTTGAATGTGAAACAAAATGAGGGCTCAGAGAGGCAATTATTATTTTTTATTTTTGTATTTTTTTAAGCAGCCTTATTATCTCTACAAGAGCCTTGCTCAGGAGACAAGCGTTCCCATTAGAAAATCAATAACAGAGCTGCTGTGATAGCAGCAGTAACCTGTCTAGTTTCAATTAGTGCTTGGGAGAGGCTGATCCTCTTCCTTGAGCCTGTCACTTGCTAACACCAGTGGAATTTTGTGTGTATTTATTGTCTTGAGAAATTTGAACTCTTGGCAGTAAAAATTTGGGGCCTGATGATTTTTTTCTTTTTTTTTCTGTGTTTTTTGGTTTGTTTTTTTTTTTAGCTGACACCAGCTGGTGTTGCAGTGGGCCTCAAATACAGCTGGTGGCTGTATAAAACCTTTGAGGTTATTTGTCCTCGTCTTTTATCAACCCTTGGGCAGCAATAGCGATAGCATGATCTGCAGGCAACCCCATCATTTTTTTGCCCATTTTCCTGGACTACTGAAGATCCCTGAGACCATGAAAGACTTTAAAGGGTTTTACGGAAAATACATCAGTAAGGAGATGAGGGTTTTAGTCTGCTGCACTCAATATTTGACCAGGACCCCTATTGCATCTTGACAGAAGGCTGGACAATCTTTTGAGTTTGCGCTTAGACTTTAAAATTAAATATTTATATAGCACCTAAAACACTGAGGACTTGATATGAGATGGAAAGCTGGTTTCTACAGTCAAAACGACAAAGTATCCTGACATGTTGTCTTCAGTTTTGGTCACCTTTTAGTTGGCCAACTCCATCTAACCTGCCTTCCTGGGCTCAGCTGAAGGTAGAAAAGGCTAGCAGGAAGATCAGAAAGGAAAAACCACATTCGTGGACTATTTGATAAGACCACACAGCAAGCAGAAAAGGAGGAAGGGAGATAACACCCCTCATGGGGACACGAGGTCAGCCAGATGTATCACAGGCACCATTTTGTGGGACATTAATGTGAGTTGTCTTTCTTTTCTTACTTCCTTGACAAGCTCTGCCAGTTTTCCAAGGCTGACTGCCCTTCAGGATATCAGATTATTTCACGTCCTTGATCTCCTCTCACAGGTTGTCCCCCTGGGTACCCCTTATCCCAAGTTCCACTGGTGTCACCCTCAACCGGTCCACATTACAGCTATTTTCTCTCCACAGTTTTATACTCAGTCTTCTTTTTTGTTTCTCTCACCAAAGACCAAGAAATGGTATTGCAAGTGAAGGGCTCTGTCCATGCTGCGTGGGAAGATGAGCTTTGCCTTCGAGTCAAGACCGTTTCTCACAGCTCAACCTTTCGGGTGTTAGCAGGTGCCCCTGGCCCTGATGTGCTATGGATGATGTCCCCAGTTGTGCCTGCGACCATCTCTGCTGTCTCACTTTGCAAAATTCCTGGGCAGTCAGGGCAGCCCTCAGAATAATATGGAAACACTGCTCATCTGTCCTTTGCTCAATAGAAAACGGCAGGATTTTGCACTTGTAACAGGAGCATACCTGTGTTTTGATTAGAAAAGTGAATAAACCTAGGTAGGAACAGATCCACTGCAGGAGATGCTACCTTTTCAGGTGTCTCTTCACACTTTAAGGAAGAAATGAACCCAAAGCAGAATTGTGCAGGAACAAGAAATGGTATATAAGGGGGAGACAGGACGAATGTCACCTGCCTGACATGACATTGGCTACAGGTAGGGGCTTGGTCTCAGCTGTTTCGAGAGCAATGGAGAGATCAGGTCTTCTTGATGGTGACTCAACCCATACCAACAGGGTAGGTGGAACAGTCACCCTCTGGGAGAAGGCAGCTTCTTCCCATTGACCAGATAGGGTCCCCTGGTGAGTAGTTTTCATGAGTTATCTAGATTTTTCATATACTTAAAGTTTGGTAAAGAATTCCATGGTTGGTAGCTTGTTCAAAACTTTGGCTCTGCACTTCTTGCATAAGAAAAAATCAAAGCTTTCTCTCACTGTGATGTGTTACCACTTGGTGGTTGACATGAAAGTTTCCTATCCTCCAGTGCCCCTCACCGAACAGATGTTTGTGGGAAAGGCGTATCAATATCCTTTCACAGAAAGTTTAAAAGTAGAGTTCTGACAAGATTAATTTCCTACTTCAGACAATGACTCCTCTATTAGAGATTCTTGAATACTTAATTATTAATCTACATTATTAATGAACACTGCGGGATTCATGGGTTCACGTTGGAATGATGCATAGCCCTATAGTTACAATGTGTCTGACCGTTACAGAAACATACAATATTTGTTAAAGTGTAGAAGTTAGCACTGAATTTACAATTGGGTGCCTTTTGCAACCCACTAGAAGGTACTTTTCTCTGATTTTAGACAATTTCAGAGCAAGTGGTTTCTTTATTACATGCCATCTTGCTCTGCTAGTGACTTAAAACTTAGAATCATGACTACGATAAGGGGACTGCTATTCTGAAGTAAAGGTCTGCATTTCCAGCTCCTCAGACACCGAGTCACTTATTCTGAGACTTGCTATAAGCCAGTCAAAAATTTCCAGCTGAAAGAATTTTGTTGGAAAAGGTAGATTCCAAACTGACAGAAACTCCATGTGAATTTTTGACAAGGAGGTTGAATTTTTTTTTTTATCTGCAGAAAAACAAACAAATAAACAAAATAA
Organism: Haliaeetus albicilla; assembly: GCF_947461875.1. Classification (NCBI taxonomy): domain Eukaryota; kingdom Metazoa; phylum Chordata; class Aves; order Accipitriformes; family Accipitridae; genus Haliaeetus; species Haliaeetus albicilla. The sequence continues at coordinate 74,874,090 of NC_091485.1, forward strand.
AAACATTTCATTTTAATTTTCTCCTAAAAAAAAGACACTTTTTAAATTTTTATTTTCTTTTAATTTGAACTGATGTTCCATTTAGATTTTTTTTTTCTACTGTGCTGAGGAAACACATTATAAAGCTTGAAAACAACATGAAGAAATTCATTGTGGGTGGAAGAAAACATTCATTTAAACTTAGATATGCTGGGCTTGTTTGTCTGTTTGTTTGTTTTCCATTTTCAGTTAGCCGATTTTCTTTTTTTGTTGTTTTGTTTAATTTCAGATCTGCCTCCAACTTATTTATTTATTTGCTTACCTTGCGGAATTGGCAGCAAAATGAAAAAACAGTTATTCCCACATCTCAGTTTAGCAAATAGCATGTCACTATCTGTGCCTAGGGGGGTCCAGAAATTGCTCTAGATCTCCAGATAACATTTTAATATAATTGAGAATAAGTAACATACATAATAGAAGTAACAATAGAGCAATAATAATAATAGGACAGATTTAAGCAGTTGGGAATTAGTGGTGCTCGCTGTGTTTTCCACACTGGGTGTGAATGAATGAAACCCTAACTCAACCTCATCTTCTAAAATCTCCACCTTGGGTGAATATCAGGTTTTGCTTACTGCTCCCACCTTAATATATCTCTGCCCCTCTCAGTCTTAGCAGTTGTTGACCGTGGCGTGTCCAGCAGTACCCTTTGCTGAAGGCTGGTCTCTGGTGTCGTTATTGTCCCCAAGTCTGGAGCAGAGACCATGAGATATTGCTCTTGAAGGAAGCTGCTCTGCCAGCCAAGCAAGGAGCAGCTCCTGCTGAGCTTGTCTGAGCTGTGGGATCGTAGTCCCATGCCCCTGCCTTGACGTACTGCAGATTGTTTCCAACCTATCTTAGCTACTACTGGCTTGCAACAACCACGTCGTAGCTAATATACATTAAACAGAGACGATCCTAATGTTGGAAGAGTTTCATCCTCTGTCAGGCATTATCCTACGAGACTGTAAGTCTTGCAGAGACGGAGTGAACCATTACTTGGGCTTCTACTCCATCATGACCATAGACTGACAGCCTCCTCAACTGAGCTGAACCTCTGCAGTTCAACTAGAGGAACCTGTTCCCCTCTGCTCAGCTATGCAAAGCCAGCTCAGCACCAGTAAAGACAGATGAGCAGGAGGTCTGGACTTTGCTTTCTGCTGGAACGGGGGACAGAGGAGGATGTAAGGCAGACATCCTTCAAATGCATGCAGACATGTCTTCTGGACAATACCTTTCTATCCTGATTTTTGGGAGGAGGCATACTTGGAATGGACTTGTTGAAATCTATGCTGCAAATACATCAAATCTGCTTAGTGCTGGAGCTGAGATTTGATTAGAAGCAGGGTAGTTTGGTAGGCTGAACGCGTTTCTTCTGGAACGGTGCCTGTAGGGGTATGGAAGCACCTTCTGCAACTTCATTTGTCTGTGCTACAGTGCCTGACAAAGAACAGCATCTTCACTTAACTAAAAACAGGCTCCATCACCACATCTATGCATGCTTCCCCCCGGTGAGAATAACAAAGGAGTTTAAGAGAAGTAACGATCTCTTTTTCCTCCTTCCCTGTGGGCAGGAGATGTAACTGGTTTAGTCTGATGTAGCTTTTTTTTTTTCTTTCTTTCTTTCTATTTTTGTGTTTCTTTTCTTTGAACAAGCAGCTAAAGATGGTTAGGACCAGAAGACAAACCGTTACCAGAGTCTTAGTCTTTTTTACACTAGACAATTATGCAGCTACCACATCATCCATAAACTTTTTGGTACGGGGTCACACTTTTGCAGAGACTCTTCAACCATCCCCATCCTGACTGCTGCTGGTGCTCTCAGTCTGGGAGAGGGAAGCCGCTGCGATCCTACCAGCACGTGCTTAAACCAGCTTGTCACTAACTAGTTTGGCATTTTCCCTGTGTTTTCCTGTGCTGGAGACATTTCCACCGGGTACCCAATACTCTGCATGTGTTTCACAGTTATATTTAGCTTGAAAGTATCTGACTCAACAGGTAGGAAAGATTCCTCTTTGCAGATATGTGCTATTCTGATGAAGAGAGTCACTGAAGATTGGTATAAAAATCTGTTGTTCCAAATTCTTGTGGAAATTGGTAAAAAAAAAACCCAAAGCAAACCAAAACAGTTTTGTGGCATAGTGTTGTGCTTGCTTAAAATCTCTTATGAGCTCAGGCTGATTTGGGTTGTCATCTGGTTTAGTGATCAGCTTTTCCTTTTAAAAGACAGTCCTCTGCAAGTAAATGCTAGAGCCAGCCATTTCTCCTTCTGCATAAGAAGGGCTGTGTGAGATATCGGCTATCTGTAGCCAGAAGGCTTCACACTTTCTGTGCTGGAAGTCACAGGCAGATATCTTTTTAATAAGCAGTGGTGAATTTGCTCTTCATGGATTTGTCTAAATCTGTGTCATGGGAGAGACATCCATGCTGGAAAACAGGGAAGGTGCACAAGTCTAAGACGAAACCCATCATTACCTCGCAGCTGTGTAGGGCTTATATGCCAATATAAGAATATTTGCCCAAAGGTAAGGTCATGCTCATGTGCACATGTGGGACCATTGCTACTGCAAGGCCATTTGTTTGCAGATCATGTTTTTGGTTTGGTTTTTTTTGTTTGGTTGGTTGGTTTGTGGTTTTTTCTAGCTGTGCAGCACAATCAGGTTTATGCTGCAAAAAGATTCAACAAAAATATATCTGCTCTGAAGACACTACTCTTCTGTCTTCATCAACATCTCCATCAGTGACCAACAGGTCATGGCCAACATTGCACAGGCTTTGAGCCCTCCTAGGGGAAGGCAGTAAAGGAGACAAGTTATGCATTATTAAAATCACGAGATACATGAATTTCTGTCTTATCTATGCCCTCCTTCAGCAGAGCTTCAAAGAAGGCAGAGCAGAAGGAGGGTCTCTGCCCCAAGTAATTTACAGTGTGCAGTGTTTGGCACCATTGACTGACTGGCTCCATACTTTGTCATGAATGTAAAAATGTTACAATTGTGCCGTTGGACCAAATATTTTAGTGACACCAGAAAAGGCATGGTGGCTTCCAAGAGTTTTCCATGCAGCTTGAAGTAAATCAGCTCACTAAGCAAAAAGAAACCAGATTCAGCGGAGGAATATGCAGCTGTATTGAGTAGGATGTTCTCAGTCTCCTCCAATTATTTCAAGTCATTGCTACACTCCTATGAAGTTGCTGATTTTGTGAATTTTAACGTCCCTGGAGAACATTATTCCCACTTCACCAATCATTTTACAAGCTCCTGGGCTTTCTCTGGCAGGGTTGCCTTGGAGTCAGTGATAAAGTCTGGAGGAGTTGAAGGAAAACTGGGATGGTGCTTGGGACAAAAACATCCAGACGTAAGAGTGCCGATGTGTCCACACAACAGTACTGCAGAAAACTAAGTCTGTGCCTGCCAAAAGTATGCAAAAAGTTTGTGTGTCCCTTGATATGGGGAATATTTCTCACCCCCTGCTCCAAATAAACAAATTAAAGTGACATCTCTGCTTTCTCGTTGCTCCAGCACCAATGGATACCTCAGCATGAGCTTCTGTTGATCCCAGGTTTGCATCAACTGATCTGGTCCCATCCTCAGGCGCCCTCTGTAGCCCTGCAAGACTTTCATGTGTTGAGGAATGGGACGACAGGGAAGGAAATTAGCAATATCTGACTGTAACTGTGGGTCTGGATGTAAAAGCACTCTTATTAGAAAGAAAACAAACAAGCAAGCAAATAAACATGGTTCATTATATATTAATTCAACCTCTGAATAGCACAGCCTTCTTCAAAGGAAATGTAGAAAACAAATGTCACTTACGAAGAGGGAAAGGATAAATGCAATCAGCATGTGAGGTTTTAGGTTATGTTGCCAAGTTTGATGAAGGTGAGGCAGGATTGGGAATACAGCTGGTGCTGGAAATGGCCCCAGGGTCACCTGCTCCATCCCCACGCTTCTGGACCACAATTATTCTCTCTGTCTTAATCTCCTTAGGCCGATGTTTTCCAAAGCAGATAAGCAGCTTTTCCTTGCATAAATGGCACATCAGTGGTTCTTATGTGCCTCTCAGATTGCCTTCCAAATTTTCCAGCAGCCTCCAAAGGCTGCATCTAAACCCAAAACACCTCTCTAACCAGAGGCGGAGATGGTTTCTAGAGTCGGTGGTCTCCCTCGGGTAGGGTGGGAAATGCTGGGAAGAGGCTGTAGGTCCTTGAGTGCAAATGGTCTTGCTTTCCGCTGAAGTACATAATGAAAATAATGAGTTAGGTTTCACTCAAACTGCAGCAGCTGTATTCATTTCTTGAAGTACAGTGCGCTACAAAACTTGAGGGTCATTCAAAATAAGAAGGAAAGGAAAAAAAAACCAAAAACCAGAAAAGAAAACCCCATACAACAGTTGCACTGCTTGTATGTTTTGAGTTTAATATGACTTGACTGTGTCCCTTAAGCTTATTTAAACATTTAATTTTGTTCTCTTGTTCTGTCCCTGCGTACATATGGATTTCACAGAGGTTTAAGTTTAACAGGACAGAAGAAAGTTCCTCATAATTGGAACAGGCTTTATGCACAAGTCACGATGTTATGTTCAACACTCAGAGGGAGAAAACCATGTTCTTTCTATCTAAAGTGACTTATTTTCAGATTAAAGGAAACAGCTGTGAGAAGGGAGAAAAGTCACTCTTCCCTAGAAGAGCACCACCAGCAAAACGATTGCTGAACTCCGTTCTAAGGGAATAACCTCAAAACTTCAGGATGGTAAAACAAAGAAAGCAGAGAAGGACTCATGCAGCATCATGGCATGTTTCTGGAGAAGAGGAGGGTAAAAAATTAAATCATTGCAATAATTCTCACAACTGTTTATGGTCAAAATCAGCCTAGGAAAGTCTGGCTTTTCTCTGCCACAGACTCCCCATATGACCTGGGGCAAAGCAATTTTTTGCCATGTGCTGCCATTCTGCCTTGGTATTGGGGGCTGTAGGAATTGCCTTGCTCAAGAGACGTGTTCTGGGACTGAAGAATTTGGCTGCGATGGCACTGCTAATAAAACATGGTACTGCCAAATGTGAACAGCTTGTCTCTGAAATGAAAGCCCTAGAAAAATCAATGAGGGGAGCGGGCAAATTCTAAAATATCACGTGGCCATCAAAAAGTAAAATAGATCACAGGTCATTGCATTTAGAAATAACATTGCACCTGCAGAACTTTTGAACTTTGCTGGAAGCTTCTGCGGAGTATTTATGAACACACATAGCATCGAGGAGTGAATTGTACACTGGTACCCAATGACTCAACAGCCAGGCTTTTCCGATTGATCTCAATGATTTATGGCAGGAGACAATGATAAGCCGTCTGATAAATGGCTTCTCCATTATCATAAACAGACATGTTCCAGCATACATTATAATTATATGTGGCTGGAAAGAGAAACCAAACACAAACATTATGGGGCTGAGTTTGGGTAAATGCTTTATTTAGTCTTAAGGCCATTTTTTTTTCTTCCTTATTCAGGATTAATCACACCTTCTGATGAAGGACTTCCAAGGTAAATTCAATAAGCTATACATTATGGGATCACCTTGTATTACAGCATATAGAATATATGCTTAGGACAAATGACCTGTACCATTACAGCATCAGCCTTTGATTTCAGCACATAGAAAACATGCTTGGGTCAAATACAGCTATAGGAAAACCACAGATTTTCATTCATGTCAGCACCAAAGGAACAGATCCTAAAAGGTGCTGAGCACTCTCCGTTAGTTTCTGTGGTAGCCTGGAAGCACTTGGCCTTGCAAGAATTAGACTTTGGAGATGATCTGAATTGCATGGATCTGCAAAATGAGGCTAGAAACACTCCTTTGTGTGAACTTTTGGAGATTTTTTTAATTTATCATTTCTGACATCGGTGAAAAGCTGACGTGGATCCTTGTATGTAAACCAACTGAGACGTAGTCCCTGGGTGCTGGGAACATGGGGGCAAAAAGGTGACCTACAGGTCTGGTGATTTGCTAGCTGGGATTATTTAGAAATGACTGGTGAAGATGCCCACTTTTAGTGGGCGCATTGCTATGGGGAATTTTAAATGTGGAAGGAGGGAGTGTTCCTGCAGGAGACTTTTTTTTCTCCATTTCAAAGGTTTTTTTAATTTAAATTCAGGTGTAAGGGTCATTGATTCTGCTGCGAAAGTGGAGAATATGTGAGTTTTCCCCAACTCTGTCAGATTAGCAGATCTGATGCAAAACGAGTACTCGTGTAGACAGGAAGCTTAGGAGTTTCTCTACACTAAGCTTCAATTAATAAATCCCTTCACTGTGTAGCTTTGATACACCAAATACCCAGCAGAAGAGACTTGCAACAAGTTGCATATTTCTTCAGTATGGTTCTTAGCTCTCTTTTTGGGCTAGAAGTATTCAGTTCATTGAAATTAGACTTCAGTTTGTGAAAAAGGAGTGTTTTACTATAAGAAGAAAAGGACCTTTGGCATTTTTGTGAAAAAACCCAAGCCACTGTTACTTTAAAATTATTTTGAATTTTGAAAGATAACCTAGTGATATTAAAGCAATAGCAAAGCTGAAATGTAAGTTGAAATAAAATATAGTATTTTGACTGGCTTGAATTAAATTCACGCCTCATGCTTAACTTCTGGTTTGGGATTTTGAGTTTATTTCAGGTTTTTGTGACGGCCAGTTGAGATATCTTAAACTTTTTTCCAGTACAGAAAATTGTTTTCTTGTTCAACTCTCTAGGTATCACCCCTGTGAAACGGGATAGACAATCCTAGACAATACAGAAGTATTTTACATTTCCAGCTCTGTTTGCCAGTACTCAGGCAAGGAGGTTTTTCTTGCTGTGTACTTCCACTTTCTCCATTGATTTAGGAGTTCTCATTCTGAGCGCGTTGTAACTACAAGGAAATGAAATTCTCTTGCTTTCTGCTAAAATAAGGAGATTTACTTGGGGAAACAACTCCGTAAATACTACGTACTGCCATCTATAGCTCTGCTTGGGAAACACATTTGCAAGGCGAGCCCTGCAAATGAATCTGCTTTTACACCATCAAAGAAACCTTTTGTGCTAACCAAGGTTTTAAAAAAGTGGCTACCAGTTTCCAACAGCTATTGTGGGAAAAGACGCTATAATTATTATTACCGTTGCTATTTTTAGAAGGTGTTCAGCACTCTCCCTCTTGTGAATACTCTTTCCAAACAAGGATAAGGAAGAGCTGAGAACTTGTTAGAGAGATTCCCTTGATGTGACCGTTTGGGATGCTCTGGGTTTGACTTCACTGGCAATAGCATCACTCTGTGCCACACCGTAATGCGGGCAGATGCAACGCAGATCCCTCTAGGACAAACGTCTTCAATGTTTTAACAGCTTCCTACTCGTTAAAATAATCTCCTCTCTGCTCCCCCCCGCCCTCACCCCAGACAAAGTGCATTTTGCTTTTATCCTCAGATTCCTGGTTCTCAACCTCTGGTTCCTGGATCTCCATCAGCTTTTGGCCTTGCCATAGGAGTGGGACTCCCTCTCCCTCCATACTCTGGCCCAAAATGATGTGTAAAGCTCCTGTGATCCCTAGAAGAGTGTGCGTGTTGGGGGAATGGACACATGGAGGAGGTTTGGGGAAGGGAGGAAAGGGGGCTGGAGCCACAGTGAATCTCGGTGGTCAGTGTGGAGTGGGAAGGCAGCAGGAGGACTTCACCATCATCTCCTCCCCAAACCTTCCCTTCCTAGGCAGGGACCGGGGGGAAAGGGAAAGATCAGGATCAGTACCAAGCTCTGGTGAAGGAGAGGAGCTGTGGACATCTAGGTTTGGGGCCCCATCACTCCTCCCTCCTACCAGACCCAGCAACACAAATGCTTTCAGAGGGGATTTCTACCCTCTCCCCTGATGATCCAAGAGCTTTGGGACCCTGCTGGTGGCTTGGCTTCCTCACCAACAGTGCAGCCACTCGCCTAAGCTCCAGCCACCATCACTGGCCATGACCATGTATGTGCTGGTGCTTGTTCCTCCCACTAGGACCCCTCTTTTGGGCTCCATGAAGTTGTCCCCTGGCCCTGGTGTGAAAAGCAGGCTGGTTAGGGGAGAGGGCTGGAGTTAGGATTTTCCACGCTGTCACTTGGAAAGCTGGGACTGCTGCCTTGCCTCACTTTACAACTCTATAAAATGGATTTAATGCTAATTTCCTGGTTTAGAAGTCCCTCAGCATGTTGTCCAAGAATGGAGGTCTTTGAGCAAAGGCACTCCTTCAACATAGACAATTCTTTCACTTAATAAATACAGACCATGCAAGGAGGAATAGGAGTTTTCTCTCTTTCACTTAGCAGAGGCTCTGATTGCTGGGTTTGACATGTGATGATGTGAGCATTAACACTCCTGAACAGCCCCTGCCAGCAGAAACCACAGCTGGTAACAGGAGTGAAAATTCATTAAAAAAAAATTAAAAATCTACAACAACAACAACAAAAGTCAGGTAGAAACCACAAGCCAGCAGTCATGTGAGAGAAAGGCATGGGAAAATGTCTTTCAAGCCCCGTGTCCAGCTGAGTTATTCCATGTCACCCTTCAGCAAAAGGATGTGGCTGGCTGGAAATGGGAAATTTTCAAGCGGATCTTTAGCCAGACACTATGCAAGGTGTTATAGATGTAAACACAGTGGTATCTGTTGCTGGAGGGGAAGTAAACGGATTACTTACAAGCTGTCCTTCTTTGCAGTTATCCTCTTCAAACAGATCCCCTGGGAAGCCCAAACATTCCCTTTGTTTTCATTGCCATCCTCATTTACACCTCTGATGGCTGGGGCTGCCACTGGCAGGAGGGGACTCTTCCAACAAACTGGGCTCAGTTTCTCTACGGTGCAGTTATACTTCCAGTAGATTTTAGGGGCAGATATATTAACCCAATGGGACCAGAAGCCTACCTTCACAATGTGGGAGGTGGAAGAGTTATAAATAGAATTAATAAATCTAAACCAGCTCTGAACAGCTACCAGCCCAAACAGCCTATTTCCGTCAGTATTAGGTGCTTCAAAAGAAGGTGCAAAAATTGGGCAGATAGAAAATGTTTTGCTCTCTATTTCATGTCTCCCTCATGTACTTTGAAGTCTGAGACCGGCTTAGGCCCCTGAAGTGTGCAGCTTATTCCTTCTCCCAAAATCTCTTTGCAGATTCCCAGGGGTGTTACATTTAACCATAGATATTTCCCATCCCTTTTTGATCTTGACCAGTTTTGCCTCTGACAACAAGAGGCATTTTCTGTACAAGAAGCATGGTCTAAATTCAAAGTCTGCGTAAGGGTAGAGGGATTGCTTATCTATATTGTTTGCTGTTTTCCTTTGTCAGAGAGAAGCAGAGAGTTACAGCTGGATCCAGCTCATGCCTTGCCATCTGCAAACCCAGACAGAAAACAGACTGTGGGCAAAGGCAGCAAGAGACTAGCAGAGAGGAGACCGATAGCTGTCTCTTGGTTGTGTTGTTGCATAGCAAAACCAGTGTTTGTCATAAAACCCACCCAGCACCTCCCCGAGAAGTGATATGGGTGGGTTGGCCTTATCAGCACCATCATGGTGGTCTGGGGCTGATGTGTCCCAGAAGCTGTTGTGCCTTGTAACCTCTGTTTTTGCTAGTCTTGTCTGCTTCTCTTTCCTCTGGCAATGACACTGGAAGGTCCTGATGGCACCCATAACTGCCCTGAGTAACTTCAGGAATCCTCACACCATATTGTGGTGGGACAGGGGTTGCCAGTTTGGGCTGAGCTCAGGCCTTTTGGTTATTTCTGTATTCTGTTATTCAGGCAAAATGGGCCTGGGATCTCTGTTACAGGGCTTTCTGTGTTGTAAATAAATGGTACTGCCTCAGGGCTGGGCAGCATGGTCCCAGCAAGGTCCCTACATGGGGAGGTGGCAGGGGGAAACCACCAATGCAAAGATGTCTTTACACCTCTGTTCCAGAGCTGTTGGCTCAGGCGACTCCCTTCGGAGGTACTTTTGGGAACTATGGAGACTGGCGAGGGGAAAAACCCTGTTAATGCAACTTCTCCATCTGGTTCCATGGCACGGCTGTTCATCCAGACCTGCTCTCCAGCATCATACTCCCCTTTTTGCTTGAGGACCTAAGGGCTGCCCTTCTTCACCATGTGAATGGGCAAGGATTGAAAATGACCTGAAGACTGGTCAAACCAGTTGACGTGGAGGTAGCCTGGTATAAAATAAGCCATTGTCCCCAGGGATTATATGTTTCAGTTATGTTGGCAGGATGGAAGGAAGGGTCTATGTCTCCCCAAACTCAGACTTCAAGCGACCTGATGTGCTGAGAGCATCTCTTGCTCTGCAAAAGGACTTCCTTGCCCTTAGAAGTATCCTGCAGCAGTGAGTTTCACAGATCCCTGCGCATTATGGTAAAGTTATTTCCTCTTAATCACTTCACAGATGTGCAAACCCAGAGACCAGGTGAATTATTGCATTCGGTTACCTCAGCCAATTGCACACCCCAAATCCTCACATGTCCTGTTCACTGTTGCAGCTCAACCCCAGTTCTCCCTGGAAGGCACACAGTGAGAAACAGGGAGATCAGACCTCTCTTCTCTATGTTTTTAAGGCGCGGGTCATGCTTACACTCTTGTTAAATGAGGGTCTGGGGATGCATGGACCTCTTTACCTAGGACTGCAGAGAAATGGGCTGCAGTGAAATTTTTCATTGCATTGAGCCCTGTTCCCCATTCTCACAAAGATGAGATTTCCATCATGCCCCATCGCAGCAGTGGGAGCTGGAAATGGGTTTAGTTTGTCAGCGACGCTTTCTGGTACTTCTTCCTGGCGCTGAGCCTCTTTGCCCTAAAACACAGGAGGGATGCTAGCTGCACCTTGCTCTGCTTGACCTCCCTAACCACAGGACAGGGAAGGCAAGTGGCCCCATTTTCCCCACCACCCCAAAGGCATGGCAGAGCTGTCCCATGGGACTCACAGAGGCAGGACCTGCTGCTTTTGCGTGGGGTCCTTTTGCCAAGCAGCCCGCGGTTTCCACCGAAGCTCTCTGCCCTCCCGCTTGCACCTGCGAGGGCTGGAGGACAAGAAGCTGGAGAAAGAGAAGAAGAAATCCCTGGGGGACTCAGAGGAGCAGGGAAACCTTCTTGAAGGAAAACAAACCGGCCAAACAAACTCCCGAAAGGCTGGAGAGCGAAAGGGAGAGATTTCCATTCGGAGCGTACACCGTGCTAATCCCGCATAGCCGCCTGTCGGCTAAAAACAAGCATTTCAGGCCCCAGCTGCCCCTTTGCTCCAATCTCTGCTTAACTGGAGATGTCACAGATGCTTTTGGCCAGCAATGCTGCAGTGCTGGCTGGGGACAAGGAGAGGCTGGTTCGCCACGCTCCACCACAGCCAGGGCTTGCTGTTCAGCTCCCCTCAGTGAATGATTTTCTCCCTTTTCCCCTTCGCCCAGAAGTTTGGGGGGGGGGGGGTTTGGAGAAGAAAAGGTTTGGAGGTGTGGCAATGGGGGTAAAAGGGCTGGATGAGGTGAAGGGGAGGGAGTGAAGGGGAAGAAGGCCAAGGGGAAGGGATGGAGGTGCCCTGGAGAGTCCCTGGGGAGAGGAATGGGTTGTTCTTCATCCTCCCTGAAGTAGAGGGACAGCAGGTGAGGGCAGCTGGGATTTTTACCTCTGCCCCTCGGGGCAGGTCTGTGCCCCTCCACTGGTGGGGGGGGACAGCAGCCCCAGGCAGGGAGGAAGGTGGTTTTGTCAGGGAAAGGGGCTGGTTTCCTTCCCCTGGAGTAGAAATGGTTAAAAACAAGGGGCAGGTCCTGAAGTCTGGCAGGATGCTGAAGTCCCCCTGCTCTCCCCCCCCCCTCCTTTCTCCAGCCTTATCCCTCTCCCCTCCATCCCCTTTCCACATTCCCCTCTTTTTTCTCCTTGGGCTCCTCCTTACCAAAAATCCTTTCCCCGGGCTGTAAACCCGGAGGCAGCCCCTTTACCCCAAACCTGCTGGGATGCAGCATGTACCTTTTACCCCAGCCCATGTCCTCCTCCTCCACCTCCTTAAACTCTCCCTTCCCCACCATCCCCCTGACACCCTGGGGTGTTGCATTGGTGCCATACCCCCCTCCCCATATATGTCTGGGTTGATGGGAGCAAGGAGTTGGGAGGGGATGCTAGGAAAAAGATTTTAAAAAAAATAAATAAAATAAGAAAGGGTTAATGGCTGTTGCTGTCTCCTGCCTGGGCAACCCGTGGTGCAAAGCCACCGCCAAGCCGGGGTGTGCAGGGAGCTCCTGCCCAGCTATGGGGCAAGTAAGGGGGGGGATTTGGCCGGTACCCCAGGGCTCCCCGCTGTCCTGTCCCATCTCCCGTCCCCCTTCCCCAGGCTGTCAGCTTCGGGGGGAGCCCCAGCAATCCCTTCTCCCTCCCGGCACCCAAGGAGCGACGAGCCGTGTCCCTGCGCATCCCTCTGCGGGTGACAGGCACCTCTCCCCTGCTGAACCCCCGCAGGGTTGGTTAGTTTATTATTTTTGGGGGGGGCGGGGAGGGAAGCAGAGCCCCTGCCATCCCCCCCCCCTCCATCATCCCAGCTCCCTCTTCACCTCCTGGTTCCCCGCTTAGGGCTAAGCTGTCCCGGGGAGGCTGCGCTGCCCAGCCGCCAACGCACTCCGGCTCTCGCTGGCTCCTCTGCTCCATCCATCCATCCATCCATCCATCCATCCATCCATCCTTCCTCTCCTCCTATAGGCTAGCAGAGCATGCCCGATGCGATACCGTGGCAGTTAGGGTCCTTACCTATATCTGCCTGTTTTACAAAGCTCCGATCCGTGCGTGTGCGTGTGTATGTGTGTGTGCATTTTATCCCTCCCTCCTATCCCTCCCTCCCTCTCTCTCTCTCTCTCTCACTCTAATGTGTGATCTGGAAAGCTTATAAAAGCCTGATGTAATCCTTAATGCAGCCCCTGGCTACAAAGACTGGATCTAGTTTCACAGAGAGAGATTCAGAAGCAGAATCTAAAAAAAAAAAAAAAAAAAAAAAAAAGTGGGGGGAGAAGAGAAAGAAAGAAAAGCAGACGAGTGGATTTTAAACAAACATATCTTTCTGAAGAAGACCATTCTCGCTCTTTGCTTCTGGGAAAGCTACTCTGAACCCTGCTGTATATTTTTTTTTAAAGGAGAAGACTTGATTGTCTGCTTGGATCTAATGATTTACTGGCTTTTAACTGCGTTTTTCCCCTCTCCTAAGGATTCCTCAAAAAACGGCTTAATTATTTTCAGCTTTTCTCTTCCACCTGCCTGTCTGCAGAGACACCAAAGGTTCTCCCTTCCTCTCCCTCCCCACCCCCATTTCTTTTAGGATTTTTTTTCCCTTTTCTGTTGAATATATACATATATATATATATATATAAGTGTGTATGTATATATATATGTAGAGGCAAGAGTGGAGGGAGTGGAGGGAGAGCGAGCTCTGCCATCCTTTTGGACTTCACGCGCTGCCCAATGTTGGGCTGGTTACCCCTGGATATGTTGCTGGTTTCCATTTGGAATTTGACAAAGGGAAGAAGGAGGATATAAAACCGGGGGAGCTCTGCAAGGTAAGGGGCTCCCGGCCATCCTTCCTTCTTCGTCGGAGGGGAGGGAGAAGGGGGGGACATGACTTCTCAGGGCTGCGCTTTGCCTTGAGTGCGGGGGGGGGGTCCTCTCTCCATCCCCAGGGGAGGCAGGGATGGGGCAGCGGTGGGCACCCGCTTCTCTGCTTTTGCCCCTGGAAATAGCCCCTGGAGGATGTTTCGTCTCCTCCGCTCTGCAATTTGGACCGATAGAGCATAATCACTCCCTGCCATGGGAAGTTTTAACTTTCGTGCCTGCGGGTCCTGTGGCAAACGTGAAGCGGCGGTGGAAAAATATTGATGTCTGCAGGATGCGGAGGGGGAAATGCATTTGTGTTCTGGGGGAAGGAGCTGGGGACTGGGTTGTTCCTGGGGGAGAAGGCAGCCAGGCGAGGGAAGAGGAGTGGGGGATCGCGACGGGAGAGCTGCAGAGCCAGCCGGGGCTGAACTGCAAAGTGCTGCGAAGCCGCGGTGCCTTCGCGGGCAGCCCTGGGGTCCGGGACTCCTCAGCCTGCAATTTTGGCAAACAAAGTCTCAGAGGGATAGGCAGCTGCCTGCCCCAGACATGAATCTGCCCCCCCATCCCAGCTCCTTGCCTTCCTCCTTTTCCTTGGAGAGTTTTGGAAGTGGAGGGGGGGGGGGTCCTTGCTTTGCCGCTTGTGTGGCACCTTTCCAGGGCTGGAGGCAACGTCTGAGGAGGCAATGAGCTCCTAATGTCGTCTGTCCCCCCCCTTCCAAATGCCATTTATCACCACTTTGCTTCACACTGTAGGAGAAAATTAGCTTTTAGCCTATACAGAGATCAGAGTATGGCACAGACACACACACACACACACACACACACGCTGCTCCTGGAGCTGGGCTCCTGGGGGATACTGGCACCCAGGCATGGCTTAGCCTTTCTTTGGGGGGGGGGGTTGGAAAGAGAAGGAGTCTCCATCAGGGATGCGTAATTACAAAGCATCTTGTTCTGAATCACCCTGTGTGGGAATGAATCGCAAAATTTGTCTCTCCCTCTTCCCCCACCGCCCCCTTCCCTTTCACGGCCTGACATTCGCTGATGGAGGGTGGCTGTTGATGCATCTTCAGACTTTTCGCAGAGAGGTGTTTCAGCCATGGCTCTGCCAAGGCTGGAAGGAAAAGCGGGGTGGAGGGCAGCAGGTAGAGGTTTCGAAGGGACGTTTCTTCAGCCTGGTTGTGCCCCGGTCCTGGCTGAGAGAAGGCATCAGTCCCCGAAAATCGAAGGCACGGGTTGCGGATCAACTCCGCAAGGTACCTTCGGCTGTGACTCACGCTCATGTCCCTCATCCTGCCTTGGCCAAGGCAACAACCCCTATGGATCAGTTGTACAGAGAGGAGGTGATGGGGAGGGGAGCATCAAGGCAAGGTCAAAGGGATGGAAGGCAAAAAAATACACCCCCCCCCAAGCTATCCCTGACCATCCCATCCCTTTGGAGCTGGGGCTTTCCAGGGCTCAGGCTCAATCCAGGTCCAGCAGTGGGTCTGGCGAGCGCCAGGGCCAGCTGACAGCTGATGGCTGAGGGAGGAGGAGGAGGGGAAGGATTTGGGGAGGGGGTGGGGGGTGAGGAAGAGCAAAGCTACTTTGACAGATGCCAAAACCTGCCTGCGCGGCAGAGGGAAAAATCGCCAGCGCCTCGAAAGCCAGCGCTCCCCGAAAGGGTGCCAGGGGGGTGGTCAGGGTGCAGGGTGCACCTCCCCAGCCCCTTTACCTGTTGATTAGTTATAGGATTTGCTCTCGCTTGGCCAGGCAAAGCCTAAGGAAAGCCAGGAGGGATGAGCCCCGGGCACTCCGTGGAGTTGACTGGCGACCTCCGCTGCCGCGTAGCAGGGAGGACTGTGTATTAATGATGATGACTCTGCTTTGGCTGGTGCTGAAATATCTGTATTATCTATTATCAGCTGGGAGACGAGGCTGGAGGCTTCACAGAGCTGGGATCTCATCCAAAGCCCAGGCTGCTAAAGGAAACAAACAACTCCCCGTGCATATTAAGTGGGTCCCTAATTAATTAATGACTCATTAACCTGGGTCCTGCTGTCGCTACTGTGCCCAAGACCTCGCTGAGGAAGAGGAAGGAGGTTGCGAGGCAGAACGGGGGGGAGGGAAGGATTTTCCCCTCGGAGGGTGCTGAGGAATTGCACCAGCTCTCAGCCAAGCCGCACTGCCAGGGGACGGGGTGGCCACGGGTCTAATCCAGGCAAGGGACAAGGGACAGGCAGAGAGGGCTGAGCAAGCAGGACATTCTTCTTGGTGGCTTTCAGCTGCAGCAGAGGGACATGGGGACCATGGGGGGATGAAACCAGGGGACCCCCAGGCTCCGTTCCGCACGTTAGAGCGGGGTCAGGGTGCAGCATCGTTTCTGCTGCAGAGGGCGAAGGGGAAGGCTGGGCAGAAACTGGGCAGGGGCAAGGCATTAGGTAGGGAAGGAGGAGGGCAGAGACATGGAAGGAGCAGGGCTCCTGGCCTTTTCCGTGGCACTTGGGATGGTGTTGCAGAGCCCCAGGTGCAGGGATGATAGAAGCATGGAGCTCCCCATAATTAATCAGCAAAGATGGGCAGGCTCGGGGAAGGACTGGCTGCAAAGGAGGTGGGTTTCTGTTAATGAAGGATCTGTACCCCCCCTGTTCTCCTTAGATGGGGGGAAACTGAGGCAGGGGAGGTGTGACAGACCCCATACCCGGGCTGGGGAGTGTTTGTGTGTGTGTATGTGGAGACTCCCGAAGCCCAGTCACACCCCCAAGGAGCAGCCAAAATCGGCTGCCACGGTGGGGGGAATCACCCCCCCATCCCACCGCCCTGCCACACCAAGGCGAGCTGCTTTGCCCTCTGCCCCGAGGTGGTCTGGGACACACACAGAGCCCTTCTCTCCCTTGCAGCACCCCCTGCCCACCCCCTTTTTGCAAGCACCCCAAACTTAACAACACTCCCCCCCCCCAAAAAAAACCTCCTTTCTCACAGCATCGGGGCTGTCCCCGCTGCAGCCCCCCGTGGGAAACGCTGGGAAAGAACGGGGAGTGTGTCTCAATCTTGTGTCAGGGTCGTGTACCCCCCCAATTCCCCCCCCCAGACCCAGCAGCTTTTGATAACGGAGGGGGGGACCGGCCGGGGCTTGCGGTGAGCGGCGGGGAGATGGCGCTCGCAGCCCGGCTATCGCCGCCCGCCGCCCCCGGAGCTGCTCGGTACAGCCCGATGGAGCCTTGTTTCCCCCCCTTCCTTATCACTTCCCCCCCCCCCAAAAAAAAAAAAATTCCAACTAACCCACAACCAACCAAACCCACAACCCTGGGGGCTCGCTATAAGGGCTGCCCCGCACCCAAAACACGCTGCCCCACAGGGTTTATTCCCCGCTCTGCCAGCATCACCTTCCCATTTTTATCCTGGTGTCGTCCCCCCCCATTTTTTTTTTTTACCATACTCCCCCGCATGTTTTATCCACCCCACTTCTCCCCGAGCTCAGCATCCTTGTGAAAGCTGCCACTGGCTTTCCCTGGGAATGCGAGTGGGATGCGCAGCTCTCTTCATCCCCATGCCCGGCGAGGGAAAGGGGTGGGAAAAGCAGCCCCCAGCCCCAAGGGCTTGCTCGGAGGCTGTGTACGAGCTTTTTCTCCCTACAAGTAGGGAATGGGGGCACTCAAACGCTCTGCTCCTGGGAGTCAGCCCGGAGTATGGTCCAGCAGGGATCATGCCCATTCATTGCTCCTGGGGGGGGGGGGGAGGAAGATGATGGAGGGGCTTCCCGTGGTCCCTGTGTGGCTGCAGATGGCTTTTCTTTCCCCCTTTTTGGGGGGAGAAGCAGTGTAATCATAGAGCCAAATTTGCCTTCTGCAGCTCGAGTGTAGCACGCAGGAAATCCCCTGTCATCGATACCTGTTGCAGGGTATCAGCTTGGCTCATTAATTAGCTCGAGGAAACCTGCGCTGGTAAACAAATGAGTCAAAGCTTTTCTCTGGGCCTGATCCTGGGCTTGCACCACGCCGATTGCCACCTTTCTAGGATAGGTGCAAAGAGAGAGGAGTATTTTCTTCAAGATGGATGACAGGCTGTCTCTGTAACTAGCTCGCCTCCTCCCCTTGGAGAAAAATTCACATCCCCGAGTGAGCCTTCAAAGCAAAGGGAGCTGGCACCTGGCCTGGAGGTTTGCAGAAAACTGTCTTTCTCGGTGTCGCAGCACATATCGGAACAGCTCGATGTGGCTGCAGACAGAGCGCAGCGGTCCCTGCCACATCCTGGTGCTTGTCGTGCAAAGGATGCTCCCGTGTTCTTCCCGTGGCTCCTTCCCCAAATTCCCCGGGCTTTCTGCTTGCCGGGGGTTTGCAGAAGGTGCTGGGATGAAAAAGGGCAAGAGGGGAATGCTTGTGCTTGAGTGAAACTGGACTAAGGCGTACATAACTTGCTGATGGGGTTGATGTCCATCCATATATTTGGGCGGGGTGGGCATTTAGGGCTTTGAAACATGGGAAGAAAGGGGCTGGGGCACAGTTCTCGGCCAAGGCAGGGACAGGGATCTCCTCCGTTGCATCTCAGTTGCTTTGAACCACGTCTCTGCCAGGGAAAACAGTATTTGAGTGTCCTGTCTGCACTGGAGAGGCAGGACCCCCTTTTAACTTGAGATGCACTCTTTTTCTTTAGATTCCTGTGTGCCCCCCTCAGGTCCCCAGTCCACAGGGGACCAGCCCTCTTAAGTCCCAAATCACCATGACAGGGACCTGTGGCAACCCTCGTTTCTCCCAGTCAGGGCCACCACAGATGTCATCCTGGTCTCCAGCATCCTGGTATAGGAGTTCCCATCTGCCTTGTAACCCTTCTTAATGCTCCTGCTGCCCAAAAGGCAATTCTTCCACAGCACCCCCCCATCCCTAACCCGATACTGGTGGCATTTTACTAGAACGTAAGAAATCACCAACTGGAAGCCAAACTTCTCTCTTGGAGAGCAATCTGGCAGGCCAGCCCACGTGGAGAGTGTACATCCCTTTCTCTTACCTGCACTTGGTGTGATAGTTGGCTTTTTAATACGGTTTGCAGTGTGCTGAGGCTACAAAACACAACAGCACATGTTAAAAAAAAAAAAGGAAAATGAGCAGTAAATGAGGTCCCTTCAGAACGTCCATTTGTCGTCACATCTCGGGCTTAAGAAATTCCTTGCGGTGCCTCTTGGAGCAAGGGTTTTGTATTAGTCTGATTATGCTGAGATAATCTGTCATGTTGCTCCAGGAAGCTCTCAGGGAATGGGGGGAAAAAAAAAAAAAAGGAAAGATAATATTTTAAATCAGAGGGCTGCTAGATTGGTGACTCTGTCTCGCAAAGACACACATCACTGCCCTCTTTATGAAAATTTAAATTGGTTACCTCTGTCAGAGAAAATGAGAGAAGATTTGCTGATTTTAATTTGTTGGAGCGAATCACCCCCTGCCAGTGTTATCAAAATTAAACTAGGGATGGTTTTCTACTTTCCTTCTCCTACTCCCTCTGCATTTTTTCTGAAATATCCCTTCATAAAACATTGATCAAGGAATGACCAGCTGATGACAAATGAGCTGTTAAAACTGCAAGGCCTGCCTTGTTTGATGTCATGCCTTATCCCTGGGACAAGGGGGATCGGGGAAAGCAAACGGTATCCGGAGGAACAGAGACCTTGTAAGGTAATCTAGACTTTCTACCAGTTTTGAATATTTTGGGGTAAAAATTGAATCAGATGGCTGTAAGCTTATGATGTGGTGCACTTTATGTTAGCCTGAAGAGCGTGTATGAAGTACATAAAGTACTCCTTCTAGTAAGCATCATAGCTTTTAGGCGGTTTACTTCAGGTAGAGCTGCTGCTTACTGACTTGAGTTGGCCTGAGAGAAGGACGGAGGAATCCTGCACATATTTAGGAAACCATTTTGTGCATGCTATATGCATGGACCAGTATATATTATTGCCAAGCTCTTTTTTCTGAACATCTAGTTTTGGTCAGAGGCAGGCTTTGTGATACCTCATCCTACGATTCCAGCACTCCCACCCGCATGCTCACCTTGTCTCCTACCTGTTATCAGGCTGGCTTTGCTAGATGGAGATGTTTCCTCAGGTTTTGAGCTCAGCTGACCTATAATAAAGTCCTTGCTGTTTGCAAAATGGCTCTTTTCTTTCTTCCCTCTGCCAGATATTAGGACTAACCCATTCCTGGCAGACCTACCTATTCCATATTCATGGAGAGTTAGCATAGTTGTCTCTCTAAACACTTTCAGGATAGGGGTCATCATGATTTCCATGCTAGAATAGATCTGGAGATGAAACATTTTGTCTCTGTCCTGCCTGTGCTCCTGTCTTCTTGTGGACCTCTCAGCTGACCATTTAAGCCTACAGCTCCACAAGCCACTGAAAGTTTGGTCTACCCAGCGCCAAACCCCGTGGCCTGAATTAAAAGATGCTGTAGTGAAATCCTCACTACGGACCAAGGGTGTTGTAGGGCTGATCTCATCCACTGCCAAGCCATGTGTCTCAGGACAGGGGTTCAGGTCACAGTTAATTTAGACATCTGTCTTTCCACACTTCGGTGTTTTCATCTGCAAAATGGGGATGCCTGGCTTCCTCCTCCCCAATGGGGCTCAGTGCCAGCCGTTCAAATGGATTTGGTCAAACAACACTTTTTTGGGGATTCTGAGGTGAAGGGCACCAGCCAAGACCCAGGCGTGAATTATTATTCTTGTGTTTTGACTGTGAATGCATGTCCACCCTTCAACTTTCCTCCTGAGTGATGTTTTCTTGCCCTTTTTCAATCTTTATTTTCTTGACGCCTTTCTACAACAGGGTTTTGAAGTATGCAGCTCTCCTGTACCCACCTTGGGTTTCCTCTGGATTAAAGACTTACTTTTTCAGGAGACCTTGCATAACACTTTGTCTTGCAAAATGGTCCTTTGTATAGTGCAGCCTACTTTGATATGCAAGTAGATTAAGCCTGGGGTAGGAGTCTGGTTTATACTATATGTTGTTTAGCAGCAATCTAACAATGGCTATCTTCTTGAAACAAATATCTGCTGGTTCCTGCAAATGAAAGTCGATACACCTTCAGAAGGAAATTTGTCCCGATGGGGTCTTTTGTATTGAAAGCCCTGTTGGTAGATTTATTCATTGTGCAGGTTCGTTCCCTTAACAAGTCAGTTATTCATTGGCCATTGCTTGAGGGTGTGTGGAATTTATGGTCATAGTCCTGTAATCAGATATTTTGTTATAGAGGGCTTTGCCACTGTGGAAGGTTTGAATAAATCAGTATGCAGCAAAATTGATCCTCTCACAATCTATTTCTGGACTCAGCTTCTGCTTTAAGAGTATTTTCCCCCTTCTTGAACCATGCTGCTAAAGCCTGTGCATGTTTGTGCTCTGGTCAGGTCTACCAAAGCTATGCATTCATGCATGTGCACAGACATACGCATACATTTAGGCATGTTTTCTGGGCATGACTTTTGTTCTAACCATGCTTGAGACACACGCTGTTGCCATTTCACAGACACACATACAAAAAAAAAAAAAAAGAGTTTTTCTCTATCACCTGACTTAAGCATCAGAAGTTGGAAAGGACTGCTTGAAAAGGCTTTAATCAAATGCCAGTGAAGAAAGGGAAATCTGATTTTGAGTCCCTGCACTGATGCCTTAAGTACTAAAGAGCTTGGCCTGCTAATCTCCACTTCTCAGATGTTGTTCTACAATCTGATCAGCCCTATTGAGCTGAAACAAAGGTTAATTGCTGACAAAAAGCTCCTCACCTTTGTGCATACAAAGAAAGGGGCAAGGGTGAGCACCTTGCTTCTTGGAGCTTAGTGCAAGCTTGCCATAGGCAGGCAATGGTACTGGAATTTGGTTCTTGTATGTGCCCCAAGAATATCTCTCTATGAAGGTAAAATTACAGCAGAGCCTATGATTTTTATGGCAGAAATCAGGGCTGGGAGGAGAGAAAAATCTCTGTAACCTAGCAGCCTGCACAGCTGCTGTCTGCTAGGTCGTCGGTGATGTTAAATGTGTAAATGGCAGTGAACCTCTTCCCTGTGAGCAGGGCTGAACTGTCTTGGCACTTACACTTGGGATGGAGCTTGACAGTGATGTGGTTAGTCAACAGTCTGACACGCTGCCTGCCTTGCAAGTGTTCCCTGAGGCACAGCATCTTTCTAGGGAAACTCTGATGGCTCTAGGGGTGGGTTTCGATTTAGGAAGAGTGCGTGACAAAGGACATTTACTGTCTGGTCTGCTCTGGTGAGCGAAGCCAGCCTGAAAGAGGGTAAGACTTCGTGATAAGGACCATGTGGATTATGTCCGTAGGGCATGTGGGTAGACAAACACATGGGTGCTTATGGGAGAGGAGACCAGTGGGTCTCTGAGCTGCCCATAGCTCAGTAGAAGCAGCAGATGTTAACACAGCACTGCCCTCCCAATCACCCATCTTAGCACTTGCAGATCAGCCATCAGGGCAAGTGAAGGAATAAGTAGTGAACGTGCATTTACTTCATATTCTGAATGCTTAAAAAAATAACATGAACAATGTTAAATATTGTCTGTCCTGTGTGACTTGCTGGCTCCTGCCAGCTTGGGGTTGTTAGATATGTTAATAGGGATAGCAATGCTGTCGGGACTTCCAGATTCTCCAGATGGAGATGATTCTGCTACCAGCAGGAGAGATGGTGACAATCAGAAGCGCAGCAAGTCTGGGAGGGCAAGGGGGAAGCCGGCAGAGATCCCAGCAAAATGCCAGTTAGCTGGGGGATCCAGTAAAGTAGGATGCCTGGAAATATCAGGAAGGCATCCTTTGCCGTGAGAATTAGCATGCTTGTAGATGTACCCAAGGCATCCCTCAGGGTCTAGACAACTGCCTGTCTGTAGGCAGTGCCTGCAGGCATGGAAATGCCCCTGGAAGGGGAGGTTTTGGTAGCAAGCCCTTAGATGGGGTAAGCCCGGTCCAGAGCCTGACCCTCTACCAAGACCGAGGAAGATGGTGGCATGGGTTGGAGGAGATTTCCAGAGGTCCCCTCCAACCTCAAGCATCTGCGATTCTGTGAAATGGGACATGAGCGCTGCAGACTTTGATGCCCCCGCTGGACAATGTTGCCCTCAGGAGCTGCTCTTTGGCCTGTATATGGTGAGCAGAAGGCCTGCAGGCTATCTAAAGGTGTTTTGCAGGAGGTATTTGAAGGCTGTCTTGCAGGACGAACTCCAGGGTGGGACTGTACGAGAGCACATTTTGGGCTTGGTATCTCAGAAGGGAGGAAATCTGATGGGCACTGAGGTCTGGGGGCTGAAAACTAAGGGCGCTGAGGTATTTTGAGTGAAAGCAAAACCTTTTGTTACTGTGTGAGACAGCCTTACTGTCCCTCAAGAAGCAGAGACTGCCCTTGCCCTGTGTTGGGACAAAGCCCTGGTTTGAGGTCCTGTTGACTTAATCCTACTTTTCTAGACAAGGACCCTCTTGGTAAGTCCATGCCCCTCCATCTCTCTGGAGTCTTACACTGATTTTTTTGGCTGGGCTGTGGCCAGTGACAATGCTACAGCATCTTTGATCAGAAATGTGCACACACCTTGCCCTAAGATGTGATACTTAGATTTTTTTTACTTCTGTCACTGAAGCTTTGCTGTGAATAGCTTCCTCTGTTTTCCTGGGAAAAGCTGAGTATTCAGGCTTGTTCTGCCATTGAGGGGAGTTTTCTAGGATGTGGAAAGGGGGTATCCTCCACCGCAAGCTGAAACAGCTCCATCTTCATGGTTCTGTGGGGCTGGAGGGTCCCTCCCTTGCTTAGTCTGGGTTTTGACTTCTGATTAGTAGTAAAGATCTTCACAAAAGGACCTCTAAGACCCTCCTAGAGTGCCTGTGAGGATAGCACCTGAGTACCAACAGCTTCAGGTACGACGCGGGATGTAGTGCTAGGGACGAGGAAGATGGCTGGTAAAGCTGGCCATGGTTCCTAGCAGCTCCCAGCATGTGCAAGGACTATTTCTTGGGTTGGAGCTCGTCTTAAAAGGTTCAGGGAACTGGAACACCTTTCTCTTCCCTATCTTGAATAGGTCTCAAATGTGTTTGTAGAAGACCCCACCACGATGTCTTCCATTTTGTGTGGTGAGGGGAATGTGGGACAAGGCAGTGATTTTTCTCACCTCCCTTCCCTTGCCCAAAAGCGTGGTTGGATCTAAATAGGACACGACTCTTCCCAGACCTGGAGTTGGGTCACCAGGCTCTGCTTGTATGCAGGTGACAGTGCTGGGGAGTGATAGGAAACCTGGTGCTAAATACAACTACCATGCACAACTAAATACATCAGATGCTCTACTCCAGCCATGGCTGCCTTTCAAGTGGACTGAAAAAAATCTTCCTGTAACTTCCTGTACTCATAAATGCAGTTTATGAACCACAAGGTGCACAGCACGCCACAGCGATGTGGTTATTAAAGCCCCAGCCTCCCACCTCAGATTACAACCCAAATGCTGTGTTTGTTTCCCACTTAATGCTGGCCCTCTGAGGTTTTCTTTTAGCGCTAAGCCCTTTTGAAGTTGCTGTTGATTAGAGAGCAGACAGCATAATCTCCCTGTGGAAGTTATTTGTAGCTGGGGAGGAGGAAGGGGGGGGGAAGAAATCAGTCACCCTAGTGCAAATGCCAGAAATGGGGTGGAGAATTAATGATGCTGCTCAGCTATACTTTCCATTCAGGGGCCCATCCTGCCACTCAGATGTCCTTTTCTGAAAGTGTCTGTGTGATTGCCACAACTCCTTACACAGTCAGAGAAGGAGTAATTGTAAAGGGGGGGGGGGGGGTTAGCTATGCAAATTGGCTTCTAGTCTGGAAGGTGACTTCGGTGGTGTAATTGTTCTGTCCAACTGCCAAACCCTCATCAAATACTGGCAGCTGGGGCTCTGCCTATACCCTTATTTTCTCTGTTCTTGTGGCAACTAGCCTGGTTGTTTCCTGGGTCATCAACAGGGCGAATCATTTAAATTCATTGTTCTTTATTCCTTCCCAAATTGTTGACCAATACTGTCTGCTGCCTCTGAGCTTTTCTTGATGAGCTCTTTTAGGCTTCCATCACTCTATCACCGTGGGTTGTACAGCACTGAATATGAGCATGGCCAACATAGAGCTCCTGAGCACAGAGGCAGTTGGTTGGTCTATGGCTTCAATTAGGTGGAAAGTGACCCATTGGCAGAGATGAGGTCAACATCAGGTGGTCTTGGGATCTTGCTTCATCTGCAGTTCAGCCCTATCCCTCTGTGAAGCTCCTGGAGAGCTGTTGCCATCTCTGGACTATGAGTTTCTTTGCATCCTTTCTGGACTATGAGTTTCTTTGCATCCTTTCCTAGGTACTCTCAGCCTCAGGAAAATTTAGATTGGGGGTTCAGGAGGTTGGTCCTCTTTGCTACAATGCAGTCTGACTCTTAGTTGGTGCCTCCTGGTATTACTGTGGCAGAAACAGGGAGGGTGGGAGAGCCCTAGGCTGACAAAAAGCTGGTATGCAAGCAGCTCAATTTGCTCTGTGGAAATCCAACTGCAGTTTCAAAACTTGAAATTGTTGGGTTTTTTTCTTTCTTTCTTTGGAGACAAGGACTCTTGCTGGTGAGTCTTGTCTCCCAGATGTTCTTGACTTGATCCATTGCAGGTCCTGGATGGCTGCAGTATTTGGGTTTTGCCAAACATTAGCCATAAATAGCTTAGAAATGGTAACAGCACAAAGCCTGGCATTTTTGCACTGGTGTGATACGCAGGCAGAATGGGGAGGTGCAGGCCATGAACCCAGACCAGACCAGCGCACCAGCTGCTGATTAATGGTTGTTTCCCTTTATTTCAGAGAAACCATAGTAGAGACTCCAAAGTGGTTGAGGTTCTTCCTTTTGAAGAAGAAAAGCTCTAACATTGGTAAATATTCAAGGAGAGAGAACAGTGAGGAAGCCTGGGTAAATATGATGCTGTTATTAGCACCATGGCGGCTAGTAGGGGTTCTGGCTGCGGCTGAGCATTGTTGTGTTCTGTAAAATCAGCTTTTTTAAGATCTCTTTCCTTCCGATTCCAGGAGTGGAGGTGGGTTTCACTTGGGCACCATTAGAGTTTCTTTTCCTTCTAGTTAATCCTTGCAAGCACTTTGCTGCTCCAGCATCTCTAGTGTGTGGGGGGGTCTGAATCCCTGCAGATCTGCAATCAATGAAATATCACATCAAATGTTAATCAACAATACATGCCAGGGCTTGTGCTTTGACTAAGTGGCATGGTGCAACTGGTTGCCACAGGACTAAATTCTCTCTATCTCCCCACCTGTGGCTTAGTCTTGATCATACGGTTTTTTAGTAATAGACCCTCGGCATTACCTTGGTAACAATTACGTAGTGTGGATGGCCATCAGATAGTTCTTGAGCCTGGGTTTTGTCCCTGTGCGGTTCAACAGTATGGTTGCAGGCAAAAATGCCTCTATCAAGCCAAATGATAATCAATAGTAGGAGAAAAAGAAAGGCCAAAATGAGAAGGCAGCCATTGGCATCAGTGTCCAGGCGTACAGGGAGGTGGTACTCACAAACCACGTCTCAGGACAGTACTTTATATATAGCCAGGGATGTGCCAAAGAGTAACCTAGCTAGCAGTGTGGATTTGCATTCAGTGGCTTGTCCCACAACCAGTCGAGGTCAATGTGTTGCACAGTGGACGGTGGCATCTCAGATGAGTCTCCAACATAACGTCGGCCCATCTGGGCTGCACTCCTGAATCCACTCTTGCCATTTGACGGAGGATCGTGGCTTCAAAGGGCAACACCAGCCGAGCGCACACATGGAAGAGACAGGCAGACCTGGCAGCGCCTTTTTGTCCAAGCTTCGGTGACTTTCAATAGCTGGGAAGGATCTTGGCTCCTCTTTTGCACCACTTCTCGATAGTAATGAGGAAACACACCACTGACTTCCCTAAGCATCTGTTTCATCCGTGGCATGGGGGAAGTGATTTTCTTCACTGCTGTACTGATTGGAAGGCGAACAGCCTTCAATCCTGTGTTGATTATGTTCCTTGGAGCATTGAGTCTCCTGCAGGCTCTGAGAGCCTATATGCATGAATGCCAACCTGTAACCCAGCAGAGTCTTCAAAACCATATTTTCTTGTGAGACAAAGCCTGATAATTGCTGGTCATTCAAAAGCATTCGGGAACATCCTAAATTGTGTCCTCTGGGCTGGATTCCAATGTCAAGTCTTTTGTATTTCAGAGTCTCCTGTATGATTATTGGAGCAGGGGGATGGAGTCACTACATGAGCAATCAAGGACCTTCTGCCCCCGCTTTTCTCCACCACTATGGCATTCTGCTGAACCCCAGGGTACTTTCCAATCCTCTCCCCCTCTTTTCCTGTAGTTAGGGCCCAGTAAACGAAGCAGGGAGAGGACACAGATCCAAAACCTGCCCTGCATTTGTGCAGATGGTTTAATTTTTAGAACACCCCCTGATGTGTTTTCAGCCCTGCTCAGGCAACACTCTCCCATCCTGAGCCTGGCCACGGTTCGGAGGGCAGCCTGGCCAGGGACCGTTCCCAGCAGGAACATGGGTCACCTTCTTCTAGCAGGGAGAGGGGCGAAATCCCCAGCCGTACGGTTGCCCCGTGTTAATTGTAAACCAAACAGCGGCACATGGGCTGAGCTGTGTGGAGATGCCTATCTGGGTGCTCCTCTCTGTACTCTAACATTGCACTGCAACAATCAGCCACTTTTACAGCTCCATAGATCACTGGATAAAAAACACATTTAGTTCTATGGTAAGGTCACTTTTTAGTTAAAAGGGACAGAATGGATTTAATTTATAAGCCTCTCCAACTTTATGGCTTGCATTTAGAGTTATATCTATTATGTAGTGCCAAACACGTATTATAAAAATTGATTCCCCCTTTCTCCTCCCTAGATTTGCTGTGTCAGGTGGATTCTGATTACCCTCCTGTTTCCGTCAAGCCAACAGATAGACTGAGGTAGATCTAAACGTTGGGGATGACATCTGTGACTGCAAAGTGCAAGTTTATAGGGGATGAAACTGGCCCAGATCTATGCCTGGGTGGGTGGGAATGAACATGATTTCTACCAGCCTACCGCAACAGAGGGTAGGAGGACAGGGCTGTGGTCTGCAGGGGAAAGTGCCAGTCAAAGTGATTGCAATGTGCAAGGGGTCAACAGGTTAGGTGATGTTACTGTCTTTGTGTGGGTCCTTTCATGGTAATGTGATGTAGGCACAGCCTCTGAATTCAACAGCAAATTTCAGGCAAGACAAATAAAGTCCAGAGGAGGTCAGGGAGAAGAATAATTTTTTTTTTTTTTTTTATCTTCCAGGAAAGCTTTTAAACATTCCCAAGGGTCTTAACACTGGTGAGAATGAGGGTCGGAGAGAGTCCGTTGACAGGAAGAGAGGGAATGGGGTGATAGCAAGAGGAAGCAGACCAAAATTATCACCTAATCATCACTCCCAGCATTTCAATAGCAGGTGCTGTAGCCACACTTGGCCTTATTTGATTTAAGTGGTCTCTCTGCAAAACAATAAACATCAGAGAGGGGGAGACAGGGAAAGTCAGTGCTTGTGAGGCCAGAAGGAATCATTATAATTGTGTGTCTGAGCTCCTGTGGACAGGGATGGTAGGTTGATCCCAGGATGACTTCAGGAATGCTGTGACTTGTGGTAGGAATCAAGTGAACCTGTTAGAGAGACGCTGCGCCTTGATTTAGAGGCTTCCAGGTGGTGATGAATGGAGCATGTTATACAAGCGAGGGAGACTCGAGACAGGACTCTGAAAGGAATAGGGAGCCTGGCTTCTCCCTGGAGCATCTGTATATCATAGTCTACTCACCAGGAGGGCAGCAAAGGGGGGATCTGTCTCCCTCTCTTGCAGCTGTGTCTCTCAAGCAACTGTTTTCTATCTCTGTGATTAAGTTGTGCTCACAAAATTCATAGCAAAAACTCTGGACAAGCTGTTAGCTGCCCTTTAAAGTTGAGGAGGGGAGAAGTGAACCGCATTTGCCTATATAGAGTCCTGGCCATGCTTGACTGAGTGACTGCAGTAAAACTAGAGCTATAAATAAAACACATGTGCCTGTGTCCACTATGGTAATCTCCTGAGAAGATGTCATTTGCTTCAGGACTTCAGTGAAATATCCATATTTTCAGCCTCTATTTATATTAATTAGTGTTGGTTTACTGTTGGGTTTTTTGGAGTTTTTGTTTGTTTTGGTTTTTTTTTTTGCTTTAGTGCAATGAGGACAAGGTAGTACAGGACACCCAGTCTAAAATAGCAACGTGAACAAGGTGTTAAGGGACACTTGGACCAAAATAGCAGGCAGTGGTGAGGAACAAGCACGGTGCCAGGCAGGGGTGAGGACACATTGCACGTTCCTTGGATGGGGTCACACCGTGGCAGCAGTGGCTGTTCCTCCCGTGGGCTGGAGGTACTCTTCTCTGAAAGCTGTGTCCAGGCTGGGCTTAACTGTAAATCTTGTTTGAGTGGGCTTGAATGGAGAGATCTGTGGCCTGTGTTGTTCACCTTTGCTTACGTAGTTATGAAACATGACCAAAATAAAAATATTTGGACATTATGAAATTGGGTCCCTTCAAATTTTGAGTTGCTTAGAAATCTTTTCTTTTTCTTTTTTTTTTTATAATCTGGAATTTGAACTGTGGTCAGCCTCTCCAGCTTGTTTGAGCAATGACAGCTGGGATTTTTATTTTTTTTTATTGCTACTTGTACTTATTTTTTAATGTTATCTGTCTTTTATAATTTCATAACTTGAGAAATTCTAATTTCACAGAAGAATACCAGGTTTTACGAGAAATGCCACAAAGGTGTCAGAATCTGAGGACAGCGGTATGTCCGAAAGGACCAGGAGATTACCAAACAGTAATAAGGACAGAATACAGTCTCCGTGGGGAGTGAAGTATTTGCCTCTGCATCTTTTCTTTCGGTCTCCAAGGAGCTCTGTCTCTCTAACAGCAGCATCTTAGAAACTGAAAGGAGCAGTTCACGGGGAATGAAGGTCTCTCTGGCACTGTAGCCACATTTATCAGCATCCTGGCTGGAAAGGGCATGTCCTTCAGGTTCATTGTGCATGTGGAGATTGAGAATCTTATTTTTAGAAGCCTAAACTTAAATTTGCCTAAAATTAGACAACTGAAATGCACCAATGGGAATTTTGGACTTGAAGGTGGGATTTAAACATGGGATAGAGGCTGAGAGTCACACCTACGTGGAGAAAGATCAAAGAACCTTGCCCCTCTGCTGCAAATATGCATGGTACCTGTGCTGGAGAGGGTTATGACTGCAGGAGGCATGTGAAGGTGTGATTGAGGGGAAAAGGCATCATGGGATAATATAGACAGGAGAGGATTAAGGATCACTGTATTCAGAGTGACTATTTCTCTAGACTCAGATTTGCTCATGTAGAGAGATTCCTGCCATGTTAAATGGGGGCAGGAGATGGTTCAGCAAGTTTCTTTCATCTCTCCCGGCTACCTTCACCCTGACATCAAGAGGAAAGTAAGGCAGGAGGGAAGTAAGTGCATGAAGAAGAGGTTTCTGCCCCCAGTACCGTGGCGCTCAACAATCCCCAGAGGTTTACAAGAGTCAGGCTCAGAGAAGGAGGACTCCAAGATAGCTCAGTAAGGATAGAGTAGGGCTTCTGGGCTTGGACCTACTGGGTTGAATGTGACCTGGCTTGTTAACATCATGTTGTATCTTATCAGGATGAGGATGCCCTCTGGAATTTGCTCTGGACAACTAAAATATCTGTATCCTTGAGGATAAGGCGTTAGAGATAGAGGACCTTGACGTAAAAATGAGTGCACAAGTGGAAGGAGTCTCTCCTGCCTGCAGAAGGTAGCTGTCAGGTCTGTAGGCTGTCACACAAGTCCTTGAGCTATCGGGGACTTTAGTGTAAGGTTAGACCAGAAAACTTTCACCTTGTTGCTGATGACTCACCAAATGCCCGAGAGAAAGAAGCAAAGAGGCATCTCACGGGATACGGTAATACATTGATACAAAGGCTACCTGTTGCCCTCAGCTCTATAGATGGAAGCTACAGAGGTGTGAAGATGTTTCCACCTCTCTGCATTAAATATAGGACAGAACTAGAAGGCCACTTGCCGAAGCCAGCTGCCTTCCTAGTGAACACCAGCTCAGCGGTAGCATGGAGATTGCCTTGTTACTCATATGTGATTGACTGTCCAGGACAATAATTTTCCTGGCGGCTAGAAATCAAGCCTGTTTATTCGCATGGCATCACTGCTCTTTAGTTTAAAGGGTCTTTCTTCCCCTGGTGCTTCCTTCTTGTCATTTAGGTATAGCATTTTAATTTTCTGTTCACCTTCCTTTTGCAAAGCCAAACATGCCAGTATCTTCTGCTAAGTCTTGTATTCTCCTAGTCATTTTAGTGATCTTTCTCTGCAATGGCATCTCACTGTGAATTCACCTTTCTTGAATCTGAGCACAAAAATTGGATACAGTACGTAGATATGGCTGAAGATAGTGTCTTCCCTATATTTGGAAATCTGGAAATATCTCCCCCAATGCATCCTAGATTGACATGTTGCCTTTTTCACAGCCCTGTTGCTTGTTTGTACCCAACCTATATCTTCATCTTCTGCTTTTTTTGCTTCATAGGAATCATTTTACTCCATAGCTTAGGAATGTCCCCATTATCTAAATGTGACAGTATTACTCTTATGTTATACCTGGGGAAACTGAGGCAGAAACAAAAAAAAAAGTGACTTGATCTTCACGAAAGAGGTTGTAAGCCTTGCCAAAAACATCGCTAAGGAGAGAGGATCCTTCAATGCCAGGCTGCTGTGGGCATCAAGGCTTTGTCCTGCCGTGACTTCCCTCCCACACCAGTGAAGTCTAGGTTCAAATGCCTCCCTGTGGGCAGAGGCTGCCTCTACCAGGCGGGCATTTTTATAACAAACTGGTTGTTTTTCTTGCTCCTCAGCCTACATCCCCCCCTCCCTTCTTTGCCGGGCTGGGGATGAATGGGAAGAGAGAGGCTCTGAGTGGACTCTGTTCTCCAATGCCAGTCGCTGCTGAATTTCAAATAACTCCCCAAACAAAACCCAAACAAGCAGGCCCTTGTGTTCCTCTATCTCCTCTCTCTTTGGCCTTAGTCACCAGGCTTGGCAGCACTGCTGCTCTTCTGTGGCTCGTCACATGCTAGGCGGGGAGGATGGGCTGGTTTTTCGGTCTTCTTTTCCCTTGGGGGTCTGAAACAACAGAGCCCTTTGCCTTGTTTGCTTTGCTGCGGCAGGAGTGAGGATGGGTTAGAAGGAGAGGGAGGATGGTGTAACCTCCCTTGGCAGGATGGTGTAACCTCCCTTGGCAGGGTTTTTGGTCAGCAGCAAGGTGAAGGTTGGTAGAGCGGCTGCCACCACCTGTCCTTGTCCCCTGACTCCGTTGTGCTGGTGGTGGTCTCATCTCAGAGGGTGATGGGAAGATGCTGACTGATCAGAAATGGAGGGAGAGGAGAAGGTGCTGTCTGATGTCCAGGGAGAGTGGCTTCCTTGCATCCTGGGGGGTTTTCACCAGCTGGCTGGGCTGTCCTGGCTGCAGAAAGCAGTCAATGCAACTAGATCAGCTTTTGTCCTCAATAGAGCTAGAGGTGAAAGGGAACAGCAGGACAAACCCAGCTGGGAGGCACGGTTTGGCTAAAGAGCTCATTTGGAGAGGTCTGGGCCACATGCCATTCTCCTGGCACTGGTGTGCGTGGTGGACTGGGGGGGACAGAAGAGGGGAGGAGAAAAGGAGAACACACAGCTCCTCTGATCACCTCTGCACCGCTGCTCTCCAAAGGGGTCTAGGGCATGACAGTCATGGAGAGGCGGCCAGGCCAATTCCTGTGATCTAAGCAGAAGGATTTTTAGGGGTCTTGAGACCCCTAAACTCACTCCACTCGTGATCCAAGACAGGACTTGAACTCCTTCGAAAGAGAAAGGTCTCTCCAGACAGCATGGTGGGGTTAAAGCTATTGCAGACTGGGTCAGCTCCTTATGACCTTTTAATTTTCAGCAAGCCAAGCCCGATAGACTGGGACAGTGTAACCTGTTCTCTGGGGAAAAAAAAAAAAAAAAAAGAGGATTTAGCACCATTTCTTTATCTTGTGTCTTAGACCAGAAAAGCCCTCTGTGCAAAACTCACTCAAGATGCACTGTGAGTATTTGGCAGCATATTGCGCTGTTGTTCACTCTGCTGTGCTCGGGCACAGGTCTCAATTCAGCCCAGCTTTAACTGGAGGAGAGGGGCTGCTCATCCTGGCAGCCGCGCTTGGCGTGTGCTGACTTTAAACAGCAGGACACGACCCCTTGCTTGTGATAAGGGATATTAACTCCTGACCTAAATAGGGCAAAAGAGACCCAAAGTTTATGGAAAGCCTGTTCCACTGGTCCGAGTAAAAGCCAGCTGGCTTCTGCCTGTGATCTATTGACCAGAAAGAAAAAATCATTAATAGCCATAGATTGTTTGCGTGGAAGAGCTTAATTGATAGCTGGTCCCTTTGCAAACTCATGGGATGGGTCAGAAGAAAGGGAGCTGACTCTGTCTTGTGGATAAATATGAGTCTTCCTTCTGCAAGGCTCATCACTAGTACTTTTTTATGGTAAAATCAGCATCCAAGATATTGTTGTTGCTAGTCACCACTGCTGAATGGCTCACGGCGCTGTCAGAAAATACACAAGTAAGATATAATTGTGGGGTTTGTGCTAAACCTGCGTTTCTGGGCTAAGCACAAGAATGCTTGGGTGAGATTCAATGGCCTTGTTCTGCCTGAGGACACACTACATGAACGTAAATGTCTCTTCTAGCATTATATATATATGTATGGGTGTGTGTGTATATATATAAAAATATATATTAAAAAACCAAAATGCAAGATGTTTTATGAAGAATGACCTAGACTTATTACCATCCCAGTGTTTCCCTCCAGCCGAAGAAATGAACCTGAAAAAATCCTTGAGAACAGTTCTTCGTACAAGTCGATTTTTGCATCTGTTGCTGTGTATCCAACGCTGGTTTGCTGGGCCAAGCTGGTGCCTCTGACTGTGTGATACTCCACTGCTTTTGAAAGGGTTTGGCTTTTTCCAGTTATAGTCAATACTCTGATTGTGAGAGGGAGCTCCTATTAATATATCTTCTTATGTATTCCTACATATGATCTTTATAGCTAAATATATATGAAATAGGGAACGACTCCAACTGGGAGTGGTATGTAAGGAGTCTTTTACTGCTAGGCAACCACTTCAAATCCAAGGCTGCAAATTGTTACTCAGTCTATGACAGCTCTCTTAACCCCTAAGCTCTTCTGCTGAAACTGGGAAACAAGAAGCATTTTGAAATGAAGGTGAATCTAACTTGTTCCAGAGACAAAGTTCAAATCTTTTCAATGTGGATGCTTTCCAAACTGATTGGGGAGAAATAACAGATAAGGGTAGTCAGAATTACTACTAATAATAACAATAATAACAACAACAACAGTTAGGTTAGTCTCTTTTCTTTCTTTCTCCTAAGTCCATTAGGAAAAGATTTTGAATTTCTGTGAACAAATTTGTTTGTTCATAACAGCTTATCTCAGAACCAATTTTTAGCCGGTGATTTTTGCCGAACTCTGACTGCTATATATTCATGATCCCTTCAGTTGACTTCTGTATTAAATTGTATTTGATAAAACATAGATCATGAATCATGGTCATTTCACCCATAGAGTGTTTTAAGTGCATCCATATATAACCTGTGCAGGCAGTTTTCCAAGCTTTTTATAAAAAATGAGATAAGCTGGGTATATACTGACACTTCCAGATACAGGTGTTGGGATTTCTGAAGTATTATTTTAGCCCTGGGTACATGTGTGTGAATGTCTTGTTCCACCTATGTGCTATACACATACATTTAATTTTGTTCCTTTTGTGAGTAGCTGATCAGAACAGAAAGATGACAAGTGCTGAAAAGTTGATAACAAATAAGGTGGGTTTTTTTTTCACAATATCCCAGGGCCAATGGTCCTGGAGAAGCTCCCTATGGAAAGCTAAATCTTTAACTGCTGTCTTTGAGGATCTTGCTCCTCCATCATGACCTTCTGAGCTGCTGAGAGGTTGAGATCCCTCAACTTCTATCTAAGTCCTTGTCACCAGAGGGAGGCAAACAGACACCTTGTGAAATGAAATAGTTGACCTGCAGCTCTTTTGGTGAGGAACATTTTTTCCAAATGTTACACATCATCAAAATTTTAATGAATAAACAACAATGTAAGCTACCAGTAGCAAAGAAGGAAAACAAGAGACAGTATATTATTCTTACAGCTGCAAATTTGTTGCCTGCTCCTCATCCTCCCCCCAACCTAGGCTCACCAGATTTATGAAATCTGGAGATTCTCCATCTATGGAAAGAGATTGATAAGAAAAAATACCAGATGGTGGTCAGAGGCAAATGGCTACTAAGGAATAATAAGGGATAATAAGGAATTTGGAAGATTTACAGAACATGTTGTTGAAGACTGCATGAGAATCAATTTCTGAAAATGGGATATGAAAAAAACTTTTTGGGTTAATAAAAAAAAAAA
Source organism: Haliaeetus albicilla (assembly GCF_947461875.1). Classification (NCBI taxonomy): domain Eukaryota; kingdom Metazoa; phylum Chordata; class Aves; order Accipitriformes; family Accipitridae; genus Haliaeetus; species Haliaeetus albicilla. Next base: position 74,909,248 of record NC_091485.1, read on the forward strand.
AAAAGATGTAGCAAGGCACAAGCTGGAGAGCTGTTGGAATGGCAGCAGCATTTGCCATGCAAATCATTGCACTTTTGATTTCTCCTGTACCTGAAAAAGGAGATTCTCTTTCATTACCATGATTTTTCCATTACCTAAAGCTCAAAGATTAAAAACCAGATGCTTTTATCCTAAATAGCCTTACTGTTGTCCTAAACAGCCTTACTGCTAAAGCTGAGTGTGTGAAGATTAAAAGCACTGCTTAAAGGTTACTTATGTTACTAATTACTATTTGTCATTAATGGCCAATCAGAGTGTGAAGAATGACTTTGTATCTTTTCCTCCCATGCCCTGTACTAGTGAGTCCCACTGGCTCCTTACTCTTATGAAGGATTTTCCTTCTATGCATCTTAAATAACTACCTTAATTTCCTGGAGTATCAGCCAGAGAGATTGAAGTTCTGTGCGTACCTTTTCTTCTCGGTGTGCATTTGTGATACTTAGCATTTGTCTGCTGTGTTGGGAAAACCAGACAAACATTTAAAATCTTGTTAGATTTTGATCTTGTTCACTTGGATAGTAAGGCACCATCTTTTCCCTGCTCACCTAAATAGAGGTTTCCACACCCCACATAAGCAAATTCACAAGAGTTCCATATAAAGCACCTGTGGTCAGGAAAAAAATCCGGATGGAGAAGATTAGTTACCTCATCTTTCATCAGATGATAATGTGCTCTTGCTCCAAGGCTTCCAACTCCCACACTTGCGAAAGGTGCTTTATAGCTAGCCTCAAAGCTGAGATAGCGAACTCCAGAACCAAATTTTGATCAGTAAACTCTTTCCAAGGCAAGACTCTCCATGACCCTTAGCTGTCTGGAAGGATAACTCAAGGTTGCCTTTGGCCAACTCTCATTTTATCTAGTTTTCTTTCTTTATGAACAGTGTTGACCTCTGGCTGAAAGCCTGATGAGAGGAGATGACTTGGAAACTTATAACTTATTATTGTCCATTTGCACATCCCTCTGTCCTTCTGCTTTCACCTTATCATTTCCCTACAGGTGGCCAAAATGAGCTAAAAGCCACAGCTGGAGTTCCAATATCCCTGAGCTGCTGTTAATGTTGGTGGCCTCAGCTGTTTTAAGTGCCCAGGTAATTCTGGAGGAGTATAGGTCATACTTTGTCCACCTATAATGTGAAGGTGCACTAATACAGCCTCTCCATGGAGTTACAGACTGATTGCCTCTTGTCCAGGCTTCCCTGAATGTAGCTTCTCATACTCCACAGACATCGAAGTAAAGCACTGGTAAGCACTTAGTCACAGGTCCTCCCCAAAAGTCTCATAAGCATGTGGATGCCTTGGAAACCCTGCAGCCTAAATACCAAAGCTACCAAGGACTTCCCCAATATAGAAACCATCAAGGTTGTGTCACTGAGTTTGTCTACTAATAGGGACTCCTTCATCCACCTCTTTTCTTCAGGACATAGCACGTCTCCGCATTCTCTCTGCAGAGAGGGGATCCCTTTTAAGCTGATGTATGCCTTGATCTGTGAAAGCAGCCCCAAATCTCTTGCATCTGCTGCCACAGTAATTGCTGTGCTTTAAAGCCTCCAAGGATGCTAAGAATCCTTCGAAACATTAAAAGCAATTTCTTCAATATTGACCACTTGCAAGAAATAGGTGTCCTGGATGAAGAACAGAAAAAGGTGTCAGACTGGATGGAGAACGAGGGGTGGCATAGACAAGAGATTTGATACTTCCCTTTTTACCTACAAGTCTCTCAAGGTTTGAGTCCCTCATGTAAATTCTGAACAGGGAATGAGGAAGACAGCTTTTTTAGGTCCCAGTGGTGACAAGGGGAACAGACGCTCTTGAAGGTTGCCAGAATGCTGACATTTGATAAGCAGCAGTAATGGAAAATTACAGATCTTGACCTCCCCTGGCACAGCAAAGGACGTACCAGCATGTAACCATCCCGGGGGAGAGGAGCTGTGACTGCACCTGCCTCCAAAGGGCAAGGAGAGGACAAACGTCATGGAAGGCTGGAATTCCTAACACTGCCAGGCCAGACAGTGTCCCGTTGTCCTCGCCTGGGGGTCACTGAGATGCTCTGCAGTGAAGTCTGAATAGTTTGTCCCTTCCGAGATAAATCCCCTTTTGTGATGACTGTCCGTTGTGGACCTTCCTGCCCAACACGTGCATGCTAAATGCTATTTATGTCTTTTTTATTTATTTTTTTTTAATTCTCCTCAATTGCTTTAGGAAGTTGGGTGTTTAACCTGGCTCTATTTCATGCTTAGAGAAGTGGAGAATCAAAACTGTCTCTCCTGTCCTAATGCAAGTCGTAGGGGTATTCCAATGCTTTAAACAATCTCTGTGAAGAGAAAGACTTCCTTACTGCATTTAGGACAGTGTCTCATTTCTGAATATCAGAAACATCTCTGATCATTTCTGAAACATCCCATTCAGAAACATCTCTCATTGCACAGCATCTCTATCCTCTTTTATCACTGATAACGTTCATTTTTGCCTCTAAAATCACACCACCACACATCCCTACGTTGGTATAGGTATATACGTTAGATTTATGCAACTCCTGTATGTGGCCATTGATTTAAATGAACCCCTGACCCACTCCTTCGCACTCTGACTGTGGACTCTTCTCTGTTCTGGGCTTTTCCCTATGGTTACACTCATCAGTGGCCTTTCGTGACTGTGAAGACAAAAGATATGCAATAACAAGCCCAGGAAGACAGAAGCAAGCTGCTCTATTCCTCCTAAGCCCCATGCTCATTGCTGAGCTGAAGAAACAATCAGTGGATTGCCTTCAGCTTGAGGAGGCTGAAACAGAGCATCAGTGGGATTAGAAGGGCTTAGGGGTATTAGAATAATTGGTGGTGCTAATTTTCTATGCTGGAGACTTCCAGCTGAGTGAAGATACTGCAAGATGCTGGCCTCTGCAGAGACACATGTACTTTAGAAAAAAGGAGAGGTAGCTGGATGATGCTCGGGAGGATTAAAGAGATGCAGGAGTTAGAGGGGCAATATAAAAGGATCCCAGTGCAGTGAGATCTGTAGCTTTGGTATTAGGTGAAAAAAATTACCCTAGAAAATACCATGCATAAAGTTTGGTGGAAAGTGGCAGCCCAGGGTGAAGGAGGAGAGAGAGGAGCAAGGGACTGAAGGCTTCATTTGGAACTTGAATTGGGCAGGGAAAGAGGAGGTACCATTGCATTTTCTTGGTACCTGGGGGAAGAAAAATAAAACTCTGACCTGTCCTGTCTGTGAGGAAGCTGTGTAACCTGCTTAGACTATCTGATATCCTGTGTGCACCTTGATCTCAGCCACAGCCTGAGAACAGCATACACAAGTACCTGCCCATCTCTGCGCTGGAGCCACCAGACATCAGAGCTTGAACAAAGCTGGGACTGTTAGGAGAAAACATTCTGGGACTGCGAAGCAAGAGTAAGGATGAAATAGTTGAGATAAAGGGTTTCCATTGTCCAAAGACAGGATGGATCTGTAAGCTTCATTAGGAGGTTGAAGGAGTTATGTTGCTGACAGCGAAAAATAAGGGAGGATGCAATGGGCTTTTTAAGCATGGCCCATTACCTGAATTGCTTAGACAGGATGAAATAAATCTTTCCCTGCACTGGAAGGACATATTAGGTGGGACCTGCAAGTCCTTTCCCACTTCAGTGTTCCTGACTCTTGGACTAATGCTTTCCCCTCCTGTTACGTGCAAAGATGACCCTGCACAAAAGGAAGCTCTTTACCGGTCGCTTGTCTTTCCACTGGGTTCACATCCATTCAGTCTCTAATTGATTGCCTCCATTACTATATTCAAAAGCCCCCATTGTAGTTAAAAATGAATGAACTGGAGCTTTGGAGATTGGTTATGGGCTGGGCTGACAATTCTTGACGTGATATCAGAAGCTTTCTCAAGTGCCTGCTTGGTCAGTCTTGCCCTTGTATAGATGAATGCTATCCATCAGGTCAGGTTTTCCTTAGTAGTGTTAAATGTGGTCCGTTTAGGGCCCTCAAGGCATTTTTAGCTAAAAAATTCATTGCTGTGGCCCAGCCCTAAGATTTTTAAACATCCCATCATTCCTCTTGCTCTCTTAATATGGTGCAGTGTAGTTCTGTAGCTTGTAGGAGTTTTCTTCAGAGAAAACCTGAGTTTTTGAGGGCTTCCTGTGGTGGACAGAGCAAATTTTAGTGGCCCCTCCATAGCTGCATAAAGCCAGCTATAGGGGAGGCCATGAATTTTAACCTTCCAGGCCTTTGAGTGTGCTTGTCCTTTTAGTACTAAGGACAGTAGAAGCTTCCTTGCTAGTCTTTGTCACTTGGTTCCCAGGAACTCTCCTACGAGCTCCTCATTTTTACTGCCTGAAGAGTTCAGCAAGTAGTTAAGTCCTGTGGAGGCATGGAAGATTGTCTTCAAGGGGACCTGCGAACGCTGAAACTTTGTGAGTAAGAATTCTCCGCTTCCACCTTCAGAAAAGTGAGAAGCAATAGCATATGATTAACTTATGAAGTACTCGCTGAGGCAACGTCATTAGTTCGAACAGGCCCTTGTGAAAATGGGAAGTGCCAGAACATGAATTTTTAACGTCTGGGCTGCATTAAGATCTAAGCGTGACAGAGACTAAACTTAGAGCCTGAACTCAGAGAGTGGGGCTGCTATTTGTGGCAGAAGCCAGAGATAAGTTTAGGGGGAAAGTAGTGGAGTATTTTTTAAGAGGCTCTTGTGTCAGGGGAAGCTCCACCAGTTTTGGGCAACTGTCAGCACAAATTAGACTAGTTTCTAGATGATGAGCACACCTCTGTCTCTGCCTGGGGTCTCCACCAAGCTAGTTCTGTTTCTGGCTTTAAATGCCTAATTCTGTTTCTGCCTTTCCATCCATCACTGCATTCACCTTCACTCCTGATGGTCTGTCCTCACCCACTCTCACGCCATCCTTCCTTCTCCCAGGCCACCTCTTCCCATCCGACGCTGACTGCTGGTCCCTCCTCTTCACTGCTTTGCACACACCCTCCCTGCCATTCCCAGTAGGAAAACTCCTCTGCTCTGAAACCAGGAGCTGGCACTGGAGGGAAACAGCACTGTGCAATTCGAGTGATGCAGGAGATGGCCAGCTAGAGGCTGCCATGGCAACAGCTGGATTTCCTTCATCCCCCTACCCCGCTTCCCTGGAGATTATACTAAAATGACAGAAAAAATAACAGCCAGGGGAGAAACAAAGAACCCTCTTCCCCAACAAAATCACCTGGCATTTTTACATGTTTCCCAATGCAAATCCCTGGCATCCCTGCTGCCGGTACAACAATCTTGTGATTGTTGCTTGTACGTGGGAAGCAAAAAAGGGGTTGGTTTCCTTCCCCTTGGTGGAGGAGACCTTGCTCTGCACTTTTTGTTCTGTGATCTTTGAGCTGAGTGACTGAGCTGCGGTTGAAGAATATATTTGGAGATGACTATGCCTTTTTGGGGCCAGTTACAGTTGTTCCATGCAAAGAGGGGCACTTGGGAAGATCTTGGGGTTTGGGGTGTGCATGTGTGTAGGAATGTCTCCAGGAGAGATCCCAGTGGTGCTGCTTCTCCTGCAACAACCCAGAGGATGGGAAAACCCAGTAATTTGTCACAACATCAGTCATTAGCATCCTACATCTACAGAGAGACACACGCAAGTCTATTTGGCATCAAGCAACACAGGTGAGATGTTGACTGACTGTGTGGTTCAAACACAGGAAGAATCTGACTGATGTGCACCTTCCAGGGGTCTGGTCCTTCATCTCTCCTGTGTGTTTTTTTTTTTAAAGCTACAGCTGATGTGTTTTTTTCTCTCTGCTCCCTTTGTGGCTGTTTGCATTGGGAAACACCAAAATTATATGGAATGTTAAGTGAAGAAGGAATTCCCCTGAATAACATGAAATTCACTTCAATTACAAATTGATATTTAATGTTGCATCTGAGAAGAGTGACTATCTGGGGACGTTTGTGCAGTGCAATCTTTCAGTCTGTGCTACCATATCACAAACTCTTATATTCCCAGCATTCCCTGCCTGGCACAGCTCCCTGCAGTGTTGCACAGTGATCTCAGGGTCTGTTTGCTCCCAAAGACCATCTGCATGCACCAAAGTGCTCCACAAAGCCTAGTCTGGGTCCCTGAGAAGGTGCAGGTGGCCTGGTATCCCACCTCTGCCAGTGATCCTTCACGGACAGACAGCTAGCGGACAGTGGATCCCACCCAAATCTCTGAAAGTTATATGTTATACTTAACCACAAGGTTGGATATCCCTTCCCTGTGCCTATCAGCAGTGATAGTAAACTTGAATTTGATTCCTTCATATGTCTCTAAGCCCACCCCATGCTACTTTTGACATATATCCCCAGGGACTTTCCTTCAGACTGGAGGCCTTGAAATCTCATAGTAGATCAGGTTCTGGAAGACTTCAATTCTGATTTCTGAATGAAGCATCATCTAAGATCTTAGCAGCTGTAGCAGCAGAATAACTCTGTCCTAGTCAATGAACCTACAGCAATGAACATCAGCTGGGAATATAACCCACAAACAGTCAGACTTGTCCTGCAGTCAAATCATTTTCTCCTAGTACCAAGATGCCCTTGTTCTCCTTGGGTCCCAACCTGAACAAGTTTTCAGGTGAATGTTGCTGAGATATTTTCAATCTCCTGCTTTTAGCCGCTAATGGGGCTGAATCCTTTCCTTGGAGAGAGGAGTTTGGCAGTCACTGGTGTCCAGTCAGAGAAACGAGGAGCGATGGACACATACATACACAGGGGGATGCAGTTAATACGGGGCAAGGAAGCTGAATTTCAGCTTTATCTTGAGGTTGTCAGATTGCTGAGGTCTGATATCCTCACTTAGTTTCACACTGTTTGTTTCCCCCCCCCTCCTCTTCAACAATTAACTTTGCAATTAGACTTAATTATATTCAGTAGCTATTGAATGTGTCCTCTGCCCCAGTTGCTGCTGATGTAGAAATGCAGCACTTGGGGTGAAAGATGCACAGTCAGCTCAGCAGACCGTTCAGCAGTGATTCACACATCCTCTGCATGGGTGAGAACAGGGATCTCTCCTAAATATGCGGTCTTGTGATTTACTTCTCCTCTCACTCCCCCAGACATTCACCTTTCTGTCTCATTTTAGGAGTCAAGCAATTGCTCTTAAATGTCAGGAAAACCTGGAAGGATCCCTTGAGGGATGGGGGTTTTTTTCCGCCAAAGGAGGCAAGTCTCAGGACAGTATTATGCAACCAGAAAGCTGTTTTTTGAATGAATCCTAAAGCCAAGGTATAGTCTTTGTTAGTAGAACATGATGTCCATCCCCTCCCAGTCCTTAGGGCACACAGAGATCACCTATGAAGCTGGCAGACCTCAAAGCCAAGTTTGCAAAAGGTCTTTTGGTACCAAGTATCTTTTGGTGTTACTTGACCCTGAAGTGTCCAGAAGTCCAATATCCTATAATGCTCTTGGGGTATCAGTGTTAGCATCACTGCCTTTCCTCTGTTCTGGGTAAACGGCAATACATAAGAGTGTGTGCGCATGTGTGGATATATATGTGTGTGCGGGTTGGCTTTTGTACCACATACAGTTTTATGCCATGTATCAGTAGCTGAGATATCAGGTACTTCAGTAGTCTCATAACAACTTATCGGTTAAGACAGTATATGAATGTTAGATTGCTTTCATTTCCTTCAGGGAGATATGTGGCAGTTTTCCTTCGGAGAGGATGGGGTGAGAAGTAATATTTCCAACCTATTATGCAAAGTGGGGATTGCTTCACCCCTTGGAAAGCAAGCATTTCGGTTCTGCGCAGCTCTGTGTGGTTTGTAAAATCTGGGTACAGAAAACCTTTGAAATATCTGGCATGGAAATCACCTTTTATTGATAGGAAATTTTTTATTGCTGGAGGGCTATCTGGAGAAAAAAAATCGGGTGATTCTTTGGTTTAGATTCCGCAAAATAATGACGGTCATTGGATAGGAGGAAGGAGGTTTTGCTATGAACATCAGCCCGCTTCATATCAGGTGTGCTAGCTGCTTTGGTTTGCTTATAACGTAACCCACTGATTTTGAAGGAGAATGAAGTTATTCCCCTGATTTGCTGGATCAGAGCCTTTGCTCCTGGAGGACTGATACTTTTGTAGCCAAAAGGCAAGTAGGGCAGAGACCACATCTTCTCCCAGTAAATAGTCTCCTAAAGGCAAGGATGGAAGGTGGAACAACAGTAAAGTGTTGTAACTGTGAAGGGCAGCCCTGTAAGTGCCTGGCTGTACTTGTTCTGTGAATAGAGGACTTCATTATGGTGGGCTGCCAATGTAAATTAATTTTTAACGCATAATACCTCCCCCATCACTTTTGCTAGCTGGAATTTAACTAAACAATGCATCTCGTGAGATAAACAGGCAAAAATCCCAGCCGTTGGGTCAATTTGCTGGGAGCAGAGACATCAGATGCAAAACATTGGCCAAGTGCTTCCTTGGGTACTTCACTCCGGGAACCTTGGGGTAAAGCTGAAACCCTCCATCTGCTTGGTGAGAAATCGTGCTCAGAAAGATGAGGAGCCTGGTCCTTCCCAAAGAAGCAGTCCCTTCTTGCTTCCAATTAGGCGGTCCATATACTGCATTGTCAGAAAGACACGTAACTGATGGACAACATAGAAATTCACATCCTGTTGCTCCCTCCTAATCCCCCACTGTGAGTGAAAACTTGATTCTTGCTGAAAACTTCCTTTCCCCCCCCGCTTTTCCTGAAGCTTATTTATTTATTTATTCCTGTGCCTAGTAATTAAAACATTGTGTCTGGCCAAATAAAAAAAAGAAATACCCAAAATCTAAACACCCCACATTACCAGAGGAAAAGAAAGGCTGGAATTGCCGTAAATAACACAGGAGTTCATGAATAATTCAAACCAGAATATACTTGTTATTGTAAGGAGTTATTGCAGCTAATTATAGTCTATTGCTACCATTCTCTCCAAAGCTCTGGCATTGATCACTGCAGGACATGCCAAATATTTCACTAAAACAAAATATTGTGTTCAATACTTCCCTGTTGATAAGCAGGTCTTTCCCTAAGAGGGATCCCTGTTCTTCAGTGGCTTTTGTTCCTTTGATCATGGTTGGTAAGAAATGGAAAAGACCTTTCACTTAACTGACTCGTTCATCTCCATTAGTCCAATCGGTCCCTGCAGACTATTCTCCCCTGCTCAACCTTGGTCTAACTGTCTTGGCACAGAAAGGGCTCAGGCTTCCACCATTCCAAGAAAACAGGGATAACCTTCTAATATTTTTTCTTTTTTTTTTTTTTTTTAAATTCTGATTTATTTTTTTTAATATTCTGATTTTTTAAAAAAATCTGTCTGTCTCCTCTTTAGAAAAGACTTGCATCATGGGATGGGAAAAGTATTTATGCACATTGTGGAGTACTATCTATCAGGACATGTGGCTTCCCTGTTGGGTTTCCTTTCAGATTTCCCCATGAGCTGCAAGATTGCTGGGTGTGTATAAGACTTTAGGAGTTGTAGACTATTGGCAAGCAGCAGATGTTGACTAGACATGAGCTTGGAACTGAAGACGTTTAAGGAATGAGCTCCAGAAAATCAGAATATGCCAAAGAACTGCCTGTAAAAGAAGTTTTAATGAGAATATTAGTCATGAAATGCAGCAAAGAAAGTAAAATAATGTAATAGAAATATTTCATGAGAGAAATGCAAAGGCAGTATTATTTCTATAAAATTGACAGACAGTGAGGAAAATTACTGATATCTTTAGAAGTTTGAAGAGGCTGAGGAAGGCTAACAGATGGCCAGCCTCGTAGGGGTAAATCTTTCCCAAGCTTCAGATATTAAGTTGCAAGGAAGTGAGGGTGTTATTTTACCTGCAAGTGGGAACCTCAGCATGAACATGAGTCCAGTGCCAGCAAAACACTGCTCCAGGGAAGAAATTGCCTATTGTCCAGTCTCTGACATAAGATTTACAGTGTGTTGTATCATTGCAAATAGTTGTTGTCCTTGGTCAGACTAAATCTGACTTTCAGCCTATTTTGAATTATGAATCAATCCGATATTGCTGTGTGGTAGAAGTGACAGTTTTTTCCTTCTGCACTAACCTATGTCTTTGACTCCTTCTCCCCTGACATCTCTTTTTGGCCTAACTTTGGCTAAAGGCCTGAATCTATAAGGCATAAAGTTTATATTCCAAAAATCTACTGAGAAGTCTGCAAAAAATCTATTATTATTATTATCATTACAACCTCCCATATAACATCAGCCTGTGTATGCATTTCCTACAAGACCCTTAGATAAAGGGAAGACTTTTTACATGACTGTACAAGCCATGATATGGGCTTGCTCCATCACTTAGACTCTTAAATAACCCTCAGAGGTCTACTAAGGGACGGAGAGTTTGTGGGTCTGCTCCAAACTCCTCTCAGTGAATGAAAAAGCCTTGGCGTATGCACGTTCCTCTGAAGGGGTGGCACTGGACCAAGGTTGATATGGTGTGCTCCACATCTCACCCTGCTTCCACCCTCCTGGTTACTCCTTTGAGCGCTGGCAGGAGACCCCCAGGTGATTTGCTGATGTTTCTGCTGTGTGTAGGGCACACAGGTACCTGGCATTACCTAAAAAGTATATTTGGCTGAGTTTATGAGCTTCTGAGATGGCAAGCAGGCAGGTGTAGTCTTGAGGGCAAGTAGGGGCCATCCTTATTTGAGGGAACAGAAGTGGCCTCTTTGCCTTCCCTGACTTAACTCATCAAGCCCTTACTTGGATTACCTGGGGTGGAGGGATACATGAGATAAATGCAGCACATTAGATTCCTTCCAGATTATAAGTCAAATTATTTCAGTCTAAGAACTCTGTTGATTTCATAGATATACACCTAGTTTGGTTGCTGGGAATAAAAAGGAAATAACCTCCAAAATGTTTCCCAGACGGTTACAGAGAAGATAATCTAAATAGTGACTGGCTTTTTTGGGTAGAGAGAAGTCACTGTATTGCAAGGAGAAGAAGAAAACTGTGCATGCATTTTACATGAAGAGGTTATTTGAGAACACAACAGCTATAATGAGAGAGAGATCATCTTGCTTGTGGCTGTACAGAGTGGAGGTCAGACAGCTCTGAATTAGCAGAGTCATTAATATTCTACTACAACATAAGGCTGGAAGGGACCTTCTAGGTCATCAAGCCAACCATGTCATATAATCCCACTTGAGAAGAGCTGGTGACATTGGAGGCTAAGCAGTAGAGAAAATGCTTGTGGAGACATAAAGTACCGGTCACTGACCGAGTGGTTAACAGAGAGTAGGGGTGAAGGTTTTGTTAAGGAACTTGAGGGAATTACCTACCTGACTGAGATGTCTTGGAAATTTCCAGTATTTCTAATGTAACTTTTGTATTCCTTGCTGTGGTCGGGAAGGAGAGGCCTGACTCCACTAAACATCTGGTGTTATCAAACGTGTCAACACGGGGGGAAAATGTGTTTCTATGTGCATTAGTGCAAGCTGCTAGGTACAGGGCAAAGAAGGACTGATCCTGCCTGCTCTCCAGTGCCCTCAGTTCTTCCTGGAGCTGAGGGTGCTCAGCACTGCAGAGATCATCCCCTTTGGGGTTGTCTCTGTGCTGTGAAGGACACATAACCTTGACCGTTTCCGAAGCACAGATGCAGGAGACACTGTTATGGAGCAAGGAATCGAGGTGCCAGGTTTTCTTCCTGGGAATCCCACTTGATTCACGTCTTAGCTTTGCCTGAGTAGAATTTTAATTCCTTTCTCCCTTTGTTCTCATCCACGTAACGTGCTAAGATAATTACATTTTTATGTCTCACAGGGATGTTGTGAGGTTTCTCCAATATTTATCAAGTGTTTGAAGAAGATCTTATGAAGGTAGAGTGTAAGTACCAGAAATTGCTAACAGTCTTGATGAAGATTCTTCCTTCGAGCAACGTAGACAAATTCAAGCTGGAACTATGGCAAACATTTTTTAACAGCAAAATTAATTAACTGCTACGGCAGCTTCCCAAGGGAAGTGGTAGATTTTCCATTGCTCAAAAGCTGTAAGTGAAAGCTGCCTGTCTTTTTGAAAGGCAGGCTTTAGCTTAACTACAAGTTATTTGGTTCAATGCAGAAAGCACTGGATGATGCAGGTGATAGATACGATGATTCTGTGGAGTTACAAATGTACCCCACATCTCTGAATGTTTTTTTCTTCAACTAAGTTTCCATTAACCTTGCGACACCAGCTCCTATGTCATCTTATTTGGGGGTATATGGCTATTCTGGGAGTCACTGTGCCAGTACTTCTGTCACTCTTTTAGATGACAGATAGCTTTCACTGTTAGTTTTTTTCTTCCACCTGTGGTTTAGTAGGAACTGTGTGTTGAAAAAGTTCTGTCTCATGACAAAGACCAGCCGAGTGTCCTCATGCTCTAGCATGGTCAGTGAGAGAAATACAAGCAGAGCCCAAGTATCTGAAGTACCTGTGAAGCTGTTTTATGACTGTATTTGCCTTCATTCTTTTTTTCCCCTTATTTCACATGCTGATATGCCAACAGTGCACAATTCTGTTTTCTATTTATACATAGACCCCAGACACCACATAAAAGAGTATTTTGAGAAATGAGGGTCTCCACTTCTCTCTGATCTCTACCTGGGTGCATTTTTCTTCACATGTTTACGAAGTTGGAAAGGACACAGTCAAAACTGTTTTGCTCTCACCTTCCACATACTCTCAGCCTCCCTATGGTATCTGCTTGGGATTTTAGATAGACTTCTACCTCAGGGTTGTCACTTTGTGGCCAGTGGGCTAGATCTAGGTTTGGGAAGAATCTATTTGGCAATGGATAGTATCCAGTCATCAACTGTTCCTGATCACAGCTAGGTGCTTTCATCATATCTAGTGGAAATATTTGTGTGGAGGAAGGCCAGGAGTGCCTTGGTCCCATAAGTCACAAGTGCCACATCTACTGTGTACACAAGAGGTTGCGAAAACCAAATCCACGTATGATTTTCTCTTCTTCTCTGCTAAAGAGGTTAGACTGCCTTGTTGTGTCCCAAAAGCAATAAATGTTTTTTTCCTAAACCACCTGTACTGGGTTCGTGTGACAATGTTTTGGTGGGGGGGGGATACAGGGGTGGCTTCTGTGAGAAGCTGCTAGAAGCTTCCCCTATGCCCGATAAAGCCAATGCCAGCTGGCTCCAAGATGGACCTCCCAAGGCTGAGCCCGTTAGCGACAGTGGTAGTGCCTCTGGGAGAACAGATTTAAGAAGGGGGGAAAAAGCTGCTGCACAACAGCAACTGCAGCTGGAGAGAGGAGTGAGAACATGTGAGAGAAACAGCCCTGCAGACCCCCAGGTCAGTGCAGAAGGAGGGGAGGAGATGCTCCAGGTGCCGGAGCAGAGATTCCCCTGCAGCCCCTGGGGAAGACCATGGTGAGGCAGGCTGTCCCCCTGCAGCCCAGGGAGGTCCACGGGGGAGCAGATCTCCACCTGCAGCCCAGGGAGGACCCCACGCTGGAGCAGGGGGATGCCCAAAGGAGGCTGTGACCCTGTGGGAAGCCCACGCTGGAGCAGGCTCCTGGCAGGACCTGCAGATCTGTGGAGAGAGGAGCCCACGCTGGAGCAGGTTTTCTGGCAGGACTTGTGACGCCACAGAGGACCCACACTGGAGCAGTCTGTGCCTGAAGGACTGCAGCCTATGGAAGGGACCCACACTGGAGCGGTTCATGAAGAACTGCAGCCTGTGGGAAGGACTCACATTGGAGAAGTTTGTGAAGGACTGTCTCCCACGGGAGGGACCCCACAGTGGAGCAGGGGATGAGTGAGGAGTCCTCCCCCTGAGGAGGAAGGAGCGGTAGAGACAACGTGTGAGGAACAGACCCCAACCCTCATTCCCTGTCCCCTTGCACTGCTGGGGGGGAGAAATCAGATAAATCAGGGGCTGAGGTTGAGCCTAGGAAGAAGGGAGGAGTGGGGGAAAGTGTTTTAAGATTTAGCTTTTATTTCTCATTATCCGACTCTGATTTGATTGGTATTAAATTTAATTAATTTTCCCCAAATTGTGTGTTTTACCCGTGATGGTAATTGGTGGGTGATCTCTCCCTGTCCTTTTCTCGACCCACGAGCCTTTTGTTATATTTTCTCTCCCCTGTCCAGTTGAGGAGGGGAATGATAGAGCAGCTTTGGTGGGCACCTGGCATCCAGCCAGGGTCAACCCACCACAACACCCCAGATGGTCTTCAAAGATCAAACATGGTTTGCTGCGTATGGTCAAATTTGCAAAGTCAAGTTACTCCTACAAAACTCTGTACTCAGGAGCAGCATTCAAATAAACTGGAGGTTGGTGTCTTCTAATGTGATGGATGAAGTGAAGTTTTAGGAGAGGAAAGAAGGCGTTGTGTAAACAACAACTAGGTTATTCTTACTACCATTTTGAAGGGGATTATAACATGAACTATGATGAAACAGAGTTAAGAGGTGACCTTTGTGCTAGAAGGTGGGGAAAGAAAAGCATTTCTTCAAAAAGATCACATCTGAAAAATTCATTTGATAGTGATGATACAGTAACTGCTACTGTAAATACAATTTTCTCTGTTTTTAAAAACCCATTTGGTTTCCAGACACACAATTCAACATTGCGCTAACAGGCAGCTTTGGTGTTTAAAAATGGATTGTGTCGAGACAAGGTAATACCCAGAGGCAAATGTGCTGTTAGGAAAGAGCTGTACAGGTTTATATTAAAGTCACAAAAGGGCTTTGTGACTGTCAGGAGGCAGACTAAGGGCAATCTTAGATCTCACCAACACACTTAGTTGGAGTTTGCAGAAGTCATCTTCTATCTTATGGACTAACTTTCAAAAACACAGGAGCTTAAAGGATGGACTCTCATGTTCATATTTCCATTATGTTCAGGCAAGTCTTGGGGGTGCCTAGCATTTGAGCAATTGGGATAGTTTTAGACTGGGATAATTTTTGGCTGAAGAGGTTTACTACTGTACACCAAATAAAGATGTTTTAAAGATGTTTTGTGCTCTGTTGTCCTCTCCCAGGACTTCCAAAAGGAAAAGATAATTCCTCATTTTAAAACTCCTTTTTTTTTTGTCATATGCTGCCAGATCTGTATATGGCTCTAGGTGTTCACCTGCCTTTTGCACACCTGGATGGGAGGTAGTTACTTTTATGCATCTAACCCCTCATGTTTTGAAAAACTGAAACCATATTTCTCTCTTTCATGTACTGGTTGATTTCCCAAACACATCTAAGTGAAGGGAGATCCTTGCTGCTGGGCAGTAGAGAGAATAGAAGACCCCCTAGGCTTCACTACACAAAACCATTTTAAAGCCAGAAGGGAACATGATGATCTGCCATCTGTGTGGAGCAGACCAGAGAGCTTCACTCAGCAGTTTCTGAAACAGTCCCCTAACTCAGGCTGAGCAGGAGAATTAGACCCAATCTCGGTTTAATATTTCCCAGTGACAGAGAAGTTGCTGCCCCTTCTCTGATCAGTTACCACAGTTTAGAAGACACACACATACACACAGACAGACATTATTTCCATTCTAAATTCCTATTTGTGCTCCATATCATGAGCTAATGCCAGATTTTATCAATGTAGCACTGATGGAAAGGGTAGGTGAAGATCTTAGTTGGTAGATGTTGTGCCAGCCAGGTTTGTAGTGGGGCTGGATATAACTTGATTCCTGGTATCATCTGGACAAATCCCGCATATACCTTTCTGCTCTACCTGCAGGGATGCTGGAAATACCCACATTCTCTCTTTTCTTTGTCTATAGGCTTTTCTATTAAAGACAAAGCCACCTTGATTCCTTCTCTCCTTGGGTTCCTTCCAGCCATCTCCAGTTCCTCCTTGCACCATAGATCCACTATTCCTTGTCTTGGGCAGCAAAAAAGTGAGTTTCCTTCATTTTTTGTGCCATTTTTTACCTCTACTACTGAATGACAGGGAAGAAAAAGGGGAGGTACCACCTGCCTCACCTTTGTGACAGCCAGGACACACATGTTGGTCAGTCTGTTTCGTGTCCTGTGAGACTGTGAAGACTTTAGGGAGCTTTCTCGATTTATTGCATAGTCATCTGCAATCCCAGAAGAACAGATTCAACGGTTTAGATGATCTTTACCAGACCTTTGTGCCAGGCTCTGCCCGCAGTTTTCCCTCTTCAAAACAGCCTGTCAACTCATTTATTTCTAGATTTGTATATTTTGATAAACTCCACAAGGTTTTTGCGGCCATTCTTTGTGACTGGCTTGGACTGGCTGCCAGCAGCCTGCTTTCTGCCAACTGCTTCTTCTGGGTCTTTTTCCCCTAAAAAGGGAAAGACCATCATCTGCCAGGTGTACCTCCTCCTGCTCATTTTGCTTTGAGATCAGTCCCCAATGCAATATACAAGAGGACATATCATGTCCACATGGCATTGCTGTCATGAAGGGCTAAGAACATCTGATCTCCACCCATTACAGCAAGGAGAAGTTTGTGCAGAATGCAGACTTGATTCTGGGAGACAGGAACCTTGTTAATTAAAATGTCAGTGACTCAAATCCCCCTAAGGTGAGAGAGCTGCATCTCTTATTACCATTGCTGATAATGATACAGTCAGCTAGTACCTTGTAGAGGCATAATGCATTTCATTTATCTTGACAAAGCCTGCACACTTTGCATGCTTCCTCTGCGTCTCATATATGACTAAGAGAATCATGATATAAGGCTAGAGATGGAAAGGAAAGGAAAGGAAAACAAAGGCAGTGTTTTCATTTTTTTCCATCCTGTTAGACTAAAGCTGTTCTTTGTCATTCTCCAAATCTTGAACATGGTATGGGAAACTAACATGAAGCTCATAGGAGGGGATGACAGACTAGAGGGAAATGGAGATGGAGCCAAGCAGGAATAGAGGTGAAACTGGGAAAATGTTAAAGTAACTGCTCCAGAATGGGTTTAAAAAGGGTGACTTGTGTCTTTAGTTATGACTTGAACGAACTGCTGAAAAACCTCACTCCTTAATCAGCTCTTGCATCATTAGAAGTATCTACTCCTCTGCCCTATTTCCACCCTGTTAACTGCAGTGACTGCTGTAAACCTGCCCTTCTTTTTATAGAGGATGGAGGAAAGGGCTGTAAAAGGAAAGACTTAAAAAAAAATATCATGGAAGGGCTTAAAAGCTGTGGCTAAAACTGTACCCCATTTCATCAGGTACTTTACAAATACATAGGGCCATCTCCGTGACTTATTTAGAGCACCAAGCTCTCACTGAAATCATAGTGCCAATGAGACATGAACCCTATTTTACCTCTTCTTTGCCAAAGGCAAGCAATGGACAATGTGACCACAGTTTTTGTGGGGCAGAAAATGCTCAGAGCTTTCTCATTCCAGCTTGGTAGACTAAGGAAGAGGCAACACTTCTTTCACAGCTACTTAAGCACCTGCACAATCTCACTATAGCAGTAAGCATGTGCTCCAAAAGCTGCAGTGAATGCAAACTCAGCTTCAAGGTAATGGGCCTTTTCAGGCCTTGAGGTACAAAATATTTCTGTCAGGACAGCGTCTATGAGTCAGGCTCCAGCGATTCTGATTCCACCTGGGAGTAGTTCCCACAAAGGCCAGCCAAGTCATTAACAGTCTATGACTAATTGCCTGTTGTAAGATGGGCATAAAGCAACTTCCCTTTGAGACAGAACTCAGCTTGAGCCCTGTTGCTGTTTTCTCGTGGTGGTGCATTTAGCCAGGATTTATTTGCTGTCTTGGCATTGTCATTCATGGCAATTCTGGTCACGGGATGGACCAGGAGAAGCTCTGCTTAAAAACCTCATCTTACCATGACCACTGACCCTGGTGAACAAGGTAGAGCGTGAGATCCAGAATTGAAACCTGCCCCGGCAGCCTTTGCACATGTTTTCCATTGCAGCTCTGCACGTGCAAGAATCCCATTAGCATCGTCTCACCGTTGCTAGGAGATGATATTGTCTTTGGCTGCGCCAAACTGTGACTCAGCAGGTTGTAGTAGCATGTTTTGTTGTTGTGAGAGAGGAGGCATCAACTCCGAGCTGTGGAGATGAATCTGAGGAGCAGAGCGAACGCCGTACGAGGAAGAAAAGGTCAAGCAGGAGAAGGGCCCCGAGGTTGCACTGAGGAGCAAGAGGGAATTTTTAGTAGATAAAACTCACCATTTCAGAAGAACCTAAGAGCGCTTCTGCATTGGCACAGCACAGAGTCATAAGGATACCCCATTAAATCCTGTAGAGATCAACTCACGCTTTGGGAGCATCTTGGACATGTTAGTGTGGCTTACCCGAGCAAAATACAGACTGACTATAAAGCTAAACTATTTCTGGTCTTAGCTAGTTCCCTCCTATGCTCTGTGTGCACAGGCACGTTTGATGCACCTTCCACTGAAATTTAGTGGGATTATTAACTTTGGTAATTAGGAGGAAAAGTATGTATCTTGTATTTAGTGTATTTTCTAGTGAAGAGCTTTGCAAGTCTGTGATTTTGTACCCCAAAGGAGGAGAAGAAGTAATCTCATCAAAACCCTAAAAATCTAAGGTCTTGTATGAATGTTTACTCATATTTAAAAAAACCCAAACAAACAGGCAGATATCTGATTATGCTGGATTTTTAGGCTCTGTTATTAACCTCTTGCATGCTAGACAAGCACAGTGCATGAGAGATTCACAGATTCTGTTCAGTGACCCAGGCTTCAGGAAACTACTGCAGTACAAATAAATAGTAATAAACACAGTGATTATTTCACTGGCAGGAAGAACAGATTCTGGAAGGGAAGAGAATTAACATGTACCGATTTTTACCCTCACACAAGAGTGTTTCTGACAGCAGGGCTGTCATACACTGCCCAACAAGGAGCAGAAGCAGCAATCTGTGACTGCTCTGACCAATATCACTAACCAGCATGGTATCCCAAATAGCTCTTCCTATTTGTAATGAACGTGGCGTTGAAAAAAAAATTTACATTCACCAAGGAACAAATAATTGAATAAGTGAAAATAACTAATAAATGTGCTGAAATCCTAATCTCTCAGTAGGGAAAAATACAAATTGTATCGGATCATTACCTGAAGTTGAGTACTCACTAACTTCTACCTTGGGACTCACATTTCAGTGTGGACAGGCAAAACACTGGAAAATGAACACTTGGGCAGTCTTTCCTGGCCTGGAATGAGTAGAGAAAATAAGCTGTTGCTATAGTTCTTGTCCTCTCGGTCTCCTTTTGTTCATAGGCATGCTTTGGTCTTACATGTAGAGCATCAACAGGACAATCTTCACTAAAGGTTTGTCCAAAAACATCTTGAGATCTTCTTCCTAATAGGAGAGGGAGGCATGCTGTAGTGGATGTAATGCTACTGGGATACCACTCGTTGTGACAGAGTAACAGAGCCTATTTTCCTACCCCTGAATCACAGCCTGCTCTGGGAGAGATGCATATCCCCTGTAGCAGCAGAGGAACCTCTGTAGAAAGCCACTGCTGCTTTTGGACTGCTGCCTCATCTGCCTGCTGGAGAGTTTCTCTCCTGGCCTTATAAATTGTTGTCTTCTCTGTTCCTCTCGCTGTGGGTTAGTTTCTGATGGATGGCACTGACAGGTACATGGATGTGGTCTTCCTGCTGAGTTGATGGGAACAGTTTTTAAGGTTTGGACGACACCCAAAGTACTTTGCTTAGGAGGCTGACAGATTAGTATTAACTGTCAGACAAATGATAGAGGTCTTTCTGTAATGATCCTGACAGTATTTCTCTGGGTTCACCATCTAGATGACTCCAGAACATACAAAGCAATCAAATCCTTTGTCTACATGATATATGCAAACATGCTCAGCTGTAACCCTGTACCAGAAGAAGTGAATTAGACTTTCGGACTCTCTGAATTGAATAGAGAAGTGGAGAAGAACTAAGTCCAAGATCGACCATCTTGAAAGAGGAACAGGAGGCCAGACCATCACAATAGCTCTGACTTCTACAAATTGCCGCTTTATACCTGATACTTTCCTCTTCTGCCCAAGACCTCCTTAAGGGGTGAAATGTCTTATGTTTCTGTTGCAGGGCTTTGTTTAGGAAGAATCCTCCTCCTTCCCCAGCCTCCCGAATGACTCAATAATTACTTTAACTGATTCAACGCTCCCCCTCAACCTCCAACCACCCCCCTCACCACCATTCAACTTTAACACAAGACCACACTGTTTCTCGGTTTCCAATGCGCCTGAAGCTATTCAGGCCACTTGTTCCTCTCTGAATGGAGCTGACAGAGCTGCTTTTGTACAGAGGCAATTTTGGATTTAATTGGAGGCCTACCGGGGGCAGGGCTGGGGGGGGGGGGGAGGGAATGGGGTCACTGGGTCAGTGTTTTGGAAAGATCAACTCAAAGGAGAGTCCAAGGAGAAAATGAATGTGGGTTAGGTATTTGGGAAGAGGTTTTGCATGTGTCTGTGTATGTAAAGGCAGTGCTCCCCATCTTCCAGAAATTATCGTCATACCTATTTGGCATCAGAAAGCAAACCAGGTCAGGCCCAGGGCAGATGGCTTTAATAGCCATTTTGAATCTATAATGACACATCCCAGGGTCCTTTCTGCAAGGATCACAGAATAATTCAGAATGTGGTGAAGGAGGTCTGATGCCAAAAAGGTCACTTGCTGCAGTCCATCCCCTCAGGTCAGGCATTTGTCATGCACATTAATGGAGCTTCACTAAATTCCCTTCTCCAGTTCTGCATCCCTCCCTGGAGATAAGTTCGGCTTCAGCCCTGTCTATACCACTTACGGGGCATGGTTCGTGCCAGCATGATGAATGCACCACGAGAAGGGAAGACCTTTTTTCTAGGGAGGCACATGGTAAGTCACACCATGCTTCGAACCAGCACAGTCTTGCCGTGTAAAGGGACCACAGGTCATAATCCACATGAAAAATGGACATCAGTGAGCTAGCGTAAAAGCAGCATGACTCTCTTACTTCACTGCTCAGCTTCTTTTCGGACCTTCCCACTTTCTCACCTGACCAAAAATTATAAATTAAACTGGAAAGAATTGTATTGATTGTACTGCAGAAAAGCCAAAATAATCCTGGCAGAGCTAGACCACAGCCCAACAGAGACTCAATAAAGCTATTTGTGCAAAAAGAAACCCTTTTTTGTCTCAAAAGCCAGATGGACATGGCTTGAGATATAATAAGTAAGACTGGTTTGAGTGGTTTAAAAAATTCCCCCTCCCCACCCCAGCCGATCCTCCCCTGTCCACACCACCCAGAGGTCATCTTCCCTCAACTGAGGGGTTACCAGTCCTGGTCCCTATTTCTCCTTTGCCTGAAAGCCATCAGAGTGATGGCTTTCAGTTTGCTGACCTAGCTGACTTCATTTTTAAAACAACTGAAGCACCAAGAGATGTAGGACCATCTCCCCTTAAACTGCTCCAGGCTGACGACAAGCTTGGAGCTGGCGCTGCCCTTGTACAGCTCCGAGATAGACACCTGCTGGGACCGTGTGCTGAGGGGGGGTGATACATAATTTAGAAGTCAAACAGCAATCGTGCTATTATCCTGAGGATGCACTTTAAAACCTGACATCTCCTCCCAGCTGCTCCAGGGAGGAGCAGACTGACGCTACTGGAGTGGGATGGCCAGGAGGAGCTCCTGGTTTTTGTGGGGGTGCAGGGGACTGACCTCAGCTGTGTGAACAGAGACAAGGTGAAAAGCTGTTTAGGCAAGCTTGCTACATCCCTGAGAATTACGCTTCCATCCAACATCACAACTTTTCTCTGCTTCTTTCACTTACGAGCCTCCGGCTGCACATCCTCTGGGATGCCTCCACTGCCGTTTCACATCATCCCTACAGGCCCCAGATCCCGATTTCCTCTGGGGAAACAGGGAGAAGTGTTTAAAGATGTCAGAGCCTGTTGAGTTACATTTTTGTCAGCAGTCCACCAGACCCAGCTCTGGCAGTGTTAGTCAGATTCAAGTAACACAGAGTGCAAGCAGCCTTTGCTCTTTTCCCCCAGCCTACTTGAAAGCAGGCAAGGCTGACATAAAGCTTTAGCAAGCCTGGGTTTAGCATTAGATCTGCTCTCAGATTCACATAAACTATCATATTCCTCTCCCTGACAGCTACTTGGTCTCAAACTGCTTGTTTCTGAGATGGCAGCAGGTAGGGATTGGTGGCCTTCCCATGTAAGAGGTGATGATAGTGGTTTGGAAGAGGCAGAGAACATCTTCTGGCCCCTCCCAGCTTGAGGGAAAACTGTGTCTTCTTAGGGGCTGCGTCTTCTTAGTACATTTCTGTCCCCAGGGAGTTTAAGGTTACTCTCCAAGCCCAGGATACCACACTGTTTTAAGAACCACTCTGTGATGCTAGTTGCAAGAAAATAGGGGTGACCTGTGTCAGGCAATTTTATCCCAGTATCTTTACTGGAGTGCCCTTTGGAGCGTTATTCTGGGCTCTGATTGCACACAGAGCTGGCAGTAGGAAGGACTTGCTAGACCAGGGCTGTGATTATGGCTGGAAACTCCTGTTAACCCACCATGCATCGATCACAGCAAGACTACCTCGTGCTACTTCAGGCTGATGGTGCTGATAGTTAATAGCCAGGTACCAGCCACAACGCGAGTGATGAGTGGAGAACCAAACATGCCTGGTCAAGGCTAGATGCAGCAGGGAGCACAGAATCTGCTCACCTCCATCCCCGGACCCAGCTGGAAGTGCAAGTCTAGGCATAACGATCCTGGCCTCTCTGCAAGGCAGACCACAGCATACATCAGCGCAGCACCTCAGAGGAAGGCCAGCAGCATAATTCATGCTCGGCAGCATCCCTAGGCTGACTTCAGCTTTGGTATAACGAGAGAAAGATGCTACTTCTCATCAACTTATGGGTCATGCAGCATGGGACGCAGTTCCTGGGATGGGAGGGCATGGGTACACACAGCAAGCGGTTTGCCCGTGCTCAAGTTACTGCCAGCTGGGCTTTTTGTGCTTCACAAAAATCAATGATTAATGAATGCTGCCCATACTTGAAAAGCTCCTATCCCCAGTGGCTTTGGATGGGGAGCAAGGGAAGAAAGACAGTTTGGCATTTTTTTCTCCAAAACCTTCTCACCCGAACCTGTCTCTATAAGCAAGTAAGAGTTTGCTAGGTATCTGCAGGGAAATGAAGAGAAGCAGTGCAGATCCAAAGCCCTTATTATATCCTAAAATGCTTATGTTTGAAGAGAAACCATTCTGCCATTAATAAATCCAATCAACACCTGGATTTTCAAGGCTGGGATGTATCACCAGTGTGTATATCTCTACCAAGACTATAGACTGTCACAGAAAGTATAATTAATGTATCTTTAGCATTGTGAAGGTGTTTGCTGCTGTATATATAGCTTCTGAATATGAATCCTGGTATACCAAAGCATGACCCTAGTGTCTCAACTAATATTCTTTCACTCAGATGCCAAGATCTAATGTCCAGGCATAAGTGTGAACAATCACCACGGCTACAATTGCTATTTCCCAGCACTGCTCCATCAGTATTTAATCTGCTGCTTTATAGAGCACCGTAGGGGATCCCCAGAAAGGAAAGCAGCTGCAGCCAAGTTCTGCTCCAAAAAGTATTTTCGATTGAGATGCCTATTAATCCAGGCAATAGGCATTAAATGACGTAAGAGCAAAGCTGGAGGGCTGATATGCCCTTCTACCCAGGGCAGGAAACATTTCTTTTTTTATGCCTAGGATAGTTGCTGTAAAAGAGGTCCCTACAGGAGTCTAAGAAATTTGTTCCAGGATTATTATTTTTTTTCCCTCTTGAAGTAGCAGCTGTTGGCTTTTTTTTTTTTTTCCTAAACCAAGATAATATATTTAATTTCCTTGATTGTTGCAGTAATTGGTTAGGTATCCACAGATGACAGTCAACTGAGTATTTTCAGAGCAAAAAGAGCCTGGAGCTGTGTGCCCATATTCCCAGCCATTTCCATTCAGACTGTTTCACTCTTTGAGCTTGCAAAGAGAGACACATCCTCCAAAGAGGGGTTGGAGGGGTATCCTCTGAAAATGGTTGGCTTAGACAGAAGGAAACTACAACTCATTTTCAGGATCCCTGTGTGACCCTGAAAAACTTGTTTCATGTCTCTGTGCCTGAAGCCCTAGACTGGAACACAGAAAAGATAACTCTGCCTTCTTTCATGAAGAGGTGGTGAACACTCATTTTTGACTTTCAAGAGCTCATTTAGAGCTGAGATTGACAGTTAAGAGATATTCTCCTGAAGAACAGCAGCCAATGCATCTTATAGACCAGAGAAAGGTGGGTCCTGCTTGATCATCTTGACTCCATCTCATAGGGCTTACCCCTTTATGAGTACAGTCCAGTGCAATGGAGATTAGACAAGTTTAGTGTGACTACAGCCAGAAGTGTGACAACAAGAGCTAATTCTCCTCCAAGCAATTCCCCATCACTGGACCCGCTCCAACAGGTCCATGTCTTTCCTGTGCTGAGGACCCCAGAGCTGGACGCAGTACTCCAAGAAGTCTCACCAGAGTGGAGTAGAGGGGGAGAATCCCCTCCCTGGACCTTCTGGCCACGCTGCTTTGGATGCAGCCCAGGATACAGTTGGTTTTCTGGGCTGCAAATGCACATGGCTGGCTCATATCCAGCTTTTCATCCACCAGTATCCCCAAGTCCTTCTCCACAGGGCTGCTCTCAGTCCCTTCATCCCCCAGCCTGTATTGATATCAGGGGTTGCCCCAACCCAGGTGCAGGACCTTGCACGTGGCCTTGCAAGAGGCATCATATTAGACCTCAGTCTTTGGAAAGGTTGGGTTTCTGACCCCATTTTCTTCTAGGATCTCGATCACTGAATGCTGTAATGTCCAGCTTAACACATTCACGTGATTGGTTTTTGGAAACAGAAGCAGCAGATGAGAAATATTTCCCTATTTGACTCATTGCTCCTGCTGCAATCCAGATCATATCAGGCTTGGAAAGTTATTTTTGACTCTGTACAATGGACAATTTACATAGGAGGTGGATTCAGTACCTTTGTAAAATAAGAAAAAAAATTAAACAGCAATAAATTACCAGAAAGCTGATTTAATAAAGTATCTCATTGGACCGTCTGGTCCACAACTTGGTTCTCTCTCCTCAGAATGGAAGTACACAATCTTGTTTCCTCTCCTTCATCTCTACACTCCCTTCACTTTCCTTTTAGACATGTTGATTCTTCTGCCTTCAGAAAGAAATTGCTGTTCCCTGAATTTGTTTTTATTTGTTTGCCTTTCGTGACTGCATCACCTGATAATTTCCTTTCATCATCTGCCAATTTCTTTTATAAACTTGCTCTTTAATAGCTGCTCAGACTTCTGATCAGCTTTTGCCTAACCACTGCTTGGCTCCTAGTCCATCCAAAACCCACGGGCTTTAATAATAACACAGCATGACGTGAATATTATTTTTAATGGTGTTTCTGATCCTGTGTTATGAATGAACATAATGCAAAGAGGCATGCTCATTCCTCACCCTGCTGAAGGAATTAAAATTGCAGTTGTTCTGGAGAAACACTGTTCAGGATCACATCTCCCAGCACACAGTGGGTCTGGCCCATAAAGTAGTAGACCTCACTGCTGTGAAGGATGTCAGCCTTAGAGATTTTTTTCCACCTACTAGGCACCTATCCATGGGTGGCTGTTCCTTCTACTTTTAGCTTTATTTGAAGACCCTTTCTGTAATCTAAGTCAGCTCCTCCACCTCTTCACTAGTTTGGTCCTTTGAGTTTTTGGTCACTGTAGAACAAACTCTGATGAACATCTCTGTCTAACATACCGGCCAGTCACCTTCTGCATTGGTCAAATACCCAGTGAGTATACGCTGGTTGTTTTACAGTAAAATGCCAGTTGAAATTGCAGTGTTATTTCTTTCTGGAGTTCTTGTATATCTCAAATGCCCAGAAATCACACAGTTTTGCCACGGTAGTCATTGCTGTGACCCATCTGGAGAGTCAGTGGAGAGTTATCTACCTTTTGTCTGATGAATCTTGTATGACTCTTCATTGACTCTGTTTTCTAGATTACTACTGACTATTTGGGGAGCCTACAGACTTGCTTTTATGGAGGCACCTACCTTGAAAACACATAAAGTTAGGAAACAGGGTACTTATTGTCTATATCCATTAGTTTCAGACCTTGATATTGGGAAGTGAGGGCTGAGAAAGCTCTGTAGCTCTCGTACCTGCTCGGTTTTGATATAATCAGACTCTTTAAATCAGCAGTTTCCCAAGATTTTAGCATACATACCATTGCGCAGTATCATTAGCTGTGAGATGAAGAGCAGAGATAAACTTTCGGGCTGTTAGCCAAACTTTAGTCTAAGCTTTAGTATGTGTACTGTACTTGGAAGGACCTAAGCCAGTGAGTATCTGCTGGTGAATCTTGGTCCATCCTGGTTCAATGTACCCAGACACCCAAGAAAGGCCTGAAACTCCTCTCCCAAATATGTCTGGAGATTGGGCTCATGAATCTTCTCAGAGCAGGCTGGTGGGATCACTGTGGATGGAGAAAATGAAAACAGGGCTACATGTACACTCAATGTGTTGACTCACCATGTGCCAGCATGGGATGCTAACACCGCTCCATGCCTCTGGTGTTCTTATACCAGAATGTTTTGGTGTTTGGGGGCTCACACGGCTCATGCAATACCATAAAAGCAACAGATTTATGAGCAAGTGTTCTAGCATTTATTAATCAACTTTTCCCAGGGTCAGTCCTGCTGCAGTTTAATGCTATGAAAGCCAGTTAGATGTCTGGCACATTTTCCAGCTGTTTCCTCCTATAGTCAGTATTCTCCTTTCCAAGGCCATGCAGATTGCTGCAGATCACAGCTCCTGTGTTGGATGAAATCTTAATGGTAGTAACCTTTGGCCTGTGAGATGAGGCAAGATAACTGCATTTCAAGTGCCTCATTGCTTTCCTGGAATTTCTTTGAGCATGTTTTCTTCCCAGGCTTTCCTCTCAGGGCACAGCTTTCAGCTGCCAGCCATGTAAAAGAGTGTCAGTCCAAACTTCTGTGTTCTGGACCAAAGTTGAACATGAGACTATTTATATTTTCCTTGGCTCAGGATCCGAGTCACTTTTCTGAGCTTTGTCCTTTGTTGTGCTTGGATTAAACTGACTGCTTATTACTGGTTAGTTAGTTCAAGTCAAGATGGATCTTTTATTAGCATCTTTTATTAGCAAGAGATGCAGCGGTGCTATTGCAGTTTTAATATTCATGTCTAGGATTTTTTTGCTGTTTTGAAAGGATCCTTTGATTTTATAAGCATAGTTAAGTGTCCATCTTGATACATGGGGCATGAGGCTAAGGAAGAATCCAAGAAGTTATCCAATGCAGTCCCATCACTGAGGAAAGCTAAGCAACAATACAAATAAACCATAATACATGAGGTTTTGGGATGGGATGTGGGCTAATGATTCAACAGCAAAACTGGTCATCAGGGGCCTATGATTTTCCTTCTACCTCTGCTACCAACTAAGCAATACAGACAAAAGCAAGTCACCTTTTTCCCTATGTATTGTTCAGTGTAAGATAGGGTTAATATTACTATCTCCTGGATGTGTTGTGCAGGTGTGTTGTGATGGAAAAAAAACTCCCTGTATGTAATGACTCTTAGTTAATCTAGGTAGATGCAACCAGTAAACACGGTGCCAATTTTTAAACAAATAATAGCTGTTCACAGGGACAACTTCACAAGAAATCAATAAACAGTGTATCCTATGCAGGCTTTCGTACTGCTGTGATACTTCTCTCTTACACAACTAGTTTCATCTTTAGCTAAATAAACCCCACACCAACAGAGAAATCCCCAGTTTATAGGTAAGGAAGCTGAGGTAAAGTTTAAAAAAAGGAGATCTGAAATTAGACTCCATGCAAAAAATCATCAGAGCTACAAGGAGAACCCAGGTGTCCTGGGGCTTAGTGCCCCAACAAGTTTTGCACCTCTTGATTTACTTTGTATTAGTCCTAAAAGACACACTAAACCAGCCAAAGGTTCAGGAAAAGTGTAATATCTAAGGCCATCAGAAGGTAAGACAGAGAAGGGTCCAACTAGTCTTAAAATCCAGGACTCTGCAAATGGCTGATTCTTGTGAGTCACTTAAGAATAATGTGTCCTGCAGGAATAGCTCAGATAGATAGGGACAGACCAGCAAACCATAGAGCACCTTATGGATGATAAAATAAAATAATTCAAGGCTCATTATGAAAGGAACCTGTATGGAAATAATCTCAGTTAAAAGCAGAATGAAAGAACAAAGGAATCAGCAAGTATCCAGAAGGGTCATGTAGGGCACCCTCCCTTGATATGATTAAATAGACGAATAAGTGAATAAGTAATAATCTAATCATAGAGGGGGCCAGGCAAACTCAGCATTAAACTACTAGAGTAGGCAAGTTTTTCATTTGTGACCAAATGACCTCATATTTTTTCCATCTGCTTCTATTAAGCAGAGTCGTTTCTTCCATCAGTGCAGTGGTGAAAAATTTCTCCAACTGTTCCAGAGAGAGAGGAGTAAATGATTCCTTCTGGAGAAAGAGAGCAAGAAATTAATGCCCTGATGTGTTCATTCCTATAATCAGTGAGAATTTTGCTATTAATTTCAGGGGTCTGTTGGGGGAGGACTGAGTCCTGGACAGAACAGGACTGATCTTCTATCGCTGAAGGCAATAGTCACTTTGCTGGTAAGTCACAGGGAACAGTATCCGAAACTGAGATTGGAGAACATCTCCTTTCTCTGCAGAATAGGCAGAGCCTGGACCTTATGTACAAGAGGATGACCCATGTCTCAGTGAACAGGGTCAAACGTTGGCTTATCTGGAGCCCATGTCAACAACGTACCCAGCTCAACTCTTCTCTATATCCACGCTCTTATCTGTAAAGTTGCACTGCTCCCTGCCTGTGTTATGAGTCTGATCTTGTTAGCGCTGGGGACCTTCTGGTAGGGGACTTATGTGATAGAGCAGGAGAGCACCGTAACATTGCTATTGAAAGGGCAGATAACAGAGAAACTTGGGACTTTGAAGACCCACTCAGCACTCACATCTGCGTGAAACTGGTGTGATTCTGCTAGTAACGGCTGCTCCCTGCTGCACAGCTTTTCATGTGAGTCTTTAAAGCATTCCTTGAGATATTTGAAGGAAGACTCGGTACCCCACAGCGCACTTTGTAAAAGAGCAGCCAAGGTGCAGAACTAAGTGACTTACCCAAGAGCACCCAGGAAGTCCCAAATCTGGGAATCAAGAACGGGCTCTGATCTTCTGCCTTTCAACACAGTTTCCAATCCATTATCTTGTTTTGAAGAGAAATATCCATCCCATTCACATTTCTTTGGCGACCTTGTTTCTGCCGGTAGAGATGAGACTAGACTTTGGCCCACTGGGTCTGCACGTGTCCAAAACAGAAAATCTGATGGCTACCCATCCCGAATTTGGTGGCACAGCATGGATCACAGCACTTCTGCAGGCCTACTCCAAAAGCTGTGCTTTTAGAAAGGTTCCTGTGGAAGTGGGGAGCTCTGTTGCGATTTCTTGAACCTCTTGGAGCTCACAAGACTAATTGCAATCCTAATTCTGCTCCGTTGTACTCAAAGCATTCAAAATAGGTTGTTCTTGGGCAACAGCAAAAAGTTCATCCCAGGATACAAATTTTGTTCTATCAAAATATCTGTTGCAAAGACTGTGAATTGGTGAATTTGGTACCGTGCCGCTTGGCAGGAAGAAAGCACTACACAGAGGCAGCTCAGCCATTCATTTACAGAATAATTGGTGGTTATTAACTAGTTAATTAATAAAGATTAGATGGAAGGGGGGGGACGGGAACTTGACATTAAAAGAAGTTTGGCAGCAGTAGTAGCTGCTGTATTATAAAAGTTTGTAAATCAGTGGAAGAAGAAGAGGAAGTCAAATTGATCGTCGGGGAACAAAGGAGTAAGACGAGTAAGACAAGTAAGTAGGGACAGTCTTAGCAGGACAGCTCAGTGTTTAAAAGAGGAAACAAGACAATACCCTCTAACCAGCTCCAGCTGGTGAATAAGATCACTGCCTCACCTTGCAGGTTGCAAGTGGAATGTGAATTGGGCTTCCCATCCCCAGGGCTAATTCTGGGCAAGCAGATGCTCAGCTGAGTTGAGAGATTAAGTCAGCGTGAACCAATTGACAGTATGTGGAGGAGAGACTTTTCAGACTGTTCATAATAACTTGACTTTTCTCTCCTAGAGTCCTCTCCACCACAGGATCACAAAGCATTACATAAACCACAGTTGGCTAAGTTTTTTGATGAAGGTTTTCCTTTCTTATTTTAAAGAGCGGGTAAGGGTTATTAGCTTTGTTCCACTGATGAGGAAACCAAGGCATAGAGAAATCAATATACCTCTACCCACAAATCCCATTGAAAGCATCCCCTGACTGCTGAGAGCCTTGCAATGAATTCTGGGAGACCTGCCAAGACAGCCAAGTGCCAGAATCAGTGACTCACATTGTCATGGGAGGGATGAGAGATGATTTACACCAGTGCAGTTCAAGCAGTCAGAGCTAGGTTGGGCTGATGCCATCAATGCAGACTGCACCAATGCACTGTATCCACTGCTGCCCCCAAAGATGGAGGCTGGTGGCAGAACCTGGCATGAAATCAAAGCCAGACCTTGAAACCACCATCGTCATCTGCTCATAATGCCAAGGTGATGCAGCTCTTTGGTGAGCTAAATCACTTTTAGGAGATTGCTATCATTCTCTTTGGACAGTTTGAAGGTTTACATCCTCGTACCACTCTTCCTGTCTCTCTGCCTCCAGTATGGTTACTATTAGAACCAACAGTAAATCTTGCATATGTGCTGACTGTTGGAGTTAAAGCCCTTCATACTTTCAGCAGGGGGCTCACATATAAGCCTTAGCAGAATGCAGGCATCTCATCCTAGGACAAGAGAACATCAGCTGCAGGTTTTTTCCTACAGAAGAAGAGTTTATTTCACCCCATTCCTACTGCACACACATGTTTTAACAGCCTTTTAACTCTGCCTATTGACTTTTAAACTATCACCTGCTCATACCACCTCTTTCTCCCACCCAATTCCTTTTGTCCATATTCCCATCTCCATTTTTTCCATACTGGGAAGGGGTTAGTATCCACTGTAGCATTTATTTCTGGAAAGAATGAGCAGTAAGGAAAAGATACTTTGAGTAAGTGACATATAACTGACTGAATAAGTAAAGGGGATATAGGAGCTCTGCTCCTTCGTTCCAACAGTTCCCAAAGCTCCCGAGTGATATTTTAACACTATCTTTTGAGCTGAGTCCACTGGGTGGATATAGAAAGGGATACCTGGCAGAGTCTCCTCTAATGCCTGTGAATCAGCAATTCTAGATTCCAAATAGGAGACATGGGACAAATGTGTGTGCTCTCCCTAAACACTGTCTCCTATTGACACAGCTGGAAACAGAGTATTAGGCTTTTCAGGTAGGGCTTTTTCCTTATGACCTCTCTTACGAGCTGGTGAGTTCAAAGTTTAGATTAGGACACTACCAATATTGAAGAATAAATAAATAGTTGGATGGAATTTTTTTCAGTCTACAGAAAAGTACAATAAAGGGAGACATGAGCCTGGTTTGGGCAGTGTGAGGGTGCAGGAGAAATTGTGACAAAGAAAAGAAAGAAGGTAGGTCTCTGAATCTACAGGACAAAAAATCGTTGGCTTAGATCGCGAAATGTCTAAATTAGTCATGGCAGAGCTTTTCCTAGAGACATGGGTATTGATACACTGGGCTGTTAGGGTTGGGAGGCTTCTAAAAGCAGATTGGAAGGTCATTGCTCAGGGATGCCTTCTGCAAGGTGAAACACCTCTAGAGGTAGGAAGAAGGAGTAAATCTCTCCCTATGTTGTCTATGATTCAATGCTATTCTGCAAACCCTCAGTGTTTAAGGACCTGGGAAGTTTGTTGTGAACACTCTAGTTCCTAAAATAACATCCCCACGTTATACATGCTTCTTTCAGACAAGCCTTTTTGCTGTCACAGCAAAGGAGCTCACTTTGGTCATTCAGTCAGTATCACACCTCAGGAAATGGGTTTCCATTTACATGTGCTTTTCCCCAGCACTGTACAGGTTTTGGCAAGATTTTTAAACAAAGAAAAAGAAGAGTCCCCTTGAACAAGCTGTTGAAAAACTGAGTTTAAGGTAAATCACATTATGCATTGGGTTCATTTATTTTCTAGGTAAAATGTTTCTTAGAGGGTTTGTTTCCTGGCACATGCATTTTTTTTTCAGAATAAACTCCAGGTGTTGATTGGTTATTGATTTCCAGGGAGCAAACAATTTTCTGAAATAGCCCCTTGCTTGTCCTGGACCCTACTGAGGGAAGAAAAGGCTAATAAAAGTGATTCTTTGGTGCGGGCTGTTGATACGAATTATAATTGGTCTTCATCACCAGTTTATCGACTGGTTTGTTAGATCATTAATCGCCCTTGGCTTTGATCTGGGCCATTAACTAAGAAACTTGTCATTAGCTGTTGGAAAATGACCAGCTCTTTTTTAGGATTATTGCACCGAGCAATCACTGCTGTTAAATCCCAGAGGGTGTGAGGCAGGACTCTCCAGAGCACTATTTGCTTGGCTCATCGGTGTTGTATAAGCACCAGGCCAGGCTGTTTCTTTTGCAGGGATCAAGAGCTATCTAGGATGCTGGGGCATGGCTTTTTTTGTTCCTTCCTTGAATTGCCAAAGAGAGGTATTGTCTTACTCTAAAAAAGGAAACTTTCTCTGGTCCCTTGTTAAAAAATAATGAGTTAGTTTGAAATGACGTTTCTTGCTTGGTATGTTAGAGTTTTCCTGGTTTATGCCAGCAGAAGATCTTTGCTTGGAAGCTTATTTTCATGTCTGCAAAAGGTGTGGGACTGAAAGCTGTGGAGATTAAAATATGCAGCACAAGCAAAAAGAAGCTGGACTCCATCCATCCTTCCTCAGTAGTGTCTCTCAGACCAGATCTCAGATGGCAGAGGAGAAGTCTCTCAGTTTCATTGAAGAATGTCATCAATAGGGTTGTTAGTACTTGCTTGCCTTGGAGTTTCTGACGTGCGAGCACCAACGTGGTTAGAAATTGAGGAAGGACCACAAAATCTATCAGGGAGCCATGAAAAGGAGATTTCCTTTCCTTGTGACTGATCCAAACAGAAACTTCCTTTCTTTCCTCATTGGTCCAAACAGGAATCAAGCCAGTCCTCTAGAAATGAAACTCCCCATTTTGCATTCCAAATTTCCCCGAGCCAACTTCCCACCGTGGCACTTCTCCAGGACACAGAGAAGTTGAGCTGTTCTATCCCGGCTTTCCCAGGAAAACATATCTTGCTGTAAATAGGTTCTCGAGAAGAAAGACCTGCATGTTTCCAGCACTGCAAAAACAACTCCCTTCATTTTTGGTAAAGCTAGGTTCTTGGGAAGAAGCTAGCCAACAAGCAAAAATAAGCAGAATTCATGCAGGCTCCAGTATTAAACAAAAGTGCCAGCACACTTTCATTTTACAAACACTATTGATGGCAAATTCTGTTCCAGCTCAAGATCTGGGAATTTAATTCCACTCTCACATTGGACCCGCTGACGGTCCCTCCGCCCCCGGCCCTTCTTTCCTCCCCAGGAATTCAATCATGTCAAGATCCAACTGCTGGCAAGGGAAACATGGAAAGGAAGAATACATCATTTTTAGAGTTTGTGTCTCCCAGACAAATTGTGACCCTCCAAGTCATGTTATTATGAAATCTATAATAATAATAGTAACAACAACTAGGAAGGGAGGGAGGACTTACGTCTGCATGCAGTAGACACTGCAACACAACTCCTTTCTGCAGAGCGTCATCTGTGCTAATGCATCCCAAAAAAGCTTCCTATCTGACTGCAGGCTGTGCAGAGAAATGCAAGAAAACTCCCTGGAAGATAACTGCTTGGGGCTGCAATCTTTCAGAGTTCATCAGCTAGGCAATGAGTCGAGGCTGATTGGTAGTTCAGCTGGGAGTCCACCGAGGAAGGAAGAAAAGTGGGGCTGATGTTTGGGCAGGTGATGGTCTTTTTCTTCAACTTAATATTCAGTCAGTTGTTCATAGCTACCCTCCCTTTTCCTCATTTCCTAGCCTGCCTTGCTTGAATATTTGCAGATGTAACAGTAAAATACATGGTCCTGACAGCTGAGTTCACTAAAGATATGCTGGACATTTCAAAAGGCTAAGGATAGGGTGAGTGATGGGTAAACACCATGATGGATGTTGTAGCCAGTTTCAGTACCCTTGAGATCTTAGAGGAAGTTTTTAACTGATTTGTTTCCCCAGTTCTGAGATGAAAGTTGGATGCCTTTAGATAAGGAGGAACTTATCTCACAGATCCCCACTGGACAGCTTGAAAAAAACTCACTCCCTGTAGAGGGACTCCTCAAGGCCTCAGGAAGGCTCATGGCATTGAGTCCTTAGCATTAACCACATGCTGAGGGGAAAGAAGTCCCGTTGGTATTTCTTAGTGGACCTATTCTCCATCCATTCTTCCAGTCCTTCTTCAAGTGGATTCAACTAAATGACTTTTCCCTCCCAGGGATGAAAGTTGCCTTCTGATTTTTTTTCTCTAGTTTCTGTCTGCAGTCCTGCCAAATCTCCTTCCTCCCACCAGCCAGTCTTTGATTTCTCTTCTGAAGGTTGCTTTCAGCATATACCATGACCCAACAGCATAAATGAGTCCCAAGGATCCACAGCAAAGATCATCCTTTACAGCTTTTCCTTTACATAAATGTAGTTTTAGGGGTGTTGACATGTAGGATTCCCCCTTCTTTAGCTACCATGTTCCTAAACCATGCTTTTTTTCCTCTCTGGAGATGGGTCAGTAAGTACCAATTTTAACCTAGAGTTTTAAATGTGCCATTCCTTTTTACTCAGAGAATCCTCTGAAAACAGCACACAATATATCTATTTAACTGCATTTATCTGTATACACACATAGGTTTGAGCAGCCACGAAACCCGTAGTATTAAAGGATCCAGACTCTTCTTAGCTGATAATTTATTGAAACAGCATCTTAGCATAACGCCATGCCTGGTACGGTTATTGGTTCTGGCAGGGTTCTCTTTGTAATAGCTTGATCTGCTTTCTATTGAGCAAGAATGGAATTGACTGTAGGACAGCAGTGTATTTTCTAAGAGCCCAGTCTCACATTCTGAGTATCCCAGAGCTCTCAATAAAGTAATGAGTTAGACTGGCAGCACAGTGACTGTGGAAGGAAACAGAATTGCCAGCTCAGCTAGGCTTATGCTTTACACATTTGGGAGTTTTGGTTTACTTTTTTTTTTTTTTTTATGTGCCAGTGCTAGGCTTCTCTCTGTGCCTTTTTGCGATGAGGTGCCATGGGAGCATAGCCCTCTTTTTGACAAAGATTCCCATCAGAGATGGGCAGGAGGATCCTGCCTGTGCTGTTTTCCCCGCAGGGTGCATGTTTGCTTTCCTCCCTCCCCACCTTCCCTAGTGCTGCAATGCAGTGTCAGCGTTGGTTGCAAGCCCAAGCCCTAGCACAGAATCTGACTCTGCCACAGTCTCCTGGCTCTGGGGAGAAGCATGAAAAACACTTGGCCCCCTCTCTCGTAGCTGCTGCAGTCTGCCTGCATGCTCCAGGAGAAAAGGCAGAGCTGGAGCTGCAAGGCAGGTTAAGGGCTCTTTTGTTTCACGTGTCCATAGTGTTTCTGCTGGGCAAGGTGAGAAAGAGCAAAAGTCAAAGCAGCAAAAGTTAAGCTTCCTATCGGTGTCTCCTGTGGGGTTTGCTGGGGGGGAAAAAAACCCCAACTTCCCCAAAAAAACAACCCACAAAACAAAAAAACTCCAGTTCTTCTGCTGGACTTATTCGTTGTGGTTGAGAGGAACCCTGTTTTCTTGGAGGATCTGGGTGAATCTGGTGCCTGTAGGGTATAGCCTCACCACCCTGGACTTCTGCTTTGAGCCTTGGCCTGAAATCAGCTCATTTTTCAAAAAGAAATCCAAGCAAGACACCAGGCTTGAATACCTCTGCAGTGGCAGGCATTGGGCCATGACCGTGAGCTCATCGCCTATGCCACTGTGCTTGCTTCAGGTTTCCCTGGAATGTCGTGAAAATTCACGAACCATTCCCAACTCTGGAGACAAAACTCAGTGGCTCCAGACTGAGAAAGACTGGTAGATGAGCAATCCATGATCTGCACAGTGGTATGATTTATTACACAATTTGGCCAGAGCTTGCCCTGCATTTATCAGACACAGGACCTCACCAGAGATCTTTCCTGAACTTGGGGACCAGGCTGGAGTCTTTGCCGAATGCTGATCCAGGCTCCCCAGCTCAGCCCCTCTCTTGGTATCACTCCTCACCTTCCAACACTGCTCTTGACCAGGGCAGATGGGAAATTTGAAGGATGAGTGTGACTTTGAGCACAAAAACTCCTTAACACCCATGCTGGGTGAGATCAGTAGTCTATTGAACTAATGCCAATAGCAGATGCCTATGAGAAGAATACAGCAAAAAAGAGTAAGCGTAACGTAATCCCATCTTTGATGCACGCTTCCCTTCCAGCAGTCACTGAATTAAGGATTATTATTTTTTTCCGAGCTGGAAACTGTGTCTGAACAAACACGTTCTGTAACCATGGATGGATTATGAATCTGTATAAACCCACCTGAAGCCCACCAGAACATTAGACCTCTAGGACATGGGTGGCAATGATTCCCCATGTTTAACTTACGTGCTGTTTGGTCAGTTCAGGATTTGTCTCCAACCCACCTTCCAACCTCCTCTCCTGTTGGTTTTTTGGGGGGTTGTAATAAAGGTCCATGAAAACTTCATGGTCAACCTGATTTCGGCTGCAACTGGGTTGTGCCCTCATGCATTAATGAACAAGAGGGAGAACAGTTCATGAGAAATTGTACAAAGTGTTTTCACTGGGAATCACTGGCCTATACAGGAGATGGACTGGGAACAAAAATTCCATTATTTCATGTAAACATTATGACAAAATCGAAAAAACAAAGGTAAAGGAGTTCACTTGAACTGCTTGTTGCCATGGCTACTGTATCATCCAGAGTATCTGGGAGGCACAAAGGATTTCATTCCCTTCCCAACTTTTTCTTTGAGTTTGGCTTTTTATTTATTCTTATTTTTATTTTTTTTTATGAATAGCAAATAAGAGGGGAGATGGAGGAAGGGAGGATACTAATTGTTCATCCCAATGCTTTAAACTCAAAAATGCTTTGAGGCTGCTGATGAGATAATTGTCTGTTGTCATATGTGAGGTTTCCCAATGCTTTCTTGTTTCTGAGACAAATAACATAACTCTTCAGAGCGTCTCTGGAGCAACATCTGCCATTATCACTGACTTCAGAGGGACGCAGGGCTCCTCATAGCATTGCACCTTGAGTAAGGTGGGATCAGTATGAATACTCTTCCTCATGCTCTCTGGGTAGGCAGCAGTCCTGAATCAAGTGGGATTTTGGGGAGGCAATGCAGAATTATATAGAATAATATTCCTTTTCCATTCTAAACACTGTTTTTAAATAGAGAGGAAAGAGGCCTCCTTAAAAGCTGACAAAATATGTTAAACTGAGAGTAAGGACCCATCCTTTGGCACCACATCTTTCCATTCAGTATTTTTTTTAGATTTTTGGAGTGCCAGTGATTTGGAGGTACCAGAGACATGAAGAGATCAGGAGGGTTATTCAGCAATGTTGCTCTTTATAGTTAATTTTCCAGCACTAATCCAGGTTTAGGTTGAACTAACCGATCAATGATGAATCCTCTCCTCCTGGGAGGCTGTACAATATTACACAATAATACAATCTTTTAAAATTATGAGAACAATGTCTCACTAATCTGAATGTTATTGGCCAGGCCAAATAATAGAAAAAGTGTAATTACAGTAGA
Organism: Haliaeetus albicilla; assembly: GCF_947461875.1. Classification (NCBI taxonomy): domain Eukaryota; kingdom Metazoa; phylum Chordata; class Aves; order Accipitriformes; family Accipitridae; genus Haliaeetus; species Haliaeetus albicilla. Next base: position 74,947,173 of record NC_091485.1, read on the forward strand.
ATTATATTGCAATTAAAATGTAATTACACTGTGGGTTCTTTTGCTCAATCAATAATTATTTCTGTTGATATAATAAGAACATTAACTGCACGAGTGAATGGTTTGTGTTAGCTCTCTGGTGTCCCTATGCTACCTGAATTGAATATACAGCATTGCAGTGACATTTACAGTATTTATTCTCAGCCACACTGTGAACCATTCAGTCACTTCTTTTGCAAGACATGAGGGGGTGTGTGCATGTGTGTGTGCACACATGTAAAATACTAATACATGTAATACGTCCTATAATTACCAATTATATTATTGCATTATTGTAAAATTATATTGCAATACTAATATATTGTAATGAAGTATAATTATATTACATTTGTATTTGTGGTATTAAAGTGTGTCAGAGAACATACTTATCATAATTACACTACAATTGCTCTTTAACAAGAGTGGAATTACAGTCACCATATTATGAAATATGACAGTGTTATCTTTATACATTATTTGTATTAAAGTACAACTTAGAGGGCCTTTTAAGTGGTATCTGCTTAAGCAGATAGTGATCTTCCACTGGTACTAGGGAACAGACCCAGAGTGAGCCCTAGCAAAGGACTCTGGCTCAACAAGTTTTTTGGCACATGGTCCTGCTGGAGGGTCTGGACCCCTATTTTGGGGTCCAGTTTCTGTCATCCCATGAATTGTCCTCACTGAGCAGTGTTGCTGATGAATTTGTCCATGGAAACTTATGCCTCCTCCCAAACACATGGGGACAGTAGTGTTTCACAAATGTGCCTGTGAAAGCTTGTCTGCTGGTGCAGGACTAACCGAGACACAGATCTTTGGACCACAGTGGCTTGTTCAAAATCATACCCTGCTGCAGATGCCTATTTCCTTCTGTGGACAGCTCAAGGAACCTCAAGTAGCCAGCTCAGATTTGCATCTCTGTCTTTTAGTCATCTAAGGATAGTTCAAGGTAAGCCTTTCTGAGTATCTTCCATCTTAAACCTCAAAACCTAGTGGTTGGAGCATTACATCACCAGACTGAAAAATCCCCATTTCCTCAAGTCTTGGGCAACTTGTGCACTTTTCCTTAAAAAGGCTTCAGATAAAATGCACTGTATCTTTCTATATTGTAGATCAACCCACAAGTTATAGTGGTATAATCTACTTTAACTTCTCTTTCTGGCTCTGGGATCTTCCTGCATCCTCTCCTGGGTCATTCCTTAGCCTGGAGAAGCTGGTTTGCAGATGAGGCGAGGATGCTGAGCAGAGAGGTAGGGATTCATGCACACATCTACTTCACCACCCCTGCTGCTGCTTTGGTGATCCCTGGCAAGAAGAAGGTCATGATGTGCTGCAGATTCACCTCCCAGAGCGCATGCCAAAGCACTCCACCTTATATCAGAGGTATCCATTAGTCCTTCATCTCAGGCAGGGGAGACTGAGCTGGAGATCCTGCTGTCCCAAACAAAAGTTTGCTTTCCAAGATCTGGTCACTGCCCAATGGAGTCAAGACACTTTGATCTATGCAACTCTTAAGCTGCCTCACCAAACCAATGCCAAAGAGGCTGAGATTGAAGCAGTCTTTCCTGATCACATTAGCAGACAATTTTGCAGATACGTGAGCTTTTCTCAGGTCAAAATGTAGGGGTCCCCTAATGAATAGCCATTGCCATTATAGTTTATTTACTGAATTAAAATCTCAGTTTCTGGAGGAATGTATGTACTTATACAGCTTGGTCTGCCAAAGGCAGAAACAAACAACCTAAACCAACATTTACTTTCTGCAGTATTTATGATTCACCAAAACAATTGCTCTTGGCAATTTTGCAAAGCAGGAACTTTATTTCGGTAAAAATTAGTTGGACAAATATACTGTGATGTAGGCTTGGGCAAGAACGTGTCTGAGCGTGTGGGCTTCTTACAGGATATTCAAGGAGCTCCAAGCAGAGGAGGATGAATCAGGATGAATGAGCGAGAGAAAAATCAAGAAGATGCATAAAAGAGGTCTTTACAGCTGCATGAAAACAATATGTAGGCATTGAACTCAGGAATAAAGAGATGGATTCCTGGCCCCACTGACGTCAGTGAGGCTTCTTGGATTCAGTGAATAACTTTGGATCTATAATCAAAGACGGATGGTATTTATTTCTGACAAAAATGGCTACAAACTATATGAGTAAGTTCCCACACTGCTTGGGTTCAATCTCTAACTCCACTGATTACCAGAGGCATCCCAAGACATAATGGTCCCAAGATACTAACTCTGGAGTTGCTGAGCATCTTCATGTCACCCCCTTTCCTTTTTTCATGTCCTGCATTTATAGGTTGCCAGTTACAGATCTTTAAAATTCAAGCCTTCTTTTTCTTCTTCACCTTCCCTGGTTTTTAACCAGCTTTTTGAGATTTTTTGGATTCATATGGAAAATCATCATTATTTGATTCACTTGCAAAGTGGATAAAATACTGTGAAATATACTCCAGGGGACCAGCTGTTCCCACGGGCATGGAGAGATGGAGAAGACAGGTAAGGGAGCCTTCTGCCAGGGGTAGGCTGAGTTGGTGAGGTGAGATCTCTAGCCTGTCCTAAACACTCTGAGTGGTTCAGAGGTATAGGGTATGTTCAGGGTGATGTGCGTAGCTAAACTCAAACTGTGAATACAATGCAGAGAAATTATGTGACGGGTGGGAGAGCCGATGTCTGTAGTTGTTTCAAGCAGAGCTGATCTTCTTGTAAAAGTCCCGCTTCCCAGTCATCCATCTCCCCTACTGTGATGCTAAATGCCTGTAACTGGAGGGCTGGGGCACTTTTCCCTTTTTTTTTTCTGGGGTCTTATTTCATCCAGCTCCTTCCTGAGCCTGTAAAGTGATGCAGCATTTCTGCCTGGCTGGTTTTTAATTGGTATTAGTTTCCAATCAATTGGAAGTCCTAAATCATAATCTTAAGAGGTGCTGATGCTGTTTTACATGAGTTTGTGTGTCCTTCCCCTTACTGGTAACTCAAGAAGGAGGATAAGATTTACCTTACAGAAGGTTTGTGAGTAGAGTTGACCAGTCATTCCTGTTTCCACTAGACAGAGACTGGCTTTGTATCATTTTGGTGGGAATAAAACCGACACTACTACCACTGAAAAGAAAAAATGAAAAATATGGATCCTGCAATGACACAGTGACCCTCATGTTCCTGCCATTCATTTTTGGTCAATGGTAGAAATTGCTGTTGCTGAACTTTTTTACAAGGTTGCCAGGGTCTGTGGTTGGCCCTCCAAGTTCAGTGGTCTTTCTCTTAAGCTGGATGTGCTGGGAAAGCTTCTCGTAGAGCTGGATTCAATCAAAGTTTGCAAGACCAGAGACATTTCCAATAAAGTACACAGGGTTCACATAACTGTATTTTCTCGCTGAAATTTTGTTCTGCTGTAAAATTTGCTGCTGACTTGTACTTTTATTACCTGAGTTATACAATATGCTTCAAGATCCCCAGAATGGCAAGGACCACAGATGAGCAATGTAGCAGTATTAGCTGTTTGCCACAATCCGTGTCCAGGATTGCTATGCTTTCCCTGCGGCAGGTGAAACGGCAAGGAAGCAAATAAGAATTTCACCCAGTGCTGTTAGGAGTGAGTGGGCGGACAGAACCATTTTCACCAGGGTCCCTCTGACTAGTGTGGACCTGAAACAGCACCGTTTCTGCTCAAAATAGCATGCCACAGGCAGAGACATTTTGTTTTTGCTAAAAGCAAACAGAGTTGCTAAGAAACGAATATTGCAGAGACGGAAATCCACAAAAGGTTTTACAGTTGCCGAATTGTGCGTGCTGGATGGAGTGGCTTGGCAAACATGGACATGAAGACAGCAGAGAGGAGCCAGCCAATTCCCCAGCTAAGCGTGGTCCTTCCAGCAGGAAACCCTTAAGTTACTCCTAACATCTTGCCTCCACTGTGCATATTGCTCATGGGGACCGACAAGCCAAAGGTATAAGAGGGGCAGGGTACGCAAAGACCAGAGGATTTGAGAAGCTGGAAGGACTTAGTGGATAGCAAGCTTTGAAGGACATACGCTCCAGTGTTCCTGTCTCTCAAAGCTGGGAGCAGCAAAGGAGATTGTTGTGGTTTAACCCCAGCAACTAAGCACCACCCAGCCGCTCGCTCACTCCCCCCATGTTGGGATGGGAGAGAGAATCAGAAGAGTAAAAGTGAGAAAACTTGCGGGCTGAGATAAAGACAGTTTAGTAGGTAAAGTAAAAGCCACACATGCAAGAAAAGGAAAGTAAGGAATTCATTCACCACTCCCCATGGGCAGGCAGGTGTTCAGCCATCTCCAGGAAAGCAGGGCTCCATCACATGTAACGCTGACTTGGGAAGACAGACACCATCACTCCAAACGTCCCCCTGTTCCTTCTTCTTCCCCCAACTTTATATGCTGAGCACGACGTCCTATGGTCTGGAATATCCCTTGGGTCAGTTGGGGTCAGCTGTCCCAGCTGTGTCCCCTCCCAACTCCTTGTGCCCCCCCAGCCTCCTCGCTGGTGGGGTGGGGTGAGAAGCAGAAAAGCCCTTGGCTCTGTGTAAGCACTGCTCAGCAATAACACTGTTTTCAGCACAAATCCAAACCATAGCCCCATACCAGCTACGATGAAGAAAATTAGTTCTATCCCAGCCAAAACCAGCACAGGAGGTTAGTGGGTGGTTACAGTCCTCATCTTTGCTTGTGAAGGTCCAGCCATGGCAGCCCTTTCTTTGTACTTTGTTTCTTGGAGCTCCAAGGACAAGTCGTGAAGTTGTGTGTGTGCCTCCATCAGTAATGGCTATTCTTTCAACTCTGGTCATGGTGCCCCACTATGATGAGGGTCAGTGACCCTGTTGGTACCAACTTCCCCAGGGTGTGAGAACACGTCCCTGTGTTTAAGTCACCGTGGCACTTCTGGAGAGAGTGGTTACCTGTGGCTACCCAGGAGTCAGGTTTTTACCTCTACTATGTCCCACATGAGGCAGTCAAATCTCAGCTACCTCACTTTCCTATGCTAGGAGAAGAGATCTTACATAACTTTCTTATCAGATGATAAATGACAGATGCACTGTATCCTAAAGGTAGCTGCATTTTATCATGTTCATGACTGTGTGCATGGGGTTTCTCCGTGAATGATGCTTAGAGAGCAGTGTGGATGGAAAAGATTGCTGAAATATGAGACATTCAAGGGATTGCTGTCCCCTACTGGGGCATGGTGCATGTTTTAAAGCTTGGGAAATGAGGGATGATCACTGCCTGTAACAGCTCAAGAGCCATCCCTGCTCTCCGGTGCATTGCTGTTATTGTTAGGTATGCTCTTCAGGAAGGTGGGCTTGAGAAAAAAAAAAAAAGAAATATTAAAATAGAAGAAGATAGAAGCAAAGCAAACTAACACTGAGCCAATCCGATTAATAAGGGATGCCAGGAGTTGGTGTTAATTTGTGTCTGATTTAAAGTGCCTGGTGGGTGGAGAGAGAACAGCCCACAAGAAGCAGCTGGGCTCCTTTTCCATCCCCCAACCCTGCTGTTGGTGCGTCGTGGTGGGGGAAAGAGGAGCACACAATCAGGCGATTCATCCCCACGCTGTCGCACTTTGCAAAGGCAAAGGAGAAGAAGGGAAGGAGGGAGAAGGAGAGAGAAAAAAGCAGCAATCCAGTTTAGGCAGCAAACATTATGCTTCTGCTCGCCTAACCAGGATCGACCCATCCTATCCATGTTCACCAGCCCTGCGTGAGATGCCAATGAACAGCCCTGACAAAAAGGAGGAGCTGGATTCATGTTTTTCCTCATCTGGTTGTTTGGGTCAGGCATGCTGAGTGATGAAGGGAGTGCTCTAATCAGCCGTGGTGGGGCTGGCAGGGTTCACAGTCTTCTCTCAAGGCCAAAGTCCCCAATTTATGTGCAGAGCTGGGTAAGACAGAGCCAAGCTCCTCCATTGACGTGGCTCCAATGCAAAGGTCCACCTGAACCAACAGAGGTGGTACCTGGATTTGCTCCCCATGGGGAGATCTCTACCACCAGTTCTTCCAGTGAAACCCAAGAGGACAAACCCTTTGCTGGTCCTCTCCATTCACCCCCTCTGAGGATACATCTCTCCTCGTAAATAAACGAGGGATTAAATTGCGGGCATGAGTGTGGTCCCGTGATCATCCAGACCGTTTAATTACTTGCATGCTTCCTGGTGCAGTTTTGGCCCAAGACGGTGCCAGGACACCGTCTGGTAGATGGTTGAGCCAAGGGACTCTCTCCTGCAGGTCTGTGGGATGAAGCCAGCCTGTTTTGCAGGGGAGGAGAGCCGAGGTGTGTGGCTGCAAGCTGTGCCATGCTTGGCCCCAGAGCCAAAGAACAGCCCCTGCTCTGTTTCGTTCAGTAGTATAGACATAGCCTGTGGAGACAGACAGCAAAAAGGGCAAATTAGCATTTAGTTGGCATGTTCTTTAGGAACAAAAGGAGGGCCATCTGCTCATTGTGTCTCACACGAGGTGGGGGCTGTCGTTTGCAACCAACCTGTGCTGGATTTCAGCCTGCCACTCAACGTGGAGATGCCGCAGGCCCTCCGGGTATTGACCTGGGAGACTTAGGACATCCACTGTGCCCCACTGCGCTGGGTCAACCTACCCTCTGGGAAAAAAAAGGCAATGATCCTCATCTCCTGGCACCTTCCTAGAAGGACTGCTCATCTCTCCTGTTTTTCCTGGCTTACCGAGGCTGGTTCCTGGGCTGCACATGTGGTTTGTCATCGCAGGGCTGCTCGGGAACACCTGGGTCTGTGCCTGCTACTACAGCGAGGTTTCTTTAGACAGTGCTGGGCTGAAAGAAGAACGAACAGTCTCAGAATCTTTCTCTGGAGGAAATGGGAAGCAGAAGAATTGCCTGCACGTGGCTTTGTAGATGGGGTCCCCTCCTAGGTCTTAGGTAGAAACCTAAATCTGAGCCTTGCCTGTTGTCTGCAGACTTCCAGCTCCCCTCCAGCTCTTCACTCCAGTCCTGTCTGCCTGTCCTCTGAGCCAGAAATGAAAACCCATACAAATGAAGGAGCATGTAAAAATCACAGATTCTGCTGTCATCCCTGTGATGAAGCACCACCCGAGCCCTTCTCAGAATAAATATAAACCATCCTCCTTCAATCCTTCATCTTCATCATGGCTGCACACAGACAGCTAACTAACCCCAGCCCCAAACCAGCACATTCTCAATGCTGCACAAATCACTTCATAACATCCTCTATCATCTCCTGTGATTAAATAAAGCCCAAGAAAGTGAGAAGAGAGGAGTCCTTTGCTTCCCAATAACCCCCATGCTTACCCCTCACCAGTAAGCCATCTTCCCTCCCATGTCACATCACTTAAGGGTTCCTGGAGAGAAGACTGAACAGGGGAAAAGCATACATCTGTGCCGTTTATGCAAATCCTGAACTGCTTGTCATGAGGCTGATAGATGAGATGCAAGGAATAATCCAGCTCGTTAGCGCTTGTGCTATGATTGCATCCCTTTGCCAGCCTGTCTACATTCGAGCATCTTAGGATTTGTTATAGGGGAGCCTGGAAGGCAGTGTCTGCCCTGAGGAGTCTGCAAGGAAAAAGGGGATCCTCCAGGGAGCAGAGCAGGCAGGAACCCTTTGCTGCTCAGCATGACACTCCAGAAAGGTTTAGGTGGGGGTAGATGACCATCCCGATGTCTGTTCTCCCAAGCACTGTAATGGCATCGTGCAGGACACAGCAGACTGAACAGGAGGACATGGATCAGGTCAACCCATTTTGGTAGAGGAGTTTAGCAATATGGATGTGACTTGTGACACTCTGTTTAGTTTCAGGCTCTGGCCATGGTTTGTTTAGCAGTATGGACATACGTCTTGTGGCTTAGGGGTGGTTACTAATATCCCTGCACCTCTCTATAATAAAGGCAAGAATGGTTATTTAGGGAAGGAGCAAAGGTCATAGAATCACAGAATCGTAGGGCGGTTTGGTTTTGAACGGATCTTTAAAGATCATCTATTCCACACAACCCCTGCAATAGGCAGGGACATCTTCAACTAGATCAGGTTGCTCAAAGCCCCATCCAACCTGACCTTGAACATCTTCAGGGATGGGGCATCTGCAGCTTCTCTGGGCAACCTGGTCCAGTGTCTCACCACTCTCATTGTAAAAAATTTCTTCTTCATATCCAGTCTAAGCCTACTGTCCTTCAGTTTAAAACCGTTAGCCCTTGTCTTGTCACTACAGGCCTTGGTAAAAAGCCCCTCTCCATCTTTCTTATAAGCCCCCTTTATATATTGAAAGACTGCAGTTAGGTCTCCCCGGAGCCCTCCAGGCTGAACAACCCCAACTCTCTCAGCCTTTCTTCATAGGAGAGGTGCTCCAGCCCTCTGATCATTTTTGTGTCCCTCCTCTGGACCCGCTCCAACATGTTCATGTCTTTCTTGTGCTGAGGACCCCAGAGCTGGACGCAGTGCTCCAGGGGGGTCACACCAGAGTGGAGTAGAGGGGAAGACTCACCTCCCTTGACCTGCTGGCCACACTTCTTTTGATGCAGCCCGAGATGTAATTGGCTTTCTGGGCTGCAAGAGCACATTGCTGGCTTATGTCCAATTTTTATCCACCAGTATCCCCAAGTCCTTCTCCGCAGAGCTGCTCTCAATCCATTCACCTACCAGCCTGTATTGATATTGGGGATTGCCCTGACCCAGAGCCATCCAAGTCCATCTGAATGCACAATGAAAGACTGAAGGAAAGGCAAAGAAGAGTAGACACTTCTGAGACTGGCAGTTGCATCCAGACCATCGTGTTTAATAGGAACTGATAGACTTGTCCTCCACAAATTCTCTAATCCATTTTGGCACTCTTTTATACATTTAGCCTCCGCAGCATCCCGTGGCAATGAGGTCCCCAATTGAATTATGAGCTGTGTGAAAAAGTACTTCCTTTTGTTTGTGTGTGGCCTTTGGGGCCAGTAAGGATGGCTTTCTGCGTCATGAGGCTTAATTCACTGCTGCTCTCTATGTCCCTCGAGGACCTTGGAGACAAGGTGCTGTAAAAATGCACATATTTATCATTCTTTTGTTTTGTAAGTTCAGGTTGCAGACTTCTGCTGCTTCAAGGTCATGGCTGGACCCAACACCACTGAAACTTGGGGCTTTAAAGGGGATCTGGTATGTTCCTGGTTCTCTCCACCTTCAGGGTCTGTGCTCAACTTGACAGAAAGGTCCCACACCCTGGTCAAGCTCAGGTATTTCTACCGTCTCCATGCCACGGGGAAGTTTGGTATCGGAAGACTTCAAAGCCCCTCATTTCAGACTGTGTAGAAGCAGCTGGAATCACTCCCATAGCTAGCACAGTCCTGTAGGTCAAGTTCTCCTGTGCTGCTCACTCCATGGAGAGTGAAAGTAAAGCAAACGAGGGTCACAGTTCTGCTTTTACTAAAAGGACCTGTATTTGATGTGTCTCTTGTAGCCACAACCTGAATCTCCATCTTCCTCCCACTGAGAGGTACAGGAAAATTGCAAATCTGAGCAATACCATCTTACGGTCCTTCTGTGTGCAATTTAAAGACATCCTCACTGGGCATTGGTAACTGAATGCCTAAAATTATGAGCTGAATTCCTGTTGTCAAAAGGGGAAACATTCCCAATCCAGTTTTAACTGTGCTGAGGCAGCAGCATTCAAAAACTGAGCACGATGCACCTTCAGGGTTGCTGTAAAATTGGGCCCTGATGTAGCCTTTCCTTCTTTTCCCAGCTGCTGCCTAGGAAATCTATCTCCATCATTGGGGTAGTGTCAGTGCTGTTTATCAGATGGGGAAACTGAGGCATGGTCATTGAGAGAGAGCACAAAGTCGTGAAAGGAGTCAGATGAAGAGCACGCATTAAAATTTCTGTACATCCAGGGCTGGTCAAAGGCTTCTGGTTGTGGTCATCCCCTGTTGCTGATTATACCCACTCATGTAAGGAGCTGAAGGACAGCAAAGTAGAAATCTACTTTCCTGGTGCTGGGACAAGCACCAGGACTTGAGCTAGTGCAGATCCTAGTCTGGAGCTGGTTGCAAAAACAGCTACTTGGGTTTTCAACCTTTGTTTCTCCTTTCCTTTGGCCAGCCCAGCTCCAGGCTGCCGCGGGGCAGGCAAAGGGCTGAATCCAGTTGGTATTCAGTCCCAGGGCGTCTGGACAGACTGGGCAGGAGCAGAACTCCAGATGCCTTGGCCAAGGCACCAGCTTTTCCTTCATCCTCTGTAGCCATCTCTGCACCAGTAACTCCAGAGAGCCAGTACATGGCCTGAAACACTGTCCCATCACTGCCTACGCATCTCAGGACACTTTCTGGCAAGGTTTTGGCCCCAGCCAACAACAACCACCCCTGCGCAGAGGTCAGGAGACAGCATTAGGCACTGTGGCAAGGCTGTTCTGCTTTGGGCGATAGGCAATTTAGCCACGTGGACGTGAGCCATGTCAAGGCTTTCAGCCTCAGGGGCCAGAAAATGAGCCCTGGTGCATATGATTTATGCGGGATGCATAAGCGAGCAGCGTCGCGACGTGTACTCAGCTCTGGCTCACGCATGTGCGACCCCGTGAATCGCAAAGCCCAGTTTTGGATTTGCCAGCCATTGCTTTGCCTATGCGCTCATGCAAACCTGAGCCTCAGCATGCACACACAGCCCCCCCCTAAACATCCCCTCTCCCCGGGGGGGCTCCCACTTAGCTCCCCAGCTAACGCCAGTGCTTTTAACCTCCAGCTGAATTTCCAATCAATCGCATCCCGGTGCTCCACATGAATGAGCGGCGATGGAAGCGGTCTAGCCCCTGCCTGCTTTCTGCCGTTCATTAGGATGACCTTGCCCTCAGAGGCCCTCTTGTGTAACCCTCACACCCAGGAGCAAGGTGGGAGCAGAGGGGAAAAGACCCCAAAAGGTTGGCCACGGAGCACTAACGGGCAGAAATAAAGCAACAAGGGGAAGCGGGAGTTTCCTAGGATTTGCTGGTGTAGAATCCAGGGTGGTTTTCGGCAATGTGCGTTGCTCCTCAGGTGGTACCGCTGGTGGGGATGGATGGGAGCTAGGGCAGTCAGAGGGTATGTTTGATGGAGGAAAGGCTGATCTTACTGGGATCAGAAGAGTTGTGTATTCCCCTGGGAGTGAGGAAATGCCTGGGAACAGTGTGGAGCAATGACCAGCCTAAACTCGCAGCAGACTGTACCTTACCACTGTTAACTAGAGTTCAAATCTGCTTTGCTGATGGGAAACTGAGGCAGAGAAAGATGTAACGTCATGACGACCTCCATCAGCTGCTTTCTGCCAAGAACCCTGTAGGCTCCTTGACTTTACTATGCAATGGCATCTAACCCATCCCTCTGTCATGCAGTCCTTGAGAAACTCCCAGTCCTGGTAGTACTCCCAGCAGGCCATGCCAATGACATCTTACCCGCACAGAGGAAAGCTGAGGACAAAAACACAGCTGCAGCTCAGGCTGAGGTGATGTTTAAAAGACGCGAGGTACACACATGACATCTGTCTGAGGCTGTCTTGGACCCAACAGAAGGTGCTGGTGAGCCCTGAGCCCACTCCCCTCTGGCAGCCACATCTGGGACCAGATTTAGCACATCTGGCCCTCCTTGTCTGCTGGGCTTTTCTCTACAGAAGTTTTACCGGGTCCTAGATTTTAGGGTCCAGTCCTTCTGCTCAGCTGTCTCCTGATCCCACTCACTGCAAAAAAAACATGCAGAGCCAGGAACTGAGCCTGAGCTGCCTACACCCCTGCCTGAGAGTTTTACCTATGGGCCCATCTTCAATTAACATGATCTGGAGCAGTCTTTAAGGTTGTTAATCTCACCTCAGGATGAAATCCTAGTGGGTTGGAAATGAGTCACCATCTTCAGCACTTTGCTGGCACTTTTCAGATCACAGAGCACTAGAGAAAAGCAGAGGATGCTTCATACATCTATCTTTTCAGGTGGGAAAACCGAAGCATGGATTGGCAGAGATGCTTAACTGAGAGGGTGCACAAATCTTGGAGCCAGGATTAAAATCTGGCCTCTGGCTCCCCCTGACAGTGTCTCCCCATCTGGCCAGTGCTGATCAGAGATGGAATGGTTCAACCAAAGCTCAGGGGCTTTGGAGTTTCTTCATTGTGGTTGAAAGCCTCTTGGGGCATCCTAGTATGATCCATTTCTATATATCACCTCTCAGCCCTCCCTTTCCCCAAATTCCCACTTCCAGCCTTTGAAAATTGAAATGGGACCAGGATTCTGACCCCACAAGCCAATCCCCATCACAGGATCAAATATTTCCCACCCTATTCATGCTGTTCCTGCAGGCTGTTACACGTCTGCTGGAGTCCACCCCTAAAGTGGGTGCCTTTCCAGGTTGGAGCTGAAAGAGATTTGGGATGAAGGATGCTAGTGTGTATAAATATCATTTATTGACACAGCAGGCAGGTGAGAATCAGGCTTTCTCTGCACTCAGGAGAGTGAGATGGATAGAAACAGTGGGCAGTACATCAGTCTCTACAGCGGTGGAGCAAATATGCCAGATTGGAAGGGTCTATGCAGAAAAATGTTTTTGCCAAGTGAAACAGCAGGAGGGGAGCAGGGTTGAACTCTCATCTATCTGACCCTTGTCTGCTTTTCTTTGCTTCCCAATGGGGCTTTGTCTGAGTTCAGCTCTCAGCATTTGGTCCAAAGGTAGATCTGACCAGAGTAGATCCGGACCTGGGGAGCTCCAGCTGGAACTGGTTTAGCAGCCTTTCCAGGATACAGTCCCTGTCTGAAATGTCTCACCAGAGAATCAATGTGCATTGAAGTCAGGGTGACACCTAAAGCACTTCCCAGTCCTGCAATACCCACCAAGTCATCCTTTTGCTCCTTCAGGTCCTAGTTTTCACTAGATTCTGCTGTGCCAGAAAATAAGCACAAATCTCTATAGATAAACTGTTGCTGGGAAGTGCCAGAGTCAAGTAAATACTCACAGAAAACAGAAAATGGATCATTAAAAACAATACTAAGGAAAAACCTGATTTTGAGCACCAATTTTATGGAAGAGGCACTGCTCTGGGACTTGTCCAAGCTCCATCCCTCTCTAGGTGCTGTCTAGGGCTAACTCCTCTCCTTGCAGCCCAGTAGAGCCACTGCAGCCAAACGACAGCCAGGTCCAAGCTCTCCTTGACTCCTCTACGTTCTGTCAGTTCGCAGATGCCACCGTGTTTTTCCAGGCATTTCCACCGTGCTTCATTCACTCACCTCGGTAGCAAAAAGAAGATTTCCAAGAGGGTGCAGCTTTTTTTTTTTTTTTTTTTCTTCCTGCTAGCAGTTCCCTGTGAATAAGGACAGAGCATACTCATTTCCCGTGTTTTCTCACAGTGGCAAGGGATTGAGCTTTTCAGAGCCAGGCGATTTTCTGCCTCCGGCAAAAGGGATATTTTGTTTGATACCTGGGGACTTCTTACAGGGAAATGGGAAGCCCCAGGAAAGGAGGATTAGCTTGATGAGAGTGGTTTTCATCCTGCTGGGATGTCAGCTGTGTACCAAGGTCAGGAGAAGGAAAAGCAGAGGGAGGTAAATCTTGGACGATAGCAGATCTGAGGCGGTGGGCAGAGAGAGGGGAGTTGGGGTACAGCTGAGCTAGTGGGGGAAGATCAGGGTGAAGGTGTTGGGAGAGGTCCTACAAGCAGCAGTGGGGAAGGATGCCCTCTCTGCAGTCATTGTTTTGATTTTTTTCCTCTTTTTTTTTTTCTTCCATGGAGTGTTTGTGTGTGTGTGTGTGTGTATTTGTGTCTATGTCTAAGGGTGCCCTCCATTGGCCAGATCCAGGGTGCTGCACCAAAAGTCCTGTGTCACCAGCACGAGCGAGGAAGGTGGTAGATACGCAACCGTGGAGGTTGCCCTTCCCGCGTGGGAGGACTCTGTGCAATGCACAGACTCTGCAAAGCAGGGCACGTCCCAGCACTGCCGGCATTTCATGGGCTCCTCCTGCTCGTGCAGAGCTGAAATCCTTATGCTGGGGCACAGCTACAAATTCGGACACATCAGTTTGGAGATATCCATCTGGAAGGTCTTGGTGGGACGGGGTGAATCGGCACACAGGGATATTCATAGGCAGAGGGTGAAGGCAGTTGTAGACAGAGTCAGGGGACGCTCTGATCCCTCCCTGGTCACACATGTCCCATGTGCATCCCCATGTCCTATGTGCATCCTCAGGATGGGCATGGGGTGTGCTTGGGACACACAAATGTGTGGAGAAAGCAAAAAGGGACATGAGGGTGGTGGAAAACTCCAGTCTCAGGCCTGGATCATCTTGGTTTACCGTTACTGCAGGAAAATAGGGTGCACCACCAAGCAGCTCACCACGGCTTGCAGGCTCCAAAATTCACTGGGACCAGTGCAAACTGGATGCCTAAACCCTTTGGGCAGCCCAGGTGCCAAGTGTAACATGTGATTCAGTGCCTGCCTGGTTTTGTTTAAGCTGTGAAGGTTTGTCTCAGATTGTGTTTCTGAACCGTGCCTGCTCCGGTGGGTGCCAGGGTGGGATGGCAAATACTCAGCAAGGACGTAGAAAAAATTACCAAGGCTCTGTGCAGTGGTGTGAAGGTGCAGGAGTCATGCTGGTGGTTCACATCTCTTCATAACCCTCTGCTTCCTCATCTCTAAGACCTGCACAAGGTAACCAAGGCAGAAGGGCCATTTGGACCAAACTTCTCAGCCTCTTTTGCGTGAGTTGCTTGGGATGAACAACAGCTTTCTGCCAGGGGCACACACTCAGAGAAGACAATATTTTTGCCTTTTGGTTTGTCCTTGAGAAATGGAGGCAAGGGACAGCCCAAGGTACTCCACGGTCACCTGCTGTCCCCAAGCTTTACTCCCGAAAAGGCTTCTCTGCCAGACCCATCTCCCAGGCACAGGAGCCTAGGCATGGATGTCTCCCATCACACAAAATCACAGAAATAGCCAGGCTACCTAGACACTAGCTGTGGCAACAACCATGGAAATACGGGTAAATTTGCCTGTGTGCCATAGGAGCATGATCTCCAACACTGGAATAATCTGTCTTTTCACGCATTTAATATCACTTCCCCAACTGCAGGCTTCAGCCTCTGGTATATGTCCCCCTTGGGATTTTTTCTGGATTAAAGTGTTGAAGATGGATGTCTCTGCTGAAATGCAACAGCCAGTCAACTGCCCCTTGCACCTTCCCTCCCTGCCAGGTCCAACACGTGTTGAGCCAAAGATCCAGGTGTGGAGGGGGGTTTTGTCTATTCACTTCTGCTCTGAGTAAAGATTCCCACTTCAGCAAGTATTAGTTGAAGGAGAAAAAAACATGTTGATGTTCCTTATGGCAAAACCTTCCAGATGGGACTGCATTCAGGGGAAATCAATTCTGAGACCTAACAACCATAACACAGCGTCCCATTAACGGGTCTGTTTAGTTAAAGTTTGTTGGCTTTTACGGTGCTTTTCCCAGAGAGGGGTGGTGAGGGGGAATGCGTTTTGTGCTTGCTGCATCCTCATTCAGCAGCAGCACTGTGGCCAGTGTCAGAAAAAATGGGTTTGTGGAGGGCAGGAGGCTTGGGCTGAATCCCACGCACTGAAGTCACCGTTAGGGACTGGATCTTGGTGCGTGCCCTGTCTCCTAATCATCCCACTGATATGGAGGTCCCACTGGTTGCTGCTTCCAACCCGGTTTCTTCACGGTCTGAACCAGAGGTTAAGATGATCCTTGGCTGGCTCATGGGTGAGAAGATCAGATAGACTTTGGCTTTGCAAAGGCTGTGCCTGCTTGCAAACAACACGAGCTGCTCAGGCGCTGCCCTACAGCGAGGGAGAGGTGAACCAGCCGTCCCTTTCAGAGTCTCAGCTAAGCAAGCACCTTTCAGTTACCAGACCTGATATTTAAGGCATTCACAGTCATTTGTAAGCAACCCCTCCTGCTAATCAGGATGACCTTTCTGGAAATTTATAGGATGTTTAGTTGATGCCTGTGGTTTTTCTTTGCAAGCAAGCACTGCTTTGCATCTGCTAAGCAGGCTGCGTTCCTGAAATCCGGTCCCCGAGGCAGGCAGGAGTCTGGCACGGGGAGATTTGCACTGCGGAGCTTTGCAGGCTGCAAACCACTGTCAGGAGTGGGGACCTGACTTCTAAAAAATTTAAGTGCAAATGCATTTGGACTCCATGCTGATTAGTGTCAGGTCCAACAGACACTCAGGAATCTGCTGGAAGAGGCTGCAGTGATTTGAAGCTCCGATGAAACACAGTTTGCAAATAGCGGATCTGACTTTCGAGTTACCTAACCCTTTCCTTCCCAGAAAAAATGGCTTTTGCAGAAGAGGGGTGATGCAAAGATAAGGCTTTGATGTAGAGGGAGGAGAAAAACCAAGGGGTGAATGTGGAGATGTATTTGGCTTCTTATCTCCTCCAAGATGCACAGAATGGTCTGTGGGCTTCATCTCTTATTTTTCAGTCTCTCCTGGGGGCAAGATTTGGTTTAGCTGTGTGAATTGTAGATTTGCTGGGAATTAGGCTGCTGTGAAATCTTCCTCTGTTTGCAGTCTGGGAAGGCAGAGCCTGGCAGTGGAATGGGAGAGGGCAGGACTGGGGATCAGCAGTCTGGACACCATGGGGCTGTGAGGAGGGTCAATGGCTGCAATGGAGAAGGTACATTTCCCTCCTCCCTTGCAGCAGGTGCCCCTCTCTGTAAACTTTCACCTTAATTCCTTCCTGGCAGTGTCACCGTGGTCCCTGATCACAAAGAAACACATCCCATACGATCTGAATTATTTGGGGGTTGCAGCTCAGGACAATGTTAGCGTCTCAGGAGCCGGGCTGCTTGCACTCAAGCTTCGTTGCAGAAGCCCTGAGCACTGGCTTTTCACTAACCTGTGGACCAGAGAGGCTCCTGAAATCAAGGCAGTAGTCTGACTTGGTAAGGGAAACCTCCCCACCATGGGTCTGATCTGTTCTTTTGAAATTGGGCAGCATGCCCTGTTTTGGAGGCAGCAAATGCAGCAGGGCCAGGGCAAACCTCACCCAAGGGGAGAATGCTGATTTTTCTCTACCTGGGGTGAGCCAAAAGGGCAGGAAAAGAAATAGCTGGAAAGGTGAGAAGGAAAAGAGCCGTGGCTGTATGCCCAGCAGTGGGAGAAGCTCTGCCCCACGTCCTGAGGGTCTGCCCCCCCTGTCTGTCAACTCCTGCATCTGTTAATAAGCCCCATCCCCAAACATGGGGGTGCCCACTACATAGGGCAGGGGGACAAAATGAAAAGAGTCCTGCTACTGTCAGTGCTTACCCCTCTTTTCTCCTCCCCTGGAAAGAGGGGAGATGGGGGTGAGGGAGTACAGGGGGGGTCTTCTTGGTGGGGTAAGAAAGAAGGAGACTTAGAAGAGTGCAGAGGGTCCAGGAGTCTCTTCGGCATGGAGGGGGGGCACAGGGGTCTGGGCAGTTGGGCTGAAGAAGAGATCTGGGCTACAAAGGGCTGCAGGGAATGGGTCCCATAGGACAATGCAAGAGTGATATTACTTTTGCTGAAGAGGTTTTGGGGTCTGAAGGAGGTTCTGGGGGTGGCAGGGAAGACTCGCGCTCTCTGGAGGTGCTTTATGCCCGGCTACAGTACCACAGGTTTTGGGGTGTCCTGCACGCAGGGGTGAAAGGCGAGTTGGCTGCCTGATGTGGGAAGACCTAAAATCTGCCTCTATCACCCTTTTTTCCTCCTGTACTGGGTGCACAGCTCCTTCCAGCCCGGCCTCCTGTCTGGGCTCAGGGTTAGAGTATTGAACAACAGCTCCCTTCCCCTGCACTGGTTTGGTGGAAAAGGAGGAAGGAAAGAGAAAAGGAGAGACAGAAAGAAGCAAAAAAACAAGGGCTGGCAGGAGGAAGAGAGGAGGCAGAGCCCACCTGCCCATGCCGACCTCCAGCCCACCCTCCCCAAGTGCAGCCTGAAATCTGCATCGAACCAACACCTTGGCTCCCTTGGGATGGGGAGGGCTAGAAACTCCCTAAACCAGAAATCAATGTTGTTTGCTTTGGGGAGATGGTTAGAAATCATTGCAAAGGCTCTACTCAGCTCAGCAGAGGGGCACTGCGTGGGCAGAGGGTGTTGGGAAAGCGGGGTCACAGCTGTCTTGTCCCCCCCACTGTAAGTCACAGCTGGGGACCCTCCTGGGGGTTAGGACGTCCCGGGAATGGGGACACCCCCAAACCTAGCGTGGGGATGGTGATGTGGGGCTGCATCTTCCCCCAATACAACGTGCTGGGACTGGGGATGCTGTGTGGATTGTCAGCCTTGCAAGGGGTTAATTAAAAAAAAAAAAACCACCACCAAAAAAACGAAATCCCAAAATCTCTTCTCTTTCTCTCCCCTCCTCCCTTCCTTCCCTTTTTTTCCAGGTGTTGTTTATGGCCACAGGAGGGAGCTCAAATCCAGACATGGGAGGATTGGCTTGATTTCGGATCCAGAGCCTCTTAAACTCTCACTTTTCCTCTAAGCTGGTCCCTGTTATGTCCAGGATCTGGCGCCTGCTTGACATTTACTTTGAGTTCCAGAGGACCAGAGACCTAGGATGAGGAGCATTGGATCTGCCCTGAACCTGCTTTTGGTATCGCCACTCTACTTTGTGTGGACCGTGGTCGCTCTGGACCTGGCACAAACTCCCTGCACCACTTTGGTCCAGGGGAAATTCTTTGGGTATTTCTCCTCCTTTGCCGTCTTCCCATTGAACTCCTCTCTCTGCTCTTGGATTATCCAGAACCCTGACCCTCGGAGGTACACTTTGTACATGAAGATCCTAAAACCTACTGGCGTATGTGACCACCAGCACATCCGCACCTACCAGTTCGACTCCTTCCTGGAGTCCACCCGCACCTACCTGGGCATGGAGAGCTTCGACGATGTGTTGAAGCTCTGCGACGGGTCCACCCGCTATGCCTTCCTCCAGTCCAACAAGCAATTCCTCCAGATGAAGCAGACCACGCCACCGGGGGTGGAGAGCTGGCCCGTGCGGTGGAAGCCCACAAAGGCTCAGGAGAGGGATTTCTCGGTGGAGTACCTCGTGGTGGGCAACAGGAACCCTAGCAAAGCCGCTTGCCAGATGCTCTGCAAGTGGCTGGACGCGTGCTTGGCCATCAGCAGCAGCTCCCACCCGTGCGGCATTATGCAGACCCCGTGCTCTTGCTCGGGAGGGGAGGTCCTAGATCAGGCCAGCGAGATCCTGGGGCTCACGAGGAAGAAGGAAGATTGCTATAAGGATGGAATTTACTTGGAGAACTGCATGAGCAGCCCCAAGGACAGCAGCGGAGTGGAGTTTCTGGGTGAGTGGAGGGCGGCCGAGGGTGTTTGGGAGGGAGGGCTGGTTGGGCTCTCCTCTCCTGGGTCTCACACTGTCCCCATCACCTCTGTGTCTAAGTCTGCGGATACCTGGTATGAAAACTTTATTTCCTAATTGATAGGCAGGTCTGGTAACCCTCGATGGCTCTTTATGAGCCTGCGACTGAAATTGCAAAGCAGCTTCCCCTAAATATACCCCAAAATTGTTTCATTAATTCCTGGGGCTTGTGCCTTGCTTGTTTTAGTTCTGCAGCCTCAGAGCTGCTGGGAGGGGAGTCTTACCTGAGGGTGAGCAGTTTTCCAACGTAATTACAGATGTCCTAGAAAAGCCAGGATCCAAGCTACCTCCTGAGGCGGGCTGCACTCAGCAGCCTCATCAACCATTTTAATTCATGGCAAAAACTTAATTCTCAGGTCTGGTTCAAGGGAACGGCAACAGAAGGCACGCTTATTTTGTTCTCAGCCTCACTGTCCTTCTGGAGGCTTTCAGAAAAAAACTCACCATGCTGCTTCTGTGGGATTACTTGCTGCACATGTGCCTTTGCTGGGGCTCATTCCTCAGCTATTTTGTCAGTGTTTTGTTGATGATCTTGAGTATGGTATGGGCTGGAAAGGGACTAGGGAGGTGGAAGAGGCATGACAAAAAGGGCTATGAATAAAGGTGAGATGCTCTTCAGGTCTGATCTGGGCACTGATTTGGGGAGGGCGATGCTCCTTCCAGAGATCCAACGTGGTCTCTGCTGGTGCTATGGGGCCATGTAAAGCCGAAGGGAATCAGGGAGTCCGAAAGTGAATCCTTTATTTCAGCGCCTGTGTTAGATCCACTCTGATGTATTTATTCTCAGCTCCTGTCCCACCTGCCAGCAGGCAGGTTATGTAAAGCAGAGGCGTGATGCTAAATAGGAATCTGGGCAGCAGGGAGGGAAGCCTCCAATTCGGCGAGGTTCAGACCCACACCTGACCCAAGGGTCTCATCTTCTTCAAGTGCTGGACTTAAATGTCCTCTGCCACCGGGAGAAAGTTGGCATCCCTCTGGGTCTGGACTCTGGGGCTCCTGCCTGGTTTTTTTTCAGCAGCCCCCAATCAGGGGGGAATTTCTCAAGGCGGGGGAAAAGGAGGCGAAATTTGCTTGCAGTAGGAAGGAGGTTACCAGGCACAGGTCCAAGCTGCGCAGCATGATTTTCTTGCAGACCGCAGTCTGGCTTTAGCTGAGAGATTAGTATATGATCAGGTACTAGTGCTTTCGTCAGTGTATTTTGGGAGAGATTTTGTTTCTCACTGATCTGTGAATCAATACATGAAGGCACACAGCCGAGCCATAAATCCTGCAAATTAGTTCTTCAGCCGTGCCTCCCTCCATGGCTATGAGCACACGGCAATATTCACTCTCCAGATTTCGGGTTTCTTTGCAATCCCCTTTTCTCCTGTGTGAACAGCTTGTGAGGAGTACTGTGTTGGCTGCCTCCTTGGAGTGATGCAAGCTTTGTTAAGTCATGTGTCACGCATTGCATTTGCTGATTGGATGATTTATGCATTCAACCCAAGCAGCATGACCTTTTTCATTGCAACCAAAGGTGAAATTTGAAATAAGATTTTCAGCAAATCCTGAAGCATTCAAGCTTAATATTGGCTTTTGTAAAGATCTCTCCTAGGCCAGCTTGAGTGCTTGAATGTTCCCAGAAAATAAATATGAAAGAGGCTCAAAGGTGGCTGAATCGAAATCCTTTTCGGGTGTCAAATATTTGTAGAGAGTGTAGATAATTTTTTGCTGGCTGCTCACATCTGCTCCATATTGAGGATACAGAATTATCATCTTCACTGGTGGGATGCCATCTACATAGAAATGATGCTTGCAGGCTGCCCGGCCTCTCCATGTGCTGCTCTGTCTGTCACTGCGTCTGTTTTGATTTTTGCAAAGGCTTGATCAGGAAGATGGAGGCGAGATCCAATTTGGACAGAGAGCCAGTGATCACTTAACAGCATTTTGTGGGTGGAATATTTTGATAGCGTTCCCGATTTCCAAGTGCTGATGCTGGTTATGGCTGTCATTGTTGTCCTGATTGTATTTGCAGCATTTTTTTTTCCCTACAAGCTTTTTTTTTTTCCTTTCCCCCCTTGCCCCCTGCTGCTTCCTGAGTAATTTTTTGTTTCTGGGCCTGTCTTGACACTTTCGTCTTTGAAAAAGGTGTATGTTTGTGTTGTACTAATCTAATCTGATGACTTTCAAGGCACATGAGGAATTGCCAGACACCCAGATACCATCTCAAAATGTGGAGGCTGACTTTTCCTGATGTGCCTCTTCTATACCTTGGATATTTCCAAAGCAAATGGATGGGTGCAAATCTACAGAGGCTACAATGAGATGCTGCCTTGGAAGCAGCCGTGCTTTGGCTCGCAGGGTCTGTGGGTGAGATCCCTTGGGAAAGGTTCACTCCCCATCCCTGGGCACTGGTATACCAAAGGATGGAGAATACATGTATGTGGCTGTGTGCTGGATTAGATGGTGTCTGAAGACACTCAAGAGCAGGCTGAGAATAGATCTGTTGGGCTGGACATTGGCTTTGGTGGCCAAAGAGCAGAGCTGGGAGATGAACTTCTCTTACTGATCCAGACCACAGATCTCCTGGCCACGGCTGAGAAGTGGCCACACTGACCCTGTTGCTCCAGAACTACTGGGACACTCAAGAAACCTAACTGACAGCCTGATTTCACTCATGGCCAACGAGTTTACACTTGGTTCGGGTACATAGGGATGTTTGTGGTCATTTACAAGGGACTTCATAAAGTAACACCGCTGAAGTGACCCCTCCTTGTCTGCAGCATCTGTTCTTCAATGTCTGGAGGTAGGAGAGACCGCTCCAAATTTGCTTCCCGGGTTTAGTGAGACACCCTCTTCGCACTTTCTGTCCCACGCAGACGTTGCAGAGGTTACACGGGCAGTGGTGGGGGTGGGAAGAATCTGTCAAGGTGCAGAGGCGGCAGGAGATATTTCGGTGTCTTGCTGCACATGGAGCTTGTCCTGGGGATCAGCAAGACACACTTGGAAATGGATTGGCGGCAGCAGCCCACCCCTCACATCTCCCCTCCTTGCTGCTGCTACCTCCAACTGCTACTCCAGGAAGGCTTGAAGAGGGGATTTTTTTTTCTAGGAGAAGACAATTAAACAGAGGAACTATTTTTGGCTAGCATCACATCTCTCCTGGCTGACTCAGGCAACATGGGAAGAAGGCAGAGACTGGTTGCAGGGCCTGATGTTTAGAGGTGAACTGTCTTTTAGGAATGCAAGTTGGCATTCCTGGAATAGGCTCCCACACCTGTTTGGGGTAGGAGACCAGGGGGCTGAAGATGGGAAAGCTTCCTGAAACACAGGGCATTGGGACTTCATGGGCTGAAAATCCCAGTGACCCTCCCAAAAGTGAGCTGGCTTCACTGTAATCAGAGCTGGAGCTTTAAAAGGGACACTGATGTGACACTGTAATGAGAGAAGGTTAAATGTGTGCTTAAGCGCTGTGCTGAGTTAGGCACTTAATGAATGTCTAATTAGTCTTGTCTCCACATAATCTGTTCCTGGAAGGGCCATTGCAGTGCTGTCACATTTTGGTCGCCCAAAGAGATAACCAGTCTGCTCTGGTCCTTCTGCTTTTCATATCCCCGTCTTGGAGGGATCCAAGATGCTGACTGCAAAACAGGGTTAAATGTGTGCCCCTGAAATTTATTATTTGCTCCTTGGTAAAGTAGATGGCTCCAGGGCTGGAGGGATTTTTATGATGAACAATTCTGATTGGTTTCACGTCTCAGCCAGAGAATGTCATTAATTCATTCCAGCAAAGAACTTGAAACTGAGATTTAAATGGCACTTCTTAGTTCTCAAAAAACTGAATCAAGATATTGCTAGGCTGAAGTGTTGAGGATTTTCCTGCCTTTTCTGTTAAACTTTTCTATTCTTCCACTGTCCCCAATGCTCTCAAGAAATGCAGACCCTCCTTCCTCACACATGCTCTTCATTTCACTTCTGCTTTGTTAGTGGTGTTTCACATTCCAGTCCTTAGATGTTTTTCTACCTCTGTCTGCTAGATTAAGAAGTCATATAGCGTTCATTCTTTACTGTTTGGAGAGGCATTTACAGACCCATGAACAAGTTGCTTCTTAACCTTTGCTGCATTAAGTAGGCTGAACTCCATAAATCTCTCACTGCAGGACACATCCTCCAAACCTCAGTTGTTGTTGGGAAGCTTTGCTTCATGCTTGACCAGTTCTGCTGGCCAAAACGTGATGTCTCATCAGCAGGGCTGAGCTTCTGCCTGGACTTGTGCCTGTAAGGGGTCCGTGGTGCAGAGGAGGGGCCAGAGGCATAAGGACAAATGAATCAACAGCCATCCTTCCCTGCTGCAGGAATCATGTTGTGTGGCACAGCTCTCCTCCCCTTGAATCTCCCCCAGGGCAGAAATAACTTGATAAGTCATTTCCTATGTTTGTGGTGAGCTTTAGTGACCATGAAAGCTCAGAGACTGATAAAGAGCTATGAGTAATTGCCCAGGGGCAGGCTCTCAAACCTCCCCTTGACCTCTTCAGCTCCTTACGACACAAGCTCTATTCCTCCAGCAAGAGTCCCCAGGTCCAGACAACAGCTGAACTTGCAGAGAAATGTGTTTGGCTTTGGATTTGCCTTGGTTTTGGATTTGCCAACCGAATGGCAAAGGGAATTGGATGGGTGCATTTTCATTGCCTTACCTTCCTCCTGGCCTGGACTTGCTGAGTGTGCTTGGGGAAGATGTGCTGCTTTCTAGCTCCTCGCTTCTCCATCTGATTTTGCCCCTGCTGTCTAGTCTTTACACCCTTGAAAGCAGAGCTAGGATACAGTGAGAGATCACCAGCAAAACATGGAGCAAGGAAGGGCTGATTTCTGCTCACGTGTAAAATTTTCCTGTGTTACCCTTCTAAAAGCTTTGGGGATTTTACCTCACATCTCTCCAGCTTAAGGCCAAACCTCAGCAGCTGTGAGCAAGAGCTGATGCTGCTTCACAGCTCCTGGAGGAGGGGGTTGAACAGAGCCTGGCACCTGGGACACAGGTTACCTTGTCTCCTGCAGTGAATCCCCCTGCACTGGACCCGTATGGGCAGCTCCTGATGGGGCTGTCCCTCTTACATGCAGTCAGTGGGGTGTTTTATGGATGAGGCAAGTGTGGGTAACTCCTTTCTGGGTGCTGAAAAGGGGGTTCTTGACTCAGTTTAAACACTCAGATCTTTGTGATCTGTACAAGCCCTGCCTGCCCCACTGCTTTCCTCTAGGGTCATTAAAGACCTTACAAATAGAATGGAATGGAATGGAATGGAATAGAATAGAATAGAATAGAATAACAGAACAGAACAGAACAGAATAGAATATTTGCAGTTGGAAGGGACCTACAATGATCATCTAGTCCAACTGCCTCACCCATTCAGGGCTGACCAAAAGTTAAAGCATGTTATTAAGGGCATTGTCCAAATGACTCTTAAACACTGACAGGCTTGGGGCATCAACCACCTCTCTAGGAAGCCTGTTCCAGTGTTTGATCATCCTCTCAGTAAAGAAATGCTTCCTAATGTCCAGTCTAAACCTCCCCTGGCACAGCTTTGAAGCTTTCCCACGCATCCTATCACTGGATACCAGGGAGAATTAGATATGAGCTTAAGAGTGGCAGAGCAGAGATTTCCTGTGTCCATGCCGCTGTTTCAGCACTAAATTCACTTGTACATGCGTCTATGTGGTGATGTCCTGTTTGGGAGATGTAGGGGGAGAGAAAAATGAGAAAAATAAAGTGATCAGTTCCATTGTGAACCCGACAGCTTGTGGACATGATCACAATGCAGAAACATCAGCAATTACCATCTGAATGCGCTATTGTTGTAGCAGGGAGACTAAAGGTGGAATTTGCATACAGTTGCTGAGGGAGTTTCACAGGCAGCTACTCCCGTTATTGCTGTGAGGGGACTTTACAGGTAATTTAATGAGTGGCAGCCTCGTGAAAGGCTCAGCTTTTCAGTTATGCTTTTTTTTTTAAAGAAAAAAAAATTCCATTGTTTAACATCTTCTTGTATTCAGGACCTATAGCAGCTGCCCCAAAATGTTCTGTATGGGAATACAGGGGGAAATTTAGATGCAGGGGAACACAGACACCAGATACAAAATCATCACATCTGCAGTGTAGTTTTATAACTGTAACTGCTGGATATAAGAATGGGGATGCTAATGTCTCAGAAGGGAGGGTGCAGAGGGACACTCCTGGCCCTTTTCATCACCCACCCCGAATATCTGACGTATTTAGGTGATGGGAGCAGACTGAAAAATGAAAAATTTGTCTTTCCAAGGGGAATTGGATCCATGGAGCTTTTCAGGTGTCTGATGCCCTTTGAGGTGTCTGACCTCCATGGGTTTTCTTGGCACTGAGCTCTCTGACCTGGTGGATCCTGTCTCTCATGGTGGATATAGATCTGGAGTTTCTCCCAGGTTTCTTTGAAAGGGAGTTTTCCCTTTTTCAGTGCTGGTTTCCTCCATCCAGATGCAGGTCCCAAAGACTTTGGGTGATGCCAGGGCTTAGCTGAGATGGGGCTTAGCCCAGCTGCCTTGGAGATCTAGCAGACAACTGATCCAGGAGGGGAAAAGGGCTCTCTGATCTTTGCCTAACAGGCTGGGAACAGAGGCTTATCCATGAGTACTCAGAGAGTGGACTTGGGTACTCTAAGCCACAGCAGCCTTTTTCCATGCTGGGCAGAGCATCATTATCACCTCTGCAACTCATCTCTTCTCCCATATTTTCCTTTTCTCATTCTGATAATCATGAAATCCTACAACATCTACAGGTGCTAATTCTGTCTCCTGTGAGCCCATCATCCCCCAAGACAGTACTGAAGCAAGCTTGGGCTAAATAGATTAGAAAACTGGTTTTGGATTCTCAGCAGGTATCATTTAGTGTGTCTCTGTAACACTTTAACCTGGGGAGGATTCAGCAACTGCGTGTCCCTGGGGTGGTTCTGCCAATGTCACCTCCAGTTGTTGACTCTCCGTGTAGTATACTCGCTTCTTGCACTCGCTCCAGACAGCAATCTGATACTGATATCCTACAGTTCAGCCTTCCAGCAGGGTGAGACGACCAGGCTAGGAAAGGACGTCCTTTAGCACATCATCAGAATTGCAGATCTATTGAGTTTAAATATATTTCTTTTTGTTCCCTGGCTCTAGTTTTGACAGAGCAATAATTGCCACACACTTCATTAAGCTGAATGCTCCCAATAGGTCTTGAGTGGTCCATGCCATTAAACAAACAGTTACTGGCTTGGGATATTCCCAGTGTTTAGAAGCAGTAAAGAACGGAAGGGACCTGGAGGGGTGAAAGCTGCAACTCCAGCCTCCTGACGAAACTGGGCTGCCCTGGCAGGGTGGCTATTTTGTCCCATCGTTTCTGGGGCAGTTTGAGCTGCGTCCTCCCTGCAGTACATGGGCTTTGATCTGCACGAACACCAGCAGCAATGGGGAACAGGCACAGAGAGAGGCTGGTGTTGATTCCTGTAAGAGTTTGTGTGCATGGAGGTGATATGGCAGCGGATATGTGAATGCAAGAAGTTTGGTAGGGCCTTAAAGCACAGGGATGAACTTAGCATCAAATAGAAGGGGGTCTGATCCCTCCCTGTGTCCTACAGCAGGAATAAAATTACTGGTGCAGGTCCCTGGTTTTGTCACTTTGCCTGGATGAAGAGGGGGATGCCCTGGTCTCTGCCAGTCTGGATGTTTGGTTCTTTTTTCTGGATGGAAGTTAACGCTTCCCTGCTTGTTAGTTTTGGGCGCAGGGGTTTGGGTATCTGTGTTGAAGGTGCCCAGACCAGAGGAAGATGGTGAAGTTCAGCGTGTGGTACTGAAAGCAGGAGAAACAGCTAAGAGCATCAGTGCTTTCTCTACTTGGTTTCACTGGTCCTGCTCCTGAATCTGAACACGGAAGGACAAAGATGAAAGTTATTGGCCCCTGGGCTCTTGTTGAGATCCTGAGAGTGATGCAGAAGAGGACCTACACAGAGTTTCTGTTTCAGGATCTATTGGAGGCTGGGATAGGACATGGAGTATCATGACTTCAGCATGTCTCCCTGTGCCTCCTGCTCCCCCAGATTAAACCCAACAACATGAAAAGCATTATTCGATGATCTGTGTGCACTTCATATGCAGGCCTATATGCTGTCCTGTGTGCCTGCTGGATGAAATGGAGGTCTAGTTTTGGTGTCCCCTTCCCATAAGATGACTCTGTTAGCCATTTTCAACTAAACTTGCTGGTGTGACTAAGACCAAGAACAGAATCCCATTTCTACTAGGTCTGTGGTCAGAAGCAGAGGTGTGGAAGAAAGGCACTGCAGGGCATGTCCTATGGGGAAGACCACGGTGCAGGTTCAGCTTGGCCATCAGAAACGTCCATAAGTGCCCTGCTTAGACCCCAGATGGGGAAGGAAGCAGCTCTGTTGTCGCACACAGAGCTTCTTGGCTTTAAAGTTAGTGCCTTGCAGGGCAACAAGGCTAAAAGACAGGGATGCTGTGCACGTGTATCTACTCACAGGCAAAAGGGTCATGGTGTAGGGAGCTGCCAGGGCAGACACAGTCCAGTCTCCACGAACAGTTCCAGTCTACGAGGATGGTACCGGTTGTGCTCTTGGTGCCTATTAACCTGGAACTGGGACTAAGCTCCTTAGAGTCAGTAGGTTAGCAATCTCTACAGAGCTGGACTAAGCAGAGAGCTGCACCAGAATTCCAGTTGTGGACATGTGCTTGAAAAGATGTCACTGGCCCACTGGCCATGCCCAGCAGCAAAGCACCTGGGAAGATGAGCCAGGGCTGCTATTACAGCTGGGCTTGTTCAGCATTTGCCTTCTGTCCTGTTTGCATGGGGTCAGTCAAAGGAACATCACTAAAACTGACTGATGACAATTAATTTCTGCCTACAAGACCCTCTCTTCCTCATACCACTTCCCGCTCCTTTGTTTAGTTTGTTGGGTTTCTTTTTGGGGTTTGGGGTTGGTTTTTTTTTCATTTTGATGTTCTGAATTACAAAGCTTCCTGCTGTGCTGTACACTTTTTGCTAATCGTTGGACAGCACATGTTTCACAGAGCTCTGCTGGGTTTGGAGTGACTAAATTGGGAGCAGCCCCATGAGGCTGTGCTCAGTGGGTAGCCATGTACTCTACCTGCGGATGCTGCAACCAAATTGTGAAGAGTCAGGTCCAGCGCCAGCATCACCCTGCCAGGGTGATTCAGCCTGGAGGTGTTTGTGGTGTTTTCATCATGACCCAGCAATGCAGCATCACAGAAATGAGATGCTCAGCCTTGTTAGCCTCCCCAAACTCTCCTCTCCTGTAAATTCTGGGGGTACCCTCTTTAATTAGCCGGAAATTTAGCTAGCTACCATGCATTAGGGCCAGCCAAGATCAATGGGAGATGGTGTGACTTGAGATCAGTAATGTTTATAACAGGAAGGCAGACAGCGAGCAGCAAAGGAACTGCTCAGGAAGACGGCTGGCTTGCCGGGAGGGGTACTTGCTAAAGAAAAAAAGATGCAGGGACCAGGACAGTCCCCGGGTAACTATAGAGAGGTATTTAAAGAGATTGCTTTTCATGCTTCCGTGCTTTTGGGCCATGGAGGAACCCAGGAGGCCCCTTCGGGGAGATCAGCCACCTGCCCCCACAGACCCACCGCAGCTGAGGAACCGTCAAGGAGAACAACAGACCTCGGGGGAGAGCCACGATGGATCCCACCAGCTGTCAGGGCAGGGATGGCTTTTCTCGCTCAGCAGCTCTTGCATGCAACGTGCCACTGTGCAGTCCCTTCCCTCCTACCAGCCCTGGTGTCCCTGCCCCACGGGCAGCTCAGCAGTGTCATGTTTTGAGCCTATCATCATCGGAGCTGGTGACAAGTTCGGTGGGAGTTTTGCCTGGGCATAATTTGGTGCCTTTCGCTTGCTGCCAGGCTGAAGAAGAGAGTAGTTAAAAGCTTTCCCAAGCCTTTGAACACAATGACCCACCTTCTTCTCCACTCCTGAGCCTGATGTATTGGCCCCACACTTGCCAGTAGGGAGGGCAAGGTGGCATGCTGTCCCTTCTACTCTTAAAAATAGGGCTTTGTGAACAGTGGAAGGGATGAAGCCTGATTTCCTACCATGTGAAGTCTTGTATTCCCCTACCATGACAATCCCAGCTCCTCTCATTGCTGCTCATAAACAAATCCTTCACGACCCTCATCTCCTACCAATGAATGTCTCTGGGCTTGTCCTGCTACCAGCACCCTCCTGGGTCCCCTAGTCATTTTCTGGACAGGAGGTAACACATCTGGAGCATTGCTGGCCTGGATGGTTGCCAAATAAACCAGATAACTGCTGTACTAGCTTTTTTTTTGGGGTGAGTGGGATCACTTAGGCTGACCTCATGCTTAACAGAAACCTTCATGGACTGAGCATCTTGGGGTGAGACAGGCCTCAGACATCCTGACTGAAGGAATATGAATCAGGCAGACAAAAGCAGTGATCTCTTTTCTTTGGGAAGCTGCCTGGAAAGGAAACCTGGGTCAGTGTTTCAGTGGGTGCCATGGGACTTCTCCCACATGGTGCCACTACAGACATTGGGTTAGCCTGGCTTTGGGGTTGCACCTTCTCTCCTGGGGCTGATGATGGTCCTGCCATGGGGGCTGGAGGCTGGAAAGGGACATATGACAAGCGAGCGCTATCCCAAGAGCAGAGCAAGGGGAAAGCCAGAGTTTGCAATATGTGTTGGGTAATGTCACAACCCGGGCTGGACAGACTGGGGAGTCCTGTTGAGTTTGGAATTCCCTCGGGCTAAATTAAGGTGAAATGACACCAAACGATCAGTTAAACATTTTATTCATGGCAGAAGCAGCCTGAACTTGGGAGGCATAACAGTAGGTGGTGTGGTTTCTCACAACAGGAATTGGCATGAAACTACCTCAGTAAATCATGTAACCCATGGTAACCATACACATCAATTCAGGGAAGAAGGAGATCCCTCCCATTGGGTCACAGGGTTCAGAGCAGACCCTCTTGCTTTCTAGACTCCTTCTCAGAGAAGGACCCGGGGGGGCTGGATCCACTCCTAGTCCCAGAATTGGTCTTTAGTTTTATGTCTTAAAGGGGTGAAGTGTAGGGATTGTGGAAAAGGAAGGAGAAAGAGAAGAAGACAGAGAGAAAAAGGGAAAGAGAAAGATTTCACTGGTCCTGGGTCCAGCGTTGGTTCAGTCAGCCGAGGGGTCCAGTTCTGGAGGGGGGGGCATGCGTGGGGCTTCAGTTTGTGTCCCTTTATCATCTCCTTTGCCCTCCTTCAAATGGGCACTCAAACTCATTAGGCTAATTGTCATACGAGGTTTGTGCTTTCAGAACCTTAGGGCAATGAGTCGGTGGGCTTGGGGGTCGTTTGGGGAGTAACTCCTTCCTTCCTTGCAGACGTGACCATTAGTTGAGCTTTGGCCATGCATGGTGAGCTGCCCTGCTCAGCACATCAGAACAGGGAGCTGTGCAAATCCTGTTCCTGATTGCTGATGTCCTGTGCTGATCGGCTTCTTTTCACCTGTGGTTCCTTGTTATGCAGATTTTGTTTATGCAGATCTTGCCCCACCACAATGTTTGAGACATTAACTCTTTCCGTCTCTCACAGGTAACAAACACAAATGCTGATCCATGGGGCTTGAGTCTTTCCAGAGAACAGCAGTGGGTTCTCAGAGACAAACATCAGTGCCCCAATGGACTTTTTTAGGAGAGCGAGTAGCCCCCGACTCTGTGTGTTGCTAATGTGGGTGAATATGTGAAATGACTATTTACTTCTGCCTCTAGAAATCACTCCCTTACCTGCTCCAGTATGATTTAACTCATGTTTCATTTAGCTTTTACTTCCAGCTGAATATGCTGCAGGTCTAAACTGGGACAGGTAGAAAAAGGCAACAACTTCTTGTCCAGGCTCGGTAACTGCTTTTCCTCCTGAGCCGGGGGCCTCGTGTCAGATGGTGTGATGGGACATTTGATGGTGTGTGGCTATGGGAGGGGAGCATCTCTCTGAGCAGAAGCCTTTTAAGTACAAGCCCCCCCCCATGTCCAAGCCTTTCCCATAACTGCAGGGCTGCTCCGTAGTGTCTTCCTTGCTATGCAATGCCAGAAAGAGCTGGCATGTAGGTCACAGCCCTGGGGAAACATCTAGGTCACACAGCAGGAGTGGGTCTTGCTCTCTGGAGCAGGGCTGGGTAGGTAGGAGTAAGCAGGAGGCCTTGGGAGAAATGCCATAAGTAGCACTGGAGGCTTCCAGGGTTCGTGGAGGAGTAACTGTCTTGCACCTTTTCTCTCTGGTTCAGAAGAGAGCTCCTCTCAGTGAGCAATGGCTGGGGAAGGGCAGGCACTGTGCACTCAAAGAAATGTTTTTTAATACTGCAGTAGGAAAATAAAAGAAATGGAAAGGTGATGGGGGAGAGCCAGAAGCAGCAGTTATAAAATATGAATGGTGTAGCTGGGTTTCCCTTGCTCGACTGAGAGCATGCATCAACACAGGGAGAGGAGGGAGCGGAGGAGGCAGCAGCCAGCAAGCTTCTAGCTCTCTTCAAGGTTGCAACATGAGCCTGCAGCATGCCCAGACCTGACAGCCTGTCCGTGCTGTTAGCCGGCTGTGTCCCACTGACCTGGTATCAGAGATGCAGCCACACTCTTCGTCATGAGAAATGCAAACTTTCCCCTCCACCTCCTGCTCTACCCTGTCCCTCAGCAAGCTGAAACACACACATCTGTCCATGCACAGGCAGGTCTTGTCCAGAGATGCTTGGATAGGCACACATTCATGCATGTCCAGAGAGTCAGATGCATGTATACACAGGCTTGATTTGGTGCATGGATATACTCACACAGGGATAGATATACAGGCACAGACTCATGAGCGTATACACAGATGCCCAAATGTGCAGGTATATGGACATATGCCTGCACAGAACAGTGTAAAACCACACAGGGCAGGCAGATATACAAATGGGCACGAATGCACCTGCATGGGCATGCAAACCTGACAATAAACAGGTGTACACACATACAGAGCTGAGCAGACAGATGTACGTGCTCCGAGGTGGATACACGCTCATGTAAATCAGTCTGCAAACATGCACACGCGTACAGCTCCTACACATCCCCATCCTTGCACAGCCTCCCGCAGCCATACGAGTGCCCGTACATACCTATGGACATATCCAGGAGCTGAGACCCCCATGGGGAACCCCATAACCAGACGCACAGAGAGACACGGGGCAAGCCGCTTCCCACTCAAGAAAGGCTGCGTGTCCATCAAGACCCGCAGTGTGTAAACTCACTGCGGGAACAAGAGGCTGACTCATGCTTCATCCTTTCCGTGTTTCTTCCAAAACGCACCATGAGGGCTATCTGGAAAGTGAGTACCTCACGGTGCATTTTGGAAGAAGCTGGTTTTGTTTATACTTGTGGAATATTTCCCATGAAAAGTACAACTTCTGTTAATCCCCCAAGAGCCGAAGCAAGCTGATGGATTCCCCAGCGTGGCTTGATAGCTTCATGGGAAAGGACAACCTGCATGGCTTGGCACTCAGAAGGGACAAAGCAAGGACTTGCTTTGAGACTGCAATCATCCGAAGCTGTCCCCAAGCCCGTTGCTGGTGGGACATGCTTCCCTCTGCCCTGCCCTCCCACAGCAAAGCAGTACAGTGCCTGCAGCAGTCTTCTCCGGCTCCGTAAAAGGCTCCTGATCTGCTTAAAATCCAGGGTGTGCTTGAGTGGTGAGTTGAACCAGGGCACTCCTAGGGACCACCAGCTCTTCCTTAAAGATCTTTCTCTGCTGCCTGATGTGTGGCTTATCAACGGGAGAGCTTGCAGCATCTATCCCTGCAGCCTGCACACTGGTTTTGCGGGGGGGGGGGATGTTTACTGGAAGGTTGTGGTTTTGGAGACTGTTGGCTGCTCCCCAGCATCTCCACTCCTGCCTTCCCCACGTCCCAGCTCAGATGTGGGTATCTATGCACAAGCCCTGTGCAGCACATGCAGACTCATTCACATGTCCCCAGTTGTGTACTGGTTTGTACGTGCAGACATGTAACTCTGACTCCCACATGGCCCATTTCCCTCTCTATCTTTCCACCTTGGGGGCTGTTTCTCATTACACCAAGACCCTTTGATATGATTTTAAGTAGCAAAGTCAGTCTAAGGCAGATGTTGGGATGCTGAGCTTCATTTCACCATCTGATCCTTTTGCGGTGCCAGAGCAGCCTCAGTGCAGCGGATAATTGTGGCTGTTCTGCTTTCGCAGGACCATTGCATTGAGGAAGTCCCCACTTCAAAAGGCAACACCGACAAAAACGACAGCTTTGCCTACCTCAAGTTTTAATTAAAACTCTACCTATTCGCCTTTGCCCCCGCTCCTTCCCTCCGTACCTTTCTCCACCCCGACCCTCTCGCTGCAAATGAACATCTAATGTCAGCTGGGGAAAATGCATTCATTCAGCAATTAAATAATTGAATGCTCCTCTGGCAAAATGAACTATCTCCTGCCTTTCTTGTGTTTTACCACTTTTTTTCCCCTTCTTTTCCCCTCTTCTTTCTTCTTCTCTCTGGTGAGATAAGGCTGCCATTCTTGAAAGCCATTTTAAATATTCATGTTTCAATTAACGGACTTTATTGCATGAACTCTGTGTAAGATAATAAAAAGACTGCCTGAGGCTCGACACATTTTTTTGTTTGTTCTTGAAAGGGGACTAAGAAGTAAAAAGCCTAATACTTTTCCTCAACAAACATTTGAAAGATACACAAAAAGGACAGCCATGGGTCATTTAGCCACTGGGCCCTCCATCACCCACGTGCTCCTGAGTATCACTTTGCAATGTGTCTCTACAAAAGTGGAGCATGGTGTAATTCTGTGGGGTACTTGCAGGGACTGGTTTTGCTGGATGAGCACCAGGCTCTGCAATGGGCAGAGGAGGGCAGTGGTTTGCACCCAGAGGATGCGCGGGTGGAGATGGAAGCGGAGCTGCAGCAATCAAGGACACTTTAGGGCTGTGAGTGTTTGGGGCTGAATGCAATTTTTTTGCTGAACCTGGAAACTGAATGCGTTGGTTTTAGTTTGGATGATGTTTTGGACAAAATAAAATGGAAGGTTCAACCCAATATTTCTGGGTTGAAAAACCCAAATATTGACTGTACATGTCTGCAATGGATTTTGCTTTTATTGAAGACAAACAAGTTGATAGAATGCACGAATTTGTGAAACATCTGGTATTGCCAGTTATGTATTTTTGCCAAAAAAAGAAGAAAAATAATGTTAGATGAAACTTCATTCTATGTGGGTGTTTTCTTATGGTGCAGTATGCTGAAATTAATTTTATATTCTGAGTGTGTCATCTGTGTTGCGTGACATGGGCTTCTGCACCCAGTTTAGCTGTGGTCTTGTGCTGGGGGGGGGGGTCCTACAGATGCTGGACCAGAACCTCATAGGAAGGCCTATGCTCTGTTCCTGCATCTGCTCATGACCTTGAAGAAGTCAAGGCATTTGTGCATGTGGTGCACTTAATCTTGTTTTTATCCTCCTTTTCTTTCTTTATTCTGAGCCAGATCTTGAGAGAAATTGGCACTTTCTTAGAAAACAGATGTACAGTGCCTAGCACCAGCATTCCCTGAGCTATGAGAGCTCTTAGTAAGACTGGATATAATAAACATAATAGTTAATAAATACTCCAGTGGTCACAACGGTTAAAGTTTGGTTGTGGAGTTACTTCTCTTTTAGGAAAAGTGTCACCTCTTACAGGGT
The DNA here is from genome assembly GCF_947461875.1 of Haliaeetus albicilla. Lineage (NCBI taxonomy): Eukaryota > Metazoa > Chordata > Aves > Accipitriformes > Accipitridae > Haliaeetus > Haliaeetus albicilla. The sequence continues at coordinate 74,982,285 of NC_091485.1, forward strand.
GACACCCTTTCATTGAGGCTACTTAGCAGCTGAGAAGAGAGGGATTGTCCAGCATTAAAGGAGGGAGGTGGGTGGTGCAGAGAAAATATCTTTAGTCCTCCAACCTAGGTTTTCAGTGCTTCAGTGATAAACTGTATTGTGCCCTGAGGATATCTCTATCTATCACATTGATTACTCCATTTGCTATCTGCCTAGTACTGAGTTTTTTCATCCTAAATCAAGAAAGAGCCAGAGTTCACCAGTAGCTGCCAAGGTGCAAGATAGGGTCACTCTGCTGAGTTGAGTTGAAGGGCTCTGGATTTACACCAGGATGAGCAATCACACAGGTAGGCTGGTCTTAAGAATAGATTTTCTGGTGGAGAAATCTCCATTCTATCTTCTGAAGGTGCTGTCGCCTTTGTGACGGTCCATTTGTGGAGGCGAAAATGCTGGACTGTTCTTGCTTGCATGCTGCCTGGTAATGGCTGGGGCATTTGCTGCTTCTTTTGGTGTGAGCTACAGGTGAGCAAGTCAAGGTTATTACCTGATAAAGGATCCACACTCCTCTCTCGTGCACCAGCAGAGCTGGAGGTGGTTTAACAAAGTCTAAAGGCAACCAAGCAGCTGGGGAGCCCAGCAAGAGGAGTGAGTCCAAAGTGAAAATTCTTGCTCAATACTTGCAAAATTTTACTGGCAGCACTGTGAGAGGTAGGAAAGCCCAGATCTGGGCAGACCATGTAAGGACAGGAATTCATTTACCAGCACATATGTCTTAGGATGTACCATTGCATCACAGATCTCCAAGCTCAGTTTGATCATACCCCTCATTATTATATCCGGGACATCGACTTCAGTAAATGGTTTTCTGATCTCTTTAAGCCATGAGCCCTGTGGCCCTCAGACCTGTTTTAAGTTGTCTGTCTGATTGTGAGCAGCAAAGGGTCTCAGCTCTTGGTGTCCCGTGTGCTGTAGTGACTAACTCCAGCTGTCCCCAGTGGAGACATTCACATCTCGGCAAGTCACCCTGAGCTCCCTTCTTTTAGTCAACAAAGAGCTGCTCACGGTGGGTGGTGGGTATAAGGGCAGGCTTCATCCTATCCCAAAATAGACATCAGAGGGAAGGAGTCAGGATCTTTAGTGAAGGGACTGGATAGTTGATTTGGAGGACAAGTAACGGTTATGGGTGGCATCTCAGCTCGAGTGCAGCCTTGCCACTGACTATAACTGAAATGATTGTCTTTGAGTTGAAATGGGGTACCAAGGTTAGCCCTGATACGAGCCCGACCCTGGTAAAAGCCACCTGACCTTGCTGGCTCCTCTCCATCCCCTTTCCAGGAGAGGTTTTTCTGTGGGATCTATCTCTAAGGGCTGGAGCACAAGAGCATTGCAGGGAGGATGTTAGTAAAGCCTGTGCATCCCGAGTATTCTTCCTGCTGAAGCTGTGTCTTTCCCCAGCACTAAAGGAAACAAAGACATCACTGATAGGAATTAAAATTAAAAAGAGGCTCTCAGTAAGTCTAAACCTTTGGGAGGTTTCCCATTTCATGGTTGCTGAGATCTGCTGTTACACCATCCTCGGCAAGTTTTTAGATTATCCTTCTGCCTGCCCCATCTTCGCAATCATCCCTAGTCCCTGCCTGGAGGTTACCTTTCCCACCCTCTGATTACTCCCTTCCTTTCGAGCATGACCTCTTATTAAAAGGATGCCATGAGAAGCGGTCCTTGCCCACCCCCTCACACGCCTATCTTAATTTGAAGCTGAGCTTGGCAACGAGCTTGGGCTCACAGGAGAACAGATGACATGTCTCTTCATCTGAAGTTAATGAGATCCAGCCCTGAGAGAAGGGTGAAGCTTGTGCTGACACACCTGGGTCTGTTCACGCTTGGTTTGGACCAGCGTTGGAAGCCTGTTCAGCCTCACTGCACATGATTTGCACACTGCAGGAACGGCTGGGACCAGCTCACACAGCCTTGTCCACCAGCTGGTATTATGTGCCTGCCTCTCATTCAACCGTGCAGGTGGAAATTCTGGATTATGAGACATCACGGTCTTCTACCCCTCACCGCTTTGCATTGGGAGGAAGAGAAACAACTGTGCAGTGCTTGTTTTTTGCAGAAGTCTGGAGCTGAGCGTGGTGTTGATACCGAAAAGCCAGTTGAAGAAACTCTCTAAGACTCGTTTTGGAGTTTTAGAAAGCAGGCATTCTTTATTGCAGCGCTGGATGCACGGGGGATAGTTCCACCTAGAGTGCATGCCACAGCTTTAGCACTAACAGGTTATATAGAATAACTAATTGCATATTAATCAGATTAGTATACATATACATAAAAATAATCACAACTGATTATCTCAGTACTGCCTACATCTGATCATGCGCAGTGAAGGATCCATTTGAGATGAAGGGCTGCTTTTGCGACCACTGACCCATTTGAAGTTCTTGCTGGCTGTCCCTGAAGTCTTTATTCCTGTCCTTGTTCTTTGATCTTGAAGCTTAACGCAGCTTCAATCACGTGATCAGTTTCAACGTTGTTCTCATCTAGCGTACAGGAACATCTAGTCATAAGAGCAAAGAACTGCAAAACTTATGAGTAACTACCTCTACTAGTTAATTGCTTGGCTATACTTTTGTCTATTGTTTCAATCATAGTGTTAGTATAAGTTTTCTAATAATTATTTACCAAATCTCACTTTTACAGTCACCTAGCAGCAAACCAGTTTCCACAGCTGGTACAAAATATTAAAACCATCAAAATATTTAGACATACCATACAGAATGTATGGAAATATGCTATCAGTGCCTCCCACAGCTTTTTGAGCTTCCCCTCCTCTGTGCTCAAACCTCCCCTTCCTTCCTCAGCACCGCTGGCACAGCTGCATGTGTGACCACCTGCAAAATTGGATGGGGAGCTGGTCCAGCTTAAAAAGAAAGAAAAAAAAAAGTGGTTTTAATGACTTTTAACAAGCTGGTTCGCTGTATGGACCCAGAGGCAGCCGTGCTGTCACAGGAGGGGTGACGGGGTGATGTGGGATGAAGGGCCAGGGGTGCAAATTAAAGCCCCCACAGCAGCTATGCGCATGGAGCTGTATGCTTCGGTGCATTTCTGAGATCCAAGTGAGCCAAACTCATCCTGGACTGACCCTGATAGGGGTTCTTCGGCCCCCCCTCCTCTCTCTTAGCATGGTCTTGCTGTCCACCCGATATCAGCACCGGTGATATTGCAGTGGGTGGCAAGTGACTCTGTTCACTGATCCAGCTGAAAACCAACTCCAGGAAAGAAAAACAGGGATGAGTTTTAATTTGGATCCATGAGGGGGCCCAAACCATGGTGCAACCACCCAACTTTCGGAAAAGGGGACACATGGCACGGTGCCTTCTGGCCACAATCTGCCTTAAGATCTAGTTAAGCTGCCTGCAAAGCCCCACCTCTTGGCTCTACCACTGTGTCTGAGTCACCAGCGATCCCTTTTGTTTGCATTTAGTGTAGATCTTGTTAATTGGCTCTTTCATTCCTCTAATTAAATGTAAATGAAGAGTGGATCATTAAACAGGGATACAGGAGCCCTCTCTGAACAAAGCAGGTTTCAGCTGGAGGAGGAAAGCATAGGAGACAGGTTTTTCTCTGCCCCTTCTACTCCAGGTCTCCTCTCTCTGATAGAGATGGTTTCAGTCCCAAAGGAGCTTTTCTGCTCTTTTGCTGCTGAAGGCCTCCTCCTGTGGGTGTGCAAAGGATTTTCTGGTGACAATGGGATGGGCCATGGCCAGAAGCAGCGAGCCAAACGTGGCTGTCTTCTCTTTGCTTTGCAAGCTTACGTGTCCCCTAGTCCTTCTGCCTGAATCTTGCAGATCACCCTGCTTGGATGCAAAATCGCCAGGGAGGCTGCAAGCAACTTCATCGGGCACCTTCTTGGAGCTGCCAGCCCTGCGTTAGCCCAGGTCAGGCGTAATGGTTTTCAGGGTGCCCCGCTGTCTGGTTTTGCCCTGGCAGCACCATCCTATTCAGGATGGAGCGGGGATAAGCGTTGCCTTGCTGGAGCCTGTCGCTAATGCCTTGTGCTTGGCAGCGCGGTGACGTGGCCGTGCAGCATGGCCGGATCTGTGGGCGATGGGAACAGATGGCATATGCTCTGCTGAAAGCAAAGCTTTCCCTTCGCTCAGGGTGTAAAGCGATGTTTTCTTTCCTGCAGGCCTCAAATCTGTCCCTGGCGTGCCGCTCTTGGCCACCTTAGGATATTAAAGGGGAGGTTTTTCTCCTATGCGCTGATCAGTCCTGTGAAGCAGGGGGTGGACAGCATGAGAGGTTTGTCTAAGATGCTTTTCTGGGGCTCAGCAGATATTCTGCATGAGCACGCACGACCTGATCCCAAACCTGCTTGGACTTCAAGGAGCTGAACTTGGCAACTGGCTGTTCGGTCTGTGACCAGCCAGAAGGTCTCCACTTCTTGGTCACCTGGGAGTAGCTGGGATTTGGAGGTCATTTAGAAATTGACCCTCGAATTTCTATCATTGTGAGGGCTCCAGACAATAAAGTACAGCTCCTCAAAGCATGGAGGCACGAGGAAAGGGCAGGCGATGCACATAGTGCTGCAGAGGCAGCCCATGGTGGGTAGAGTGGGGTGGTCTGCAGTGCGTGCATGGAGCCAGGGAGATAAAAAGGAGCTGGGGTGCTGCACCAGAGGGTGAAAGCCAGGTCTGAGGCTGTATGTTCATCTTTGGGATCACCCTGTAAAGCTTGGGAACAACACGAAAGGACCAAATAACTACCAGGACCAGCTTAGGTCAATGTGGTTCTGGGGTCTCACTGAAAGAGAGAGTTCTGGCCTCCCAAATGCCGCATCTCAGCCTAGGACAGAGGTTGCCATTTGGTTAAATGCAGCCAGGTTGCAAAAGGAATCAGTTTGTTACGTTGAATCAACACAGCAGGAAAAAAATCCCAGCCCCCTGAAATAAGATTGAATGTATGCAGCGTGCCCTCCAGTTCTCAGCATCCTGACAAACCACAACCCCCTTCCTGCAAATCCAGTCCTGTGTCACAACCAGTAAGGTTTCCTAGACTGGAGGGTGAGCTCAGGTCATGGGGAAGGGACTGGCTGGTTGGATTTCTTTTTCTCCAGGATATATGATGAACGGGAGCATGCGGCTTGTCTTCCCCTTTGCTTTCTTCTGCTACATGCTGGCCCAAAGGGGTCTTTGACTTTGTGTCCCCATGCAGCCTGGTGGAATAATTATCGGGGGGGATGATGAGCCTAAGGAAGATCTGAGGTGCTGTGCAGTGCCACGGAGACTTCTCCCCTCTTCCAACCTGGAGGGTAACAGGGGGGGAAGCAGTTGACCTTTTTTTCTGCTTGGCTGTGCCTCACTCCTCCAAGCAGATGCTGCTCTCGCTCTGGGAGACACAAGCAACCGGGAACCGAGAGTCTGAGCCAGGGCTCTGCAAAGGCAACAGCTCCAAGGCCACCGCTGATGGGACCTGGCATCCATCCTCCCTGCGGAGGACTGCCTGAATTTCGTCCCCCGCGGTGCCTCTCCCTGGCCCGCTGCAATCACAACAGGAGAAAGGTTCTTCAGGTCTCTGCTCATTGATTCCCCCTGTCTCTTTGGGCAAGAAACGTAACCCTTCTGTCCCTCAGTTTCCCCACTTGAATAAAGGATTTCAACATCCTTAAGACTTTCAGATGGAGGTTAGTATGAAAAAGCAATTTTTGTCTTTTTCCTTCTCTCTCTTTCTTTCTTGATGCCTTTTTCTCTTTCCTTCCTTTTTTTTTCTTTTTCCCTTGCAATTCCCTTCTATCCAGCCATGCCTATTCCCATCCAGGGCTAGTGGAAGTGTCCTCTGAAGGCACAGAGGAAAAAAGGACCAGAAAAAAGGTCTGCTGTCCCACTGCCTCAGGGGGTGCCATGAGCTGGGCTTTTTACTGGATATATATATGTTTCTTTTTTTTCCAGAGTCTCAAATGGTTCACATGGGATCTTTCATTCCCTTTTGAACCTTCCACCAGTTCCTAATTAGACATGGGGAGGTATTTTCATGCACTTGGAAAGTTTTATCTAAAATTCCCTGCCTTTTTATTTTTCTAAACCCACTGAAAATCTCCTCCGAACTCCCCCAGCAGTGACACAGTCCCAGTTCTTGCCTTCCTGCTCCCCCCCCAAAATGGGTCTAGTGGGAATGTCCCACACAGAACATTGAGTTCTAACATTTCCCTCTTTCTCTCGAAAATACACCAAAACCCAGATGCTTCCATGGAAAATTTGTCTTTGGGTCAGAAATCAATTTACTTATCTTAATAAAAAGCATCTTAGGGAACCCTTACCATCAAATGCCCTGATGAAACTTCTTCACTCTGGTCTGTGCTGACCAGCTTTGCTGGTCATTAGATGACACTGGGCCTTTTTAAAGTTTGGGGTTTTTTGGGTGTTGGTTTTTTTTCCCTATTCCTGAGTAGGCTCCTAGAACAGAGGTGCTGGAAAAACATCTTCAAACTGGAGATCCTGATTACCTGGTGTATGTAAAATTATGGGGCAATGACTGCTGGAGTATGGCTTTCCCCACACCGCTGTGCACTTGGCAGCTGGCGTGTTCCACATCAGAATCAGCTGCATTTTAGTGCTGGGTAGAATAAGCTTTATAGTCCTCCTTTCAGCACAGCTGTGTTGTGTGCCTGTTCTGTGAGCCATGGATATATGCAGTTTAGGAAAAAAAAAACCCAAACAATTTTATTAATTACTTATGAAATTCCTGTTCATCTTGTAAGATCTTGGTAGCTCTCCCACGTGCAGATCTTCTCTTCTAACCTACGGTATTGTTTCAGGATAGCTGGGGATTTGGGAGATGGTTTACAACTTCTACCTGAAAAGCACAGTCCAGATGGGGCCTGGAGCACACTGGGTAGGAGCTGTGGGTGTTTCAGGCTGTGTGAGTTGGAGGGCTTGCTAGACAGAGAATGACTTATTCTTCCTGCTCGTCCCCAAACCGTGTGATCATCCTGTAAACTGATGCACATATAAATAGCACTGATAACTGCTGAAAATGTGCACCATTGCTACAAACTCCTGTCATGACAACAGCACTTCTGATCTCCATGTTCTCTTTTCTCTCTCCAAAATCAGCTCCCATGGTCCCCCAGGCAGGCTGGGTATACAAAAATCTGACTGAAACAGTCTCTCTCCAGACCAATCTGAAATGTGCTGTAACACTGGGACCAGCCTTTTTTTATTTGATATATCAAGACTCGAGAATCAGAACCACCTTGGGATTGGCTAGTCCATCCTTAGGGCAGGAGCTACTCAATGCATCCCTAATCCATACTCAGTTCATCCTTAGTACTCTGTTCTTCAAAACCAGACAGGGAGCCACCATATCTTTTCCAGAAGATTTATTCCCATGTCTTGTGGGTGTTCGGGATTATCAAAAAAGAGTACAAAATCCACTCATCTAACATGTGTCACTGTGCTGGCTCAGTTCTATACTACCAGTACTCCAAAGGCTCACTTCTTCCTTTGAAATTTGTTAAAAACAAGGACTCAGATGTAAAGGGAGGTTGGTTTCTCCTAGCTAGTTAATAGCTACGTGCTCCCACAACAGCCTCATCTCTGTGCTGTTTTCTGCTTACGTCTGTTGGTGGAGAAGCCTGAAGAGAGAAAAGCCATGGCTTGGGCAATCCCTGGTGCCTGCTGTGGGGTCACCACATCTTGAGCGCATCTTTTTTCACAGCCTCCTTCATGCTGAGTGCATCTGAAAGGTGACACAAGAGGAGCCTACCTTCTCTTCCATTAAATCATTGCTGGAGACTGTCACTGCTCCGGCGTATTAGTTGCCAATCTTAAAAAGGAACAAAGGAGTTATTTGCAAAATACGTGTTGGGAAGAGATTAAACCTGACATCTCAGCTACGGAGCCCTCCCCAGATGAGGAGAATATACAGAACTGAAATATGTTTTCCCTCTTCCCCAGCTGCTGGAGAAGGACCTTCCCCTGAGTTATTGTTTTTTTAAGCCACTTCTGCAGACACTCTCTAAACAATCTCTCTCGCTAGTTAGCGAAGTCCCTTGGTGCTCATCTTTCACAGGGTTTGTGTGGCGGGTTTTTGGTAGCTGGGAAGGGGCTGCAGGGGTGTCTCCTGTGAGAAGCTGCTAGAAGCTTCCCCGGCTACAAGTCGGACCCACCTGTGGCCCAGGCCAAGCCCGTCAGTGACAGTGGAAACACCTGTGGGAGAACAGATTTAAGAGGGGAAACCTGCAGTGAGTGAGGGGATTGGGATGTGAGAGGAGCCCCTCTGCAGATCCTGAGGTCACTGAGGAGGAATAAGGGAGAAGGTTGATGCCCCCGCAGCCCGTGGTGAGACCAGATGGCAGGCTGTCCCCCCCCCAGCCCACGGAGGGGAGTGGGGGAGCAGATGCCCCCCTGCAGCCCGGGGAGAGAGGAGCCCATGCTGGAGCAGGGGGATGGATGCCCCACAAGATGGCCGCTGCTCCCTGGGGAAGCCCGCGCTGCAGCAGGCTGGGACTGAAGGTTGGCCCGGGGAAAGGACCCACCCGAGGGAAGTTTGTGAGGAACTGCAGCCTGCGGAAAGGGATCATGTTGGAGAAGTTCGTGAAGGACTGTCTCCTGTGGGAGGGACCCCGCGGTGGAGCAGGGGATGAGTGAGGAGCCCTCCCCCTGAGGAGGAAGGAGCGGCAGAGACAATGCGTGAGGAACCGACCCCAACCCCCATTCCCCGCCACCGGGGGGAGAAGGTGGAGAGAACCGGGAGTGGAGTTGAGCCGGGAAGGAGGGAGGGGCGGGGGGAAGGTGTTCTCAGGTTTCGTTTTACTTCCTAATATCCTTGTTTCGATTTGACTGGTAGTAAATGAAACTGATCTTGTTTCTTCCCCAAGCTGACCCTGTCTTTTGCCCGTGACCACAAGCAGGGAGCGATCCCTCCCTGTCCTTGTCTCAACCCACGAGCTTTTCTTTATATTTTCTCCCTGTCCCACCAGAGCTGGAGAGGGAGGAGTGAGCGAGTGGCTGCGTGGTGCTTTGTTACCGGCTGGGCTGAAACCATGACACACGGTCATGATTTGATCATCAGGTGGGGACTGGGAGAAAATCTGAAAGGCTCTGCCTGTTGGAGGGAGCTTTTCTGAGCTGCAGTGTTATGGCAGCAAAGGAGGGCGAGGGATTGTGCTGTCTCAGTGCTTTTCCCTGCTTTGCAGCAAGTGATTGGTAAAGACAAGTCAGGAATAACAGGAGCTGCAGTGCTCCAGCCAAGGGTTTTTTTTAATCCTTCACAAGCCTTGTGTTTGGAGATGTGTCTCGTCCAATGCAATGCAGCCTCCCATTCCTGCTGCACCTCTCAACTCCATCCAAGTTTGGGCAGGGTAATAGTTACTTGGTCCATGGAGGGTAAGGGAAAAAGAAGGATGGGATGCTGGCAGAAGGTTGCAAAACCTTTCTAGCCCACTTTAAAAAAATTAGCTCTGATTTAAGGAGAATTATTGCCTTGAAGCCTTGACTGTCTAGCTCTTGTCAGCTGAAGGAGCTTTAGTAAGAGTGCAGGCACCATGATCCTTATTTCTTCAACAAGTTCATCGGACCATTTCTCATTTGTGGTATTCTGGTTGGGTGGTCTAAGTGGTGTTGAGCTGAGGTTGCTGAGGGTCTTGTTATTGCGTGGGGGTCCTTGAGGGGAGAGGGATGGGGCAGAGTCCTGGTGCCATTGTTGTTCTGCCACAGCATTGGGTCTGTTACCCCAGACTGCTGCCTGCTTTGCTTGAACTATTGGACCTGATGCCTAACACTTCATAGGTCACTGGAGCAGGCAAACAAAGGATTTCTAACTTTATCAAGTTGCATTTCCCAGAGGATGTGAATTTCCAGCTGGTGCTAAGGACAGACTGACTCTTCCTCATCCCGCAGATACACTGATTTCATTTGAAATGGTACTCTGGAGGTCCCCTAGACTGCAGCCTGCCTGGCCATCTCACATGGGCCAGGGCAAAGGCTTCCCTGCTCCTGAGCTCTGGGCTTGGGGCAATCCTCAACCCCTGAGTGATCTGTGTCAATTTCCCTCCCCTGGATGCCAGCAAAGGTTCCCCCTTGCAGATCGTTGTCTCCTTGGTAACTGAACCACAGCAGATAAAACCAGGACTGAAACCCATCAGCCTGCAGAGCCCAAGCAATGAGATGGGAAGGAGGGGGAAGGATGTGGGAAGCCTTGGTCTGGCTGGTGAGGTGCATCATGCAGACAGACCTACTGCCTCCACTGGCATGTGATTTGTCCCAGACGCCAGCTTGTGCTACGGTTCCCATGTATGCCAGGGCTTGTAGCACGTCCATCCCTTCCCAACACTCTTTGTTTGAGGAAAACTGTGGTGTCCCCATGTGCTTTCTCTGCCCCATCCATTCCTGATGAAGCCCACACATCTGGGGAGAGGACAAGCCTTGTCTCCAATTGCTTTGAGCCCTGCCTGCTCCTACATGAAACTTTATTATGGGGAGCAGTGGACATGGCCCAAAATTAAACCCAGGATATGTGTTTGCTGCCAGCTCTGTGGCTGTGGGTGAAGGCAATTCTGTGGGGATACTGGCTGGGTATTTGGGTTTTCTTCCCCTCTCCCTGTTTGGCCTAGCTTTGGTAGTCTTTCAGCATCACTAGGCTATTTACCTTTGCAAACATGTCTCGAAGGTCTGCCTAATTTTTGCTTTAAATCAGAATCAGTATTTCAGCAGAAGAAAATGGTACAAAACAGTAAACAGTGGGTTTCCTCAGACAAAATTAATCACCCTGCTCCAGGCATCTTTTCCCTTTCCTACTCACCCCAGAACTCCTTTCCTTCTCACCCACTCCCTGAGTCTAAATCTCCTCTTTCCCCCTCCTGCCAGCCAACTTCTTTCCTTTTCAAGTGGGCCCCAGCCCAACAGTCACCTTACTGTCCCTGTCACCCAGACATTTAACATCTGAAACATCTGTCCCAAGGCAGGAGAAAAAGAACCCCAGACATCTTGAACTGGAGTGAGTGTGCAGTGGCCCTGTCTCCTCCATCATTGGATAGGCTGGGCAGAGGAAGGGGAAATCTGATCAAAAGACTGCTTTGCTTTTAGTTTAGCCTGTGTGTGTATATATATATGTTGTTTTGTTTGTGTTTTTTTTTTCCTTGCAAAGATAAGCATGACTTCAAGGGGTAGAAGATAACATTGGGAGCAGTGGTTGGGAGTGCAAGGAACCAAAATCCCAACTCCTTCTGATGCAGTTCCTTTAAAATCAGCACCAGTTGTACTTTTGGAAGGACATCATTAGACAAGTATTTTCCCTCCAGTCCCTGGCAAAAAGTCAACATTTGCATTTAAATAGTGCTTTTGCTACCAAACAGGCATGTTACAGAATAGCTGCACAGAGATAAAGATTCCTTTAAGGGGATGGGGGGGAAACTTAACCTCATTGAAAGCCCAGCCCATCTTCCATGTGCTGTCAGCAGAGGAGAGGTTATTTATGCATTCGAGAGTGTGCCCACTGAGATATAATCTAGTGCTCTCAGGAGCCTCTGCTTGCTGGAGGTGGAATTATAAGAATTAAAAATTACAAGCGTAAAACAAGGCCAGTCTAAAATGAAATATTACCCAGTGGGTGTAAATAATTCATGGGCAAAATAACCCTACTGGGTCCCCCATCGATCCATCTTACTCCACAGATGCGAAGAGGAACATTCTGTTGAAGGGGTGTTTGAAAACCTCCAGGATGCTTTCAAAGGTCCGGGGTGGTTTCCGAGTGGCTGTGGTTCATGTGGGCCATGAATGGCTCCGTGGGAAAGCATGAGTGATGACACAAAATGGAGTTTCCTCTGATAATGAAACCTTTCTCATAGCTGACCAAGGGAGAAGGGAACACCATTTGGTGGAAAAAAAAAAAGTTTTACTCCTGTGCTTGCGAGCAGAGTGCACCCGTAATTTAACCTGTATGTGCAGGGATCCCCGAAGGACCCAGCAAGACCTTCTTTAGCAAATATTTTCCTTTCACCACAATCAAGTCCACTCCTGAAGGCGAAGGCTGGCTTTTTTAAAATGTTTTTGCTAGGTCTGCTGCGTGCAGGCTGGCTGTGTCTGAGGTTAGAGGTGCTTGTGTGGATCCCTTATGCATGGACAAGGGGTGGGAAGGAGCTGCAACCCCTGCATGAGAGTGTTTGGGACCCTAATGGAAAAGGCAGGATGAGAGCTGGCCTTACTGCAGCCAGTTTGTTTCTTGAGAGGGAAGCTGCTGCCTAACACTATTGCCTCTCTTCTGATGCAAGTCCATACCTCAAAGATGACCATACTGAGAGATTGGACTAAGGCAGTTTTATCTGGGAGGGTTTCACCATGTGGGACGAAAAAACATGAAGGAGGAAAAATGTCTTCACAGTCGGTTGTATTTTCCCGATACGCATATGCCTGTACACAGATGTTTATGTGCAAAAGCATTTTTGGAGGCTATATAGTTGAAGTCGTAGAAAGCTGAGAGTCAGTATTGATCTTGTGCATCTCTCTTTGGTATAGGACTTGTTCACAGACAGTGGTTACCTCTGCCCACCCAGAGACATGCAGAGCCTCTGGAGCTGCAGCCTTTCTGCCCCAGCAGATCCAGCACAAGCTGGTACAGTCTCCATGGTGGCTGAAAGAAGGGGTGCATTTAAAACAGTATTTGTAAAAGCTTTGTCTTTTCAGTCTGTCTCCAGGCCAGCCAGAATTCATATACACAGCTTAGTGTCCTACTGAGCTAATATATCCTGGCTTTCAGCAGGGTTTTTTGGCTGGTAGGTGAGCCCAGCATGCCAAGGCGGTGCATCATGAATCTGTGGAACCACTCGCTGCAGGACACTGCCAGCACTGAAGAGTCCATGGGTCCAGAAACCAGCAGATTTATGGAGAGAAAAAAAAATCCATTTATGGTGCTTAAAAAATAAAGTCACCACCTCTGAGCAGAAGATACAGCTAACAGCACAGCACATGTTTGGCTTGGCCATCAATGTGTCCATCATGGGTCCAAATGAGACTCATTTACTTACAGCTTTTTGTAGCAGAAAACTTAACCCTATCCGATTATTTGTATTGCTCCTTATCTCTTCCAGTGTGTGTCCCTGGTAGAGTTTTTGGTTATGCTAGAGTTAAGTGTTAGATCAGAGTGGTTTTTTTCTGGCAAGGTTTCACTTGGGGGTGATGTTTTTGATAGTGTGTGCAGTTGTGTATAGATGTATGAGAAATGGTGACAAAAGAGGCCTAGCTGGGGCATGGAGATGAATTTGGGGATGCTTTATGGAAAAAAACCTGTCTCCCACGCTGACTCACTTATGGCAGGAAAATCTATTGTATTTGTGTGTTTGTTAACTGTTGCCCTGTTTAGCTCCTGTCTCATGCATGTCTCCCAAAAAGTGTAGTTATCTTAGGCACATCTAACCACAGCAGGGATCTTCTATGCAAAAGGACCTGGTGGCTGGTCCTGCCTGGGTGTACCAGCTACTGGGCTTTCCCTCATGCACACTTGATGTCTTCCAATAATTCTTTTTTATTTTTTTTGAGCTGGCTGAGGGTATTTTCCCACTTCGCTTTGCAGCCAGTGTAGATGGAGAGAGGCTGTTTGTACCTGCAGGTGTAATTTGTCAGGTAATGCTGTGATATTTCTGCAATATGTCCCCCCTCTTCTTTGCCAGCTTTGCCAAATTCAGCAATCCAAAAGTCATTGCCCATCAGGGTCAAAAAGTAGCAGACACTCTCCTGATTTCTTTGGCTCTGCAAACCTGGTAAACTGGCATGAAAACAGCTTCCTGGAAGTCAGAGCTTAACTCTTGAGACAAGAAAAGGCTAACAACTTCAGGAGGAAGGGAAGAGCTACAGGAAATACTGTTTGGACACCTAAGGATGCTTAAAGAACCTTGAAAAAGGCAATAGGAAGAAAAGATTAGACAAAAGTAAAAAAAGCAATAGGAAGAAAAGATTAGAGGAAAGAAAATAAGGCAGTATTTGAAAGGAGGGGACACAGCTCTGGCTACTGGGATTACTCATTCTCATAGGAAACATAAAAGAGCTAAACAAGGAAAATGCCATGCAGAGATCACACATTGTTTTTAAGGACAGGCCCCTAGACATGATCCCTGCTGGCTGAGCTGTAACCCAGCTCCCAATCAATCTCTCCTTCCTGAAATGTCACTAACCTGCACTTAAGTGCAGTAAGACTTTGCAGACTAATTGAAATTCTGAGCCAGAGTCAGGAGACATTTGCTTCAAGTAGTGTTTTAATTGTCTGCTCCCTAGGCTGGTAACAGAGTATTTTGCTCCTTGCATTATTCAAGGAGACACAAGAGCTCAACCTTTCCCTTTAGGTTAGTGCCCCTCCTGTCTTGGTTTTATGTTCTGTTCTTTGGCCTCTGCTCACGCATTACCTGTGTGCATCCTCGTGTGCCTGTTCAGGCAGGGATCAGAAAACCTCAACCATCCCATCTGCTTAGATGCAGTGTTTTGATTCAACTTGTTATCTAGAAATAGGGGCCAGCTGGGATGCATGGGGCTGAAACCAGACCCCACTGCTTCCGTAGCTGAGAGTAATCTCTTTTTGTTAGACGTAAGGGGGACTCCTTCTTTCCATGTACAAGGAGACACTTTCCCTTAAAGACTTCCATGTGCTATTTGCTGTAACCAGGAGATTACAGCCTGGAAGAGGGAGAAGGAGGACTTGAACTGTGTGTGGCCTTTCCCTGTTTTTCCCAAGAGCACTGTGCTGAAGCCATGTCTATAAACTTGGGTGTGAAACTAGGTAGAAGTCACTGTAGTGGCCACAAAGCATTTGATAAGGTCAGGCATTGTCAGCAAGAGGTAAAATGAGCCTTAATGAGCATCCTGATCTTCCTGATCCTGTTCCACTCTCATTGGCCTTGGGTATTCACCACCATTTCTCTGTGCTGGTCCTGGGGGCAGGTTGGAGGAGCTGGGTGACCCATTTCCCTCTGAGAACCTGCCTGTCCTCCCCATGAGGTGCTAAAAGGACCTAACAAGGACTCAGCTGTGCCATCATCTATGGACCAGAATCAAGCAGAAAGTGAACCTGACTCTGTCTTACCTGCTTATGGTGATAGGTACCATGCCTATGCAAGGAGGTGGGTTTAGTTATGGTCCCTTTCTGGATGAAGCTTGGAACTGAGGTGTCTGATGGGGTTTGGGTTGCACCAGGCTCAGTAAAATATACAGAGGACTGCTTCCAGCTGGGATCTGTGTCTGTAGATCATGGTCAAAAAGAGCAAAATTTGCCTTTCCTCCCCAGTTTCAGCACCCTCCTATGTCATCATGTTCCTCATCATGATCAGAGACCCTCACCAGCTTAGGGAAGAGAGACAGAGGGAAGATGACTCTCCTGAGATCATACAGCAGACTTCTAGCAAGCCTGACCAGAAATCTTGAGTTACTAGGCTTATGGTCTTGTGATGCTGCTGGTCCCTGCCCCTCCAAAGGGCACGTCTCCCTGTAGACCTCAGGTGTCCTGGTTTCATACTTGTCTGCAAGGAACACCTGGACACCTTGTCCTGAAAGGAGACTGCCAAATGGACAGTTGGATGTGGCTGTGATCAGCAGGCAAGACACCGATATAGAGCAAGTTCACCACCTGCCTGCAGCAGGCAGGCTTATTTCTTCTCATTTTATTCAGTTTTGTCTTGTGGTTCCTGCTCGTTTTAACCACTTATGGTTCTCTGCCATATCTGAGTTCCCCATGCTATGAGAGAAGGATTCATCTGACCAAATGATATCCTTGATGTCTAAGGAGGTCATCTGGTCTCCTTCTACAATCAACAGAGAGAAATAGACATTTCTGGCATGAGATTCATCTCACTCCAGAGCAAGATGGTGAAATAGATAGCCTACACTCTAAAAGTGCTTATTTCCCTCCTTTAATTATGAAGGGCTCAGATAGACACATCGGTATTGTAAACCTCTAAAACTAGCTGAGATGTTGCCCACTCTGGCAATGGAGGATTATATGTGATGTTGCAGTGAGCTCAGAATATAGAACAAGGTGCTTTGCTCCTACTTCCCTTAATCTTGCTTTGCAGGGAGAACTGGCTCTCCAGAGGGTAAGAAATTGTCTTTTATGTGTAATTGATTTGGGGTTCCTTAGAGCTCTGTTCACCCACCAGTGCCCAAAAGGCCCTGTCCTCCAGGCCACAGAGATGGAGGCATGAGTTATGCCTGTTATTAATGAGTTTGACTCAGTCTTCCTAGTAAGATGAACTCACAGTCTTTTTTTTGCTTACATTTTTGGGGTGTAGCTTCACCAATTTCTCTCTCTTTCACACATATTCCTGCACTCTCTTTTGAGAAGGACTCTGAAGGGACAGGCTGAGGGAGAACAAGGGCTGATAACAGTGCTGAATTTAACACACCTGGACCAACTCTTTTGGAGGGTGAAGCCCCTTCCTTATGTCTTTCTTCATAATCCAGCTTTACCACCATCATTTTTTATGCTGAGTCCCCACCTTGAAATACACAGATGCGTGCTGTTAGCTCTTGCTCCCCCATGCCAGCAGACAGGCCTACCCTCCAAATTTGTACCCTTTATTTTTCATGTCTAAATTTAAGCCACTTCAATACCCCCACTGTAAGTTTCTTGCAGCTTTGGTGGCAATAGATGGACTGTGACTCACCTTCAGACTGCTTCAGCCCAGGAATGCTTTATAGGAAGTGCAAGAAGGACTATGCTGTGAAGACATGGTGATACAAAACTACTTACTGTCTACCAGGATGTGTTACCCAGTGTACAGTGGGCTTGAGCAGCAATTTTTTAGATTAAGCATGGATATGAGCTAGGTCCAGGTGTGTAGGGCTGAGATATTTGTTTTGGTGACAACTTCCACAGCTGGGAAGTGCTGGTGCTAACCCTTGTGTTTGGATATTAGCTAAAAATATCTCACAGCTGTGTTGTGGTCTGCAAAGTCCATGGGTTGTGCTAGATCTACACTTGGTCTTACTAAACATCTCGGCCAGTAGATGTTGCTCTTGACTCATACTGATGTGCTCAGGAAAGATGTATCCAACCTGAGACATTTGGGAACCCTCTGAAGACACACAGTGCAGATCTGTCCCTCACCCAGTATTCTGCTTTTGGCCATCACGGACCATCCCAGAGAACCACAGGGAAAAATAAAATATGACACAACTCCTCAGACAGCAGTCACTGGTAATTAGTAGATACAATTATTAGCTGTTGTTTGCTTTGTGCTAAGTGAGAATTGCTGGACAAGCAG
Organism: Haliaeetus albicilla; assembly: GCF_947461875.1. Lineage (NCBI taxonomy): Eukaryota > Metazoa > Chordata > Aves > Accipitriformes > Accipitridae > Haliaeetus > Haliaeetus albicilla. The sequence continues at coordinate 74,999,503 of NC_091485.1, forward strand.
TCAATATTTCTAGGGGAGATGTTGGATTGTATTTATCAGAAAGGTGGTGTGGACCGCTGCAGAGAGAAATGATGGGACTAAAACATGCTGAGATAGACCAATACCTGTTTGACTTCAGCCTGGGGGCTTCTGGGGGCTGCAGCTCTAGCCTGGAGTCGAGCACCATGATTCTTTTGTGCCATGTGTATCTCATGGCTTCAGATACAAGTCATGGAGACAGGAGTGGAGAGCAGGGCTGAACTCCCAGGGTTGTATTCATGTGGTTATTCAGACGGGATTTAGCCATGTTTCTAGTTTCGTGGTGTGTTAAAGGAAAATGAATCCCCTGGTGTATTGGCTCTCCATCCTGAATAGTCCTGGCAATCAACAATAACCCAACCACTCCTGACTTCTCTGAGCACTAATGGTGACAAAAGGAAAAAAAGATGCAGAGAAATCTTCCGCTGATAGTCTCCATCCTCTATTCTTGTATGGATTAATTTCCACTCAATTTTAGGGAATGTGCTGGGAGGAAAATAATGTCCTTGGTCTGTTCAGAATCCACCCGTTTGTGCAATCTTATAGCTCAGCAATGTTTGTCTGCATGTTTGCATAGAAAAAATAGCTAATGCATATATATGATGATTAACATTTAAGTACAGTCAATAACTTGTAAAGTAGTCTGTATATCTGTTAATATACCTACTCTTCTCCTCTTCCCTCTCCATGCACATTCATGTCTCGCTCTGTAATACCAATCACAGCAGTATTTAGGCACTGTCTAATGCAAGATCTTAGGATCAAGGACTGTCTGTGACTGTTTTACCTGTAGAGTGCCAATCCCAGGACAGCTCTTATCTTACTTCAAGGCCTCTTAACACTGCTGGAATATAAATGACAAATATGAATAACAGAAAAAAACATTTACAAATGCCTGGGTAAATGCTGAGCCTTTGTGGCATCTCATCATCTGTGCTGATATAATATCTCAATACTGTGCCTTTTTTTTTTTAAGCAGGACCTCAGACCAAGGGAATTGCATTTCAGATTTGCCTGTAGGAAAGAACAGTTTTAAGCAGGACAGACTTTGATCTCTATTGGCTGAAGATTATGGGTATCCCTGGCTCAGCAGACTCAGGGTTAGAAAATTCTCATGAAGATTCTTCTGACGTTCATTAGGGTAAAGGCTTTCTTTTAGCAGTCATAACAGGAGAAATCAGAGGGAAACCTCACCTGTAGCAGGGTAACATGGCCACACAGGCTATTATGCATCAATCCATTATGAAGAACAAGAGCTCATTTCCTATTTAGTTTTCAGGGTAAAAAAACACCGTATAAGATCACAAGTCTGCTTCCTGCAGGACCAGATGGAGTTGCATTTCTTTGTGTCACCCTGGGACTTTGAAAGGATATAACAGGCATGTGTGAATAATCCCCTCTCACCATTGATAGAAAAGGTGATGACTTTGGGAACAGTTGTTTATGAATCAGGCTGAGAATTGCTTTAATCATTATAATCCAGTGTCTCTAAGGGATCTGTGAGTGAAGTGTTGTGCCTGCAGTCTGTTTTATAGTGCCCCAACTTCAGATTGCCAGCAATGATGCTAATGACTCAACGCACCTACCACACCTTAGCATCAATGTCAAAAGATCAATATTAACCTCTTAATTATAATGTTGATCAAGGTTGATGATATTGATTTCTTACCCTTGATCCTAAGGCATGCTGGATACCATGCGGTCATTATCCCAGATGCAGAACTGCTGCTGCTGGCTCCTTAAACTATCATGAAGCAATCTTGTGGCAGCTTTTTATTTGGGTGCCTCCAATGGTTTGAACATATCTCTGCCTTCTCCTTGGACTGTATGTGGTGGTCCCAGTTGCCCACTGGACACACTGATGAAACCATTGTCACTGACTGCAAGTGTTTGCTATATAATAAATCCCCTTCACTCATCTGTAGCCAGGATTCCCAACGTGGATCTGCTCACATCTTGGATTTTTGTTGCCTACCTTAAACACTGGCAGATTCAAAAAGTTCCTCCATTTCCAAAATGCTCTAATTTGAGCAACCAATAGTGCTCAATTAATGCTCGGAATGGCACAGACTGAGAGCAAGCAGAATGGTAATACTGATTGTTCAGTATCAAATAAATCAGAGACCCTGCGAAGACCAATGAATGAAAGACTTCATGGCTAACTTTAAGTTTTGTGATATCAAGGACCTGATCTTCTACCAGATGGCCCACTGTAATTGGTATCCCAGAGAAGAGAGATGTTTTGTGGGAAATTACTAGCAATGAGATATGAGGTGTTTCAGAGGCTCATAGCGTACCTTGGATGACCTTCAGAGACCTGTGTGAGGTGAAAGCTTGCATTTCTCTGCAGTTCACGACTGCATGCAGGGAAAGGTTTAGCCCTGTATGCTACACAGTGCCTCTAAACTGCGTGCAATACAAGTGCAGACATAGCTCTATGTTATTTCCTCCCGTTGTTGTCAAGGCTGGGACTGGATCCTACCATGTTCAGACTGGTCCTGGGCATTAATCCATAATGTCATTCTTGATCCCAGTGGGAGTGGTCAACCCAATAAAGCACATCGGATGCTTACCAGTACAATGCAATTTCTGGTCCCAAGCAATCCAGTTCAGACAGCAGCTCTCCCAAGGGCTGTTTTAACTGTCTTTGGACGCTGCTGGGTATCTTTTCTCAGCAAAGTGACCTCCTGAGCTCCCTGGGCATGCAGTCCTTATTGACCCCCAATTTGGCTTGTAGATAAGCTCCTCTCTGCTCTGTGTCCTAACCCCTTAGACACACATCAGCATTTCACTCCCCCACATTTTTTTCACTCACCTTGCACAAGTGGTATGTGACCCAACTGTTCTATCTGTCCCCCTCTTAACAAGGAGACTTAATAAGAGACAGAGACAGAAACTACACACAGAGACAAGCCTAAAGCCTGCTCCCTTCTGCAATGAAAAACACTAACGACGTGTCAAAGGATGAGCTGGTAAAGGCAGCCTCTGCCCAGCAAGGCAGCCAGGATTAGCATCTTCCCACTGCAAGATGAGTGTAAACGACAGCTCCGCGAAGGAGAGGACACCGAAGGGAGAAATGCCTGCTGACAACTTGCTTGTTCGCCAGCCTTCCTCAGAGGTGCACACACACTGAGCGCTTTCATGTGGTTTTCAGCCGCCTCCGTTCCCCTTCCAGGCAAAATCCTTATTACTGACATCTCTGTGTGAAGAGGGTTTGGCTGTGCGTATCAGAACGTCATTAAATATTTGGTTTAATAACTGCCAAGGCGGCTGCCTCAGCATCGCGCTGGAGTTCACGTTTCTGGCTCTGTCTTGGGAGCAGTTAGCGGAGCCAGGAGTGCTGTGAGCCACGAACAGTGTCTGCAGAGCGGCGTCTCCTTGGCAAAACTGCTCTGAGCAGGGGACACCTGACTCCTGGGTTGTCCTCCTGGGTGATTTACTCTCTGTCCTGCTGTAAGACGCTTACCTTAAGAAAATTGAACTTCTGTCTGTGCTGTACAGCAGGTGCCCTGTGGTACTGTGGGCAAGTCTTCTAGCTTTTCAGCCCCTCCCCGGTTCATCTTGCAGAGGTAATAATAGCACAGCCCTGCCTTGCAGGGCTCTTGCAAAGAGAAATATGTCGTAGCTCGTGGAGGATTGAGAAGCTGCGGTCTTGGGAACCATAGAAATCCTTCAGCTGGAAACGCTCTTCAGGAAACAAGCTGAAATTGTACAGGGCTTGCAAAGTTCTGGGTGTTAGAACATGTCACTGTATTTATCGGTTTATGCAGTGTTCTGTAAGTGCTTTATACCTTTTCAAAGGTGAAAACACCTTTGGTGAAACCGAGGCCCTTCAAGCCAGGGCAGGTGGAACATGAAAGGAAATTGCACAACTGCTCTTCTTTGATTTCCTTTTTGAACAAGCTTTTATGAAAATAGATAGTGACACTCATATCAGGAAAGGTTTCAATCAACTTGGGCTATACGGTTAGATTTTAATGTGTTCATATATTTATCACCGTACAGAAGCACGCATGTGTCTATGCTAATATGTCCCCTCTGTGCTTTGCACCGAGGTCTGCAATAACTTGAAGAAGCAAATAATGTGTGAACTCAGCTCTGATGTGATTTATACAGTATCAGAGAGGTTCAGGGCGGGAAAGCATTTCATTCCTCCCCGGTGGTGCTTGCTGGATTTTTCTTCACAAGTCTGTTCTCTGATACTTTGCCTGCTCTGCTTTGAAATAAATTAAGTGATTAGGCCTCTACGGCTTTCCTAGGGGAAGACTTTTCCACGGTCTTATTTGATCTCCTGCTCCAGACTAAACATTCCCTTTCTCATTTCCCTGCCTACCTCCCCCACTATTTCCACATAAATAATCTCTCTTTATCCCTAGTGTTTCATTTGCAGGGATTCATGTAATAAGCACAGCTTTTTGCTGGGTTTCCTTGAAAGCTGAGCACTGTGGCCTCATTTCCATCCTCCTTAAGTGATTTGCAGAGCAGGGGTAGATTGAAGCTGGTCCTAAATGTTTGTCCAAATTGGGCCTCATTGCCTTCATTTGCAGGGACTTGTGAGTGTTACAGAAATCAATGACAGCTTTGGCCACTCAGCAGCTTTGAAAAATCACAGCACTTATTTGCGTACCCAGAAGTGAGTGATCTGAGCAGCTTTTTGAATGATGGTGAGGAATACTGGCTTGACTTGAGCTGTCTGTGCTCTGAGCACATCTCCGTGAAAGAGAGTCATAGTATTAAAGTTAAGGTAGGAAGAGGCCAAGCAACTGGGAAAGCACCAGAGACCCTCTTGTTGGACAGATCAGGGGCCTTTTGGCCCGATATCTTCTCATTAGCAGTGGCTACCAAGGGAAAATATGAGAACCAGACAAAGCATACAGCATCTTTCCAGCCTTCAGCAACTTGCAGCCCAGAGACCTTCTGAGCAAGAGCTGCTGGTTTTGTATCTAATAGCATTTGGTGCATTTATCTTTTATGCATTTCCTTAGCTACTTTTTGTATTCATAGAAACTTTGGTACCTTTTCATGCTGTGGCAAGCATTGCACAGTATGACAGCGCTCTATGTCTGTGAATTACGCCCTTCATTGGTTTTGCACCTGCCTCCTGCTAGTTTAATTTGACACCCCTCAATTCCAATATGGGAAAAGACAATGAACAGCTATTCCCTGGTTACCTTGCCCAGGTCACTCGTTAACTTTTATTGCATCTTCATCATTTTCCCATCCTCACCCATCTCCTTTCCATGGAGGAGAGTACTAATGTATGGTTATGGCTGTTGTTAATATAGAGTTTGTCAGTGGTAAACAGACACAGCACAGGAAGGATGATTTTGGCTGCACAGATCAATGCCTCTGTCGTGGTCCTCCCTTATCCTACCTGCTGGCTAGTCTAGCTTGAAGTTTGCTAGTGGTTTGTACACAAATCCGCCTTCCCTTCCTGCCACCCCCGAGAATCCTGTAAAAACTTTTGTGCAGTTCCCAAACTCTCATCCCCAAATTCTCTTTTCTCTGTAGGACAATAAGTCCTATAGCCCTTTAGGCAAGGGACTCTCTTGGTTTTCATGGCATTCCCAAGAGTGTCTTTCACGATGACTCACAATAGTGGGTTTCACATCAGGGACTGATCTGTCATCTTAGAGAGTACTCCTTGTGTGTGGTCCGTTTTCACTCAGAAGGTTACCAAGATGGCTCTGCCCATCATGTTTCCTTTTATCATCTCTGGGTCTTTGTGTTTAATTAAATTTGTCACCAGCCAGATAACCTAACAGCTCATGAGACACAGTATGGAGAGTGGGCAGAAGAGTGTACTTACCACCAGCCTTTTCATTTTGTTTCTCATTAGATCAATAATGGGGGTGTCATGTTCATACCTTGTTCATCAAAAGATTCAGCATCTGAAAGAGGAAGGTTGTAGAGAAGAGCTGGAATGAATGATTTTGCTTTTTAGGGAACTTGGGGGGGGGCTAGTTTTGGTATTAGTGTGCATGATCTGCAAAACAGCAAAGTGTTACATGGAATTTATTTTTGAAAGGGCAGAGAATGAACCACTGGAGCAACTCACTTGTGCTGCCACAGGCTTTCATTGCATGGGGCATGAGGAGGGGACATCTTCCTGAAAGATTTTTTTTTTTTCCTTTTTTCTACAGAAGTAGCAAAATGAATGCATAGCTCTCCAGGGAAAGATCACTGTTTTGTGTAATAGAAGGTTGTCTTCAAAATAGTCCCTTCTGGACTTCCTCTTTCCCAGCATAGTAAGAAAAGAGAGTGATAAAACCCAGTGGAGCAGCTGTCTTGCTTTCCCCATTGTATAAGAAATTTAACTTTCACGTGGGATAAGACAATCTCACTCCTAATCTCCTTTCAGCATCCTTCCCCTTATTTGCATAAGAAATAACATCTTTTTCACTCATTTGCAAACTGCTAATGATTCTCAGGCCTTCAGATACTGTGATATAAGGTCCACTACAAATATTTCCAGTGGCAGCACACAGACCTGTGGTAGCTTTATGTAGTCTCAGCATGTTTTTGAGGCACAAGATATCCTGGTCTGTCGAGTTTGAGAGAGCTGCCAACAAGAAGTGTCTGCAGATGGGGTCAGTGGGAGGCTAAGTCCAAAAAAAACAAAATCGGAGATGGATGTAGTGTGTCAGCAAAGACCTTTTTGCTGTGCTTTATTGATTGTTTTGTGTTGATTCCTTAGTTTTTGCTGTTGTCACTGTCATCTAATTTAAGGCATTGCTGTTAAATTAAAAGGCATGATTGACTGACTGGCATCTGAGACATATCGCAGCTGTCAGCTGCAAAGATAAACTCCGGATCAGGATGCAAATCTTCCCAAAGATCAAGGGTGTTTGGACGAGGTGTCTAAGTGGAGTTCTTTCAGTTAATTTGTAGTAGGAAAGACCTATTCTTCTGGCATCTCTGCCTAAGATTCAGAACGAGAAATGCCAAATATGAGTTTGCCAGTTGATTCTGACCATCTTGAAATTTTCTCCATTTAACTGCGGAGAATTAGAATGCATTGGGTCAGCCTAGCATGAAAAGTAATTTGTTTTAGTACATGATCATGATAAGAACTGACTGAGGAGGATCAAAAAGCCCTTTAGAAACTGGATTAAAGGTGTCCCTGAATGACAGTCTCCATGGCACTCAAAGCAGTCCCATGAACAGCAGCCTCATGTGCAACAGTTGCCTTTGCAAAACTCATGCTAGGAATTAGGACCGGTCTCAAAAAATAAAAAATACAAGCTAAACCTTGCTATGTGATTGAGGTGATAGCTGCTGGTTGTGCTGGGAACCTCTGGAGCTGGAGGCGTGAGCCACAGGTACTCCAGTTAAAGGGAATAAAGAGCAAAGTGAGAAAGGTCTGCAGTTCTGCAAGGCTGTAGCCGAGCAAAACTTTGCTAAGTGGGAACGTGTTGGGTGTGTGACCTTCACAGGAGTCAGTGCCTTTGAAAAGCAAAATCCTTCATAAAGCAGTTGCAGCAGACTCATTATTTCTGGATTAAGGACAGATGGCAACTCAACCCGCATCGATCAGTGGGGTGTAGCAGTTTGTTGAGAGCTGATGAAATGGGACTCCAGGGGCAAAAGGGACTACCTGGAAAGGGTCCCATTAACTTCAGTAGGCTTCTGCATTGTATATCACATGGGTTACTTGCTTCCCAGCATCAGAAAGGTCTCCTCCAACCCCATGCCTGAAATGTAAGAAGGAGCAGAGCAGGAAATTGTGCAGCAGACAGGCTGGAATGAATGTTTCCTAAAAGATGGGGAGTCCATAAGGGTTGTTGCAGCTCAGCAAGTCACTCCTGATGAACTGAGTGATGGGACAAGTGTGCAGCCACTGCAGTGACAAAACCCCACTCGTTTCTCTTCTGCAGCATCTGCACTGGGCTAAAAACATGTGTGTTGCCACAGCTCAGCTGTTCCACAGCCATGGTAGCTCATACACTTGTTGTTACCCAGCCACCCCTTTCCACCAGCCAGATGCTTTCAAGCAGTGGGCAGAAAAGCCAAGTGTTTCACTCTTGGCACAGCATTTTTTTTCCCCCTCAAAGATGGGATGGGTATAACTTCATATAATAGGCCCTTAACCGCTTGTTTACAGCACCACTAAAAAAGACAAATCACTTGAAACACTGGATGACTAGACCCAGGAAAAGAAGGGAGATTTCAAAAGGTTTATCTGACAGCCAATAAACAGGATAAATAACATGCAGTATTTCATTTGTCAGGACCATGGGACAACCTGATGATAAAAAAGGACTACTCAATAAAGTGGGGAATACCTTTGTCTTGGCTATAAATGCCTGTGTTGATTTAATAAGTGCTCTGGTACTTCTCAAGCTTCTCTTTAGTACTCACAAATGGGATGGAAACTGAGGAATAAGGAAAGGAAGGAAGTTATTTGTGCTCAACCTCATAAATAGATCACATTCCAGTTAAGGGTTTGAGATCATGATGGTTTTTATCTTATTTTGACTCGTTCTCTCATTGCTGAGAATAAGCAGAGTAAGAAGAAATCAAAGACTGGAACCTACGCTGTCCCCCACTCTTTCCTGTAGTGAGACCAGACAGCATCTATTTCTGTATATTTTTAGGGGGTTAATGTCATCATAATAGGTTATACCCTGAAATGCAGACCTGTTTGAATAACCCATCATCAAACTGGGGACACCATGGGTAACCAGTCTGTACCTTGCTTACAAACACAATATAAAAGAACCTTTTAAGACACTGGAGCAATTATGCATTTTGACTCAAAAAGCATCCCAAGCAAATAAATCACAAGCCTAGCCAAGGTTTGCGTGGAGCTGCTTTCTCCCTTCCCCAGCCCCACTCCTAATCTGCAAGGGAGTGAAAGTAAAGACAGACATCCTTAAAAGGGCAAGCAAGGAGTTGATTAGCTCCTAAATGTGTCTGGTTATAGATACCCTATCGATCAGCTCAAGCAAGGCATCAGGATTCCTGCCATTATGGCAATGGCCTCTCTCGCAACTGAAACACAATCTGTCTCCCATCAGGAAAGGGGAAAGACAAGCCTGTTTCCCTGTGCTGTTTAGCAAAGGAACCAGCAGAGAAAGTGACTTTAAAGGGAAAGATAGTCTTCTTCAAGGTCAAATATTTATTGTGTGCCAGTAACAACTCCCATCATCCACACTGCTGCTAGGATCTCTGAGCACGTTACTGGCAGGTTCGCTAGCCTGCATTTCCATCGTGCTCTATTTTTCCCTGTTCTTCTCTTTATTAAGTATCTAAGCAGCTTCCATTGCATTCAGCAGTGTGAATGTTGCTGAGCACATATTTATTTTCACTCTGTCTTGGAAGTAAAAGTTAGAGCACAGCTGGGCTGGTGGCAGTAGAGTATGAACTCACAGCTTTATGCTGTGGAGGTGGATGAGCATCTGCCCATCCCTGTGCAAGGGGGTGCTGGTAAGGTCCCTGTATTCTGATCTGGCACCTACGTGGGCTGTTGAGGACCCTCGTTTTTCCAGACAGGGCTGGTGTCCTCCCTAGGGTGTGTAGGGAGCAGGTGAACCCACAGCTCAGAGGACAGACGTGATCTCCATTGCCCCATAAATAGTAATACAGGGAGGCTGGGTCAGCTGAAATGGATCATTTGCATCTCTGAAATCTCTTAACTGTTGGTGAGAAAAGGAAAAGGAGCTTTATTTCATTTTTATTTCAGAAAGCAGCATTTATCTTTCTCCCAACGTTTCCTCTCTTCAAAAAACTACATCTTTAGCTCATTACCTTTATCTGTGCCTGAGCATGGCACATAGCTGAATTTCTTGGACCTGAAGTATCTCCAAGGGTAGCTGTGGCTAACGAGAGAATCCACAGCAGGAAAAGCAGCCAAGAGTGGCCACCTCTGGGGTGAAGGGCCACCTCTGCTCCTCTCCATGAGGTGGGCAAATGATGGAGCAGAAGAAGTCACCAGCTGTTAGAAGCAGAGGCCTATTAAGGAGCAGATTTTAGCTTGCTGCATATGGCCGATGAGGAGCAAACTGACCACTGAGGGATATGACAGCTTATCCATCACTTGAAGGGCTTGGATGATCCCCTGCTGTCTTTTTACAACACGAAACCCAGCCTTGCTGGGCTCCCCGCAGGTGCCCTGCTGTAAGGCTTTGGGCTGCGGGAGGCAAGCCAGATTCAGATAGTCTTCACAGTCCATCCTGCCATCAACGTTTATGGACATCCCACCAGGGCCAGTTCTTGGCAACAAGCTGGAAAGATGCAGGGAAGTGGCAGGATCATCCCTGCAGCAAGGATCTTACTGGCTCCATCAGCTTGCAGGGCTGTAGCTGGTGGTACAAGGGGGAAAGCTGCACATTGCTGACCACTGGCACTGAGCATGGCTGGGAAGGGAAGCCAAAAAAGCACCTTCATCTTATGGTGCTCACAGATTGCTCCCCATGGCTGCTGCAGGGGTGCTGGAGGGAAATATTATTCCCCCACCAAAGCTGTCCTTGAGAGCGGTGCCTCTCTGTGGCTGGTTGTATCTGCAGTGTGGGGAAAAGGAGTGTCTTTTTGGGAGGGGAATGGGTGGTGGGACCCCTACTCCTTCCCAGTTGCCTTGTGCTGTCTGCACATAGGCACGTTGTGTTTGCGTGGGGGAAGAGGGAGGAGAGACAAGCCCACCAATGCTGGATGTGTATCTTTAAGTGTTTATAGCAAGTGCCTTCTGGGTTTAGGAGCCAACAGGCCACAAAATGGGCAGAGGGTCTTCCCAGAGGAGGGGACCTCTTTGCCACAGCAAGCACAGGAAGACCTGGGCTAATTAGAATTGGGGCAGAGTTTCCAGGAAGGCAAAGTCACTGTTTAGAGATAGGGAACAGTTGAAGAGAAGTCAATGAAAAGGCAATGCTTCTCCTTTCCCCTCCTATCTCTTGATTTCTGGGCTGCCCCGTGGTGTCTCACCCTACCACATTCAACGACATCCCAGTTTCGGGGCTTGGCAGTGGATATATTGCAGGGTCTGCCAGGCCAGCGTTGCCTCGGCTTCCTGGGTGCTGGGTTCTCACCGAAGCTGATGGGGCTTTTCTGGATTTTGCCCAGGTGGTTGGAACCCATGGTCAGCTTGGGGCGACTGCACCAAGGACTGCGGGGGAGGCCTGCAGACCCGTATGCGCACCTGCAAGCCCCTTCCCAACGAAGGTCTTGTCTGCGAGGGAGTCCTGGAGGAAGGACGGCTGTGCAATAGGAAGGCATGCAATAGTAAGTGGAGGCATGTTCCCCTGCACACGCGCGAGCGGGTGGCTGTTCCCAGGAGGAGCTTGGCCTCATCGCCGTAAATAACAAAGGATGCTCTAGAGGCACGGTGAAACTCCTGAAGGGCTGTGTCGGAGCGGCGAGCCCAGGGGAGCATGCGACTTCAGCTGTGCATGGCCGTGCCCTTCCCTGCCTGTCTCGCGGTCAAGCATGCACACGCGCTGACACACGTCTTCCAACGCATACACCTGCAGATCCAGACCTTTTCCCCAAAGAATAAGGGTTAATCTATAAGCAGGCTTACCTTAAGTATTCATATGCTGGTGATAAATCTGCCACCGATGGCAAAATATACAGCCTCAAAGGCAGTTGGAGCCTCTCTCCCAAATAAATAAAGTATGTAACTAAGAGAGACGCTTGCTTCTTTTTGCCTTAGTCCACCTTCCCAGTCAAGAGCAGTGTTGCTGCCCTGTCCTTTTCTTTGACAAAATGTAGCCTACAGTGCTAAGATGTGGAGAAAGATCTGGGCATTAGACAGACAAAACGCAGGGATGAGCAAGGCAGTGTCTTTGGCAGATGCTCCGCTTTCCTCCTGTGATTCAGCCTCTTTCCAGGTCCTCTTCTCCAGAGAGCAGGGGACAGATTGTCAACGCCAGTCAGCAGTCAGATATCAATGGGCTGAGCTGGTGAACCTCCGGCACTTTCTTTCCCAGTTCTTCTTTTGCATTAGCTGAGTTGAGAGGGGAATGAAGAGGAAAAAATGACAACAGAAGCAGCCCAGCCCAGCAAACACAAGTGAATGGCTGATTATAATTATTCCCTTCTTTTTATTTCAAATTCATGGTAGAGAATGTTTGAATAACTCCTCCAACTAGTCAAATAACTAGGGAAAGTTCAACTGTCTTCAAAGGCAGGGAAGTATCTCCTGATAAAGAGGAAGTTCAAATAGAGGGACATAAATATATTCCTCTAATAAGGGCTAAAATGATTTCATGCATTTTTTACCACTTCCATAAATTTAAATCATGTTGCAATTAGGTTTTTTTCCCTTTTTTTTTTTTTTTTTTTAAATGAAACCTTCTAGTATGTTGAATTTCATCTCCTTGACTCACAGTTGCTAATTTCCCTCTGAGGTTCGCCCATGCTAGGGATATTTAATCTACGTCCCCTACGCTTGCTGGTGACTTTGTAGTCGTAATGCAGCTGTGGCTTGGGGCAATGAGGGTAAGAGTGCAAGGACCCTTAAGCTGGACCTGAAAGGAGGTCCAGCTGTGGGACCTGAGTGTGCCCGAATGGAGCTGGAAGAAGGGCCACACCGGTCTTGGTGGACAATGCTGTGAAGGAGAAGAAGGTGGAGATGGCATTGTGGGTGGGTAAAGAGGGCTCTACAGGTGTGACCATTCTTTGAACATGGGGGCACACAGGACAATAGGTAAAAAAAACTCCATAGAGTGCCCCTCCTGTGCTGGACAAACAAGCACATCTTGCAGGACATCTGTCCCCATCCCTAACCACCTTCAAAGCCCTCCACGGGACCTGTTCGATTCCTTCACATCCCCCTTGAACTGGGAGGGGGGAGGGGGGTGGACTGGACACTGTTTTCCAGGTCCAGCCTCACCAGCACTGAGCAAGGGGCATAACATTTTCTCTTGATCTGCCCCAGTGGCAAAACTTTGCTCTTCTTCATCATAGATCTCCTGAGGTCGCTGTGGCAAGGAGGGATGAAGTGGGATTGTGGGCAACCACGGAGCCTGGAAGTCTGGGTTGGGTTTCTAGCTCCATTCATTGCATGGAGCACAGCAGTGAAGTCTGAATTGCTATTAACTTCCTATTTACACACTTGTCTTTTCCAGAATACAACATTCAGCAAAGCTGATCCTAAGTGCAGAGAAACATGATTGTAACTCAGGGGGCTATGATTCAATAAAAGATTTCAGTTGTCTTCCTGTCCTTTTTCCATTACATACCCAGTCAACTCCTGCTCCAAATTGCAGTGTGGTTAGTTCAGCTGAGCTTATTTGGGAAGAAAAGATCTTGAGCTAAGTGGAAAGCCCTAGTTTGGAAAGAGAGTATGCCCACAGAATGGGGCAGCACAAATTGATTTATCCCTTTGAAATAAATAAGTTAATTCTGATTCATTTTCCTAAGGGCCTCTTTGTAAACAAACTGCTGAGCCCCGTTGTGATGCTTTCACGCAGGCAAGCTGGAAAGCATTTGAGGGAAGATGTGAACAATTAATCTTTCAAGAAGTCTTGCCCATGCACATCTTGAGGTCTGTGTCGTACCTCAAGATAAACCTGTATCTCTTCATATCTACCAAAGCTGCGCATTTGGCTCTGAACTCACTCCTCAGCGAATCTGTTCCTTGTTGCCTTTGCAGCCATGCCCAAGAGATATGCACTTTTGACTCAGGAAGGGCTTTTAATTTCTTTGCACATATCCTTTCTTTCTCTTTACTGTGATCTGTACCAAAACCTGAGAGAATTTAAAAGTAGACTAGAAATCCTGTTTTAAATGTGTCACTGTTATTCTCATATTGACTTTTGCTCATAGATTTGTTAGGGATGGGTAGGATGTTCATTCTTCCACTTGAACTGTTATTTTCCTAAGTGTTCATTATATGTTGCAGTTAAATAGATTCTAATTCAATTTTTTACATTAAAAAAAAAGAAGAAAAGAACTGGACAGAAGAACATCATTATCCTGAATTGTGCAGCATTTCAGTAGCTTGTAATTATACCTGACTAGCTCTCCAGGTATTGTGGAGTAGCTGTCACCTTAATTTTCAAGTAGAAAACAAACAGGAAAAAATACTTTTTTCCTTGGCCAAAGGGCCATCTATAATCCTGATAAAAGAGCAAAACAAAACAGGGATGAGTGCTCTGATATTTTCCTCTTTGCTGTGGGGGTAAATTGAAACTTGTCCAAGGAAACTAATACCACCACTGAAAAGTCAAATCAGTTCCTGGCCAAGCAAGTTAGGTTAGAATAACACAGAAATCACAACCACCTTCAAAACAAGGGTAACCCATCTTTTTTCTTTAGCTTCTCCTTCCTTGCTTCTGCCAAAGTGGCTCATAAGCTGACGGGTGATTAGCAAGAGTGTTCTAGCTGTTTATTTGGGTCTCCAGCAGCGGGGAGACGTCTTAGCCTGATACTGCACCTGGGGCAGGTTCTCAGTGGGAACAACTTTGGGTGCTGCCACTCAGCTCCGTGGAGCTGCTGAAATGAACTTTTGCAGAGGATCTGTGAGGGTTTCATTGGTTGTTTTATTTTGCCCGGCCATGGCATCTAATCTTTCTTGTCACACAGCTCCTCCCTCAGGGTGGACCTTCTCTAGGTTCTGCCATTCTTCGTCTTGCAGAGCTGCCCCAGGTGGACCTTCAGCAGGTCTCAGTATGCAGCAGTGGGAACGGTGGTTTTCAACCTTTCCAAAAGGTGTGACTTCTGGCAGTTTGGTCACTGAAATATAGGTACAGCCATGTGGTTCCCAGAGCTGAGTCTGAACACGTTATCTGGAGGCCATAGTGTTGTTTGAAATCACTGCACAGGGATGGCTGAATGACTCCACAGGTGCCACTTGTATGTGGTCTTTATGTTTTTCCACTCACTTGGGCCACCATCTCTGCTGTTTCATGTAATGGAGTTTCTTGCTCGATGATCTTTATCTGGCTAAATTTCCCCAGGGATACATACCCAAGCCCAACAGCAAGTGAGCCCAGTAAGTTATCTCCATAGGCAAACCCCAAAGCTGTGAAACACTAAAGAAAAACTGTAATGAAGGCTCATCCCAAACTGGAAGGGAAACTTTGTCTGGTAACAACAGCTTGGCTTAGGCAGAGCTTTTTTTCATGGCAGCTGTTCAGCTCAAGAGACATAATCTGAAGGATAACATTCAGTGTTTGTTGTAACTCTGATTTTTCCTTGCTAGAGGCAAAGGACCTGGTGATATCCTCCTCTCCGGCACAGACAGGGGAGATTTCCTCCATCTGTTGGATTTGGCCAGGAACTGCTGTTTTAGAGGAAGGAAAAAAGCCAACCCGAGTATGGTGGCAAGTGCTTGCAGAGGAGCTTTCCAGGTCCACCCCCTTTAGATGGAAGGGGACACCCACTGTGCTCCAGTGACCCCTCTTGGCTTCACAGTGCTAAAAGCTGTGGTTTCTTACAACCTGGCATGCAGAGGGTCCTTGCAGGGAGGCTGGATGAGCAACGTGGTAGGACAACATCCAAACCAGAGGGGGGATGTCATGGGCCTGACCCTGGCGCTGGAATTTGGCAGTGCCAGGGAAATGCGAGAACAATCAGAGATGTAGGCGGCCTGCACTTATTCCTGGGGAACGAAAATTGGCAGAGGAGCCAGCTGAAATCCTGCCATCCCATCTGGCAGAGGCAACGCAAAACCATCTCTGACATTTATGAATATGCAGATTGGGCAGATACGTCTCCCCTAGGCTGGGAAAGGGGTGGTCGTATCCTGCCATCAGCTGCAGAAGTGTGACACCAGCGCAGTCCTGTCAATCCATGCTGGACTTCCAGCATCAAGTGGGTTCAGGATCTAGCCTTTCAGCTGTGTAACCGTTAGCGGTGTGAAGAAACGCATGTTCCTCATGACATTCAAAAGACTGAGCCTCAGTCTCATTCTCTGACGCCCCTGATTTTCATTAAAAATAGCCTTTTTGCTGCAACCACCAAGCTGAAACATCCTGTGCATGTGCAAGAGCAACTTCATTCCCCGCAGGCCAGGCTAGAATTCATTGCAAGCTGGAAGAGTGCCTTGTCCTATAGGTACCAGCTGCTGCTTGCAGAGACTTCACCCTGTCCCTGCTTTTAATGCTGGTTCAGACATTTCATATCTGAGTCACACATCTCACCCAGTGATGTTTTCGCGAGTCTCAGATGTTGAAATGGAAATGCTTTGGGCCATTTCCTTAGCTGGTGGAATTGCCATATATCCAGTGGCCTCCAAAATGACCGTCTTCTACATCCACTGAGTTCTTGGGTTTTAGGGGTTGTTAGTGATTCTGCTCTTCTGAGTTTTACTCCTTTAGCAGCTGCTAGATGCCCCAGAAGCTCCATAGCCAACAGCTTTTCCTTCAGTTTTACTGCACTGAGATACATTTACCCCATTTCATTGGGTTTTTTTAATCATCCCTTTCCACTCTTTGCTCTGGTCCACCCTTTCATTCCAACCACCCCAGCTTGCCTGAATAATTTTCATGATCCTGCTATTTTCTTTGCCTTTCCTCTTTGGGGGACGAGTATGGAGGGAAGAGTGTGTAGCTATGGTGAGACTTGTTTGGATGTTAAAACTTTGGCCCACCACACTGCTGTCTGACACATTACATGTTCTCATTAGAAGTGTTGGTCACCTGCTTCCTCTTCCCTTTACTGCCAGCATTGCAAGATCATCCTCCCAACCACATTTGAGCTATGTTCTTCCAAAATCTCACGTGCTGGCCTTCATTTGCAATTGAAACATCTCTGTGTTCCCTCCAAGGGCATTATTCCTCTAGCCCTCATGCTAGCTTCTCCAAGGTGCTGGGTATTTCGACAGTGTGCCATCCTCACGGCATTTATACAGCTGGGATGTAAATCAAGTCTAGGTCTTCCTTTGATCCTGGCATTAATCCTGTCCACTGACCCCATTGCAGGAAGCGGGCTGCTGAAATTCGACCAGTTCCCCGCTGCCTTTATTTTGTGGCCTCCACCCCATAAAGTTCAGGTGCATGAAACCCACAGCAAAGCATCACTTGTACCAACTTTGCTTTGTGCATAGGGGACCCAGCTTCTCCCTTCTTTGTTCAGAACCATGGTTGATTTTTGCGTATATTCAAGGCAATTGTCCAGGTTAAATATAAGCCATGCTCCATGTTAAATAGAGACAGACCTGCTTCATTGCAACACCTTTTCCAGAGGGGAGGCAGACTGCAGACTGCAATGCAACAACCCCAGCATGGGTCTGGAGGCAGTCTTTCCTGGGGGAGGCTTGGGGCAAGCTGGAAGGGTCACACATTCAGCCACTAGACTTGGTTGCCTTTAATTAGGATGAGCAATAACAGTGCAGGCTTGTCATATCCGTCAGGGAGCAAAGGAAATCATGCAGCTCTTTCGAGACTAAGATCAGTCATTCGGAGATGTCAGTAACATGGGGCCAAAATAACTGGTGAGAGGAGGTCCAGGGTGCCAGGGTGCCAGGTGCATTTAAAACTTCCGTTTTGCTCTTTTATCTTTCCTTCCTTCTGTCCTGCCTCCTATCTCTCTGTCCATCCATCCATCCATGCTCACTGGCTACTTCTGGGATATTCAGTCCCAGGTTTTCCTTGTCACCTTCCTTCCTCTGGGCAACTGACAAAGCCATCCAAGCTCCACATCTACCACTTGTTGCTCAGCCCCTGTTTCTCCTCCCAGACTAAACAAGTCTCTGAGAAGCCTATGGGATTTACTGCAGATGCAGATTTTGTGTGTTCTTGTGGTTTGTATGCTTTCATGAAGAGGACTTAGAGCAGATGAAAGTGCATGGGTATAGCCAGCAATGGGTGGTAGGTATGGAGCAGGGGTTGTGATGTGTCCCAAATATGGGACTAATTTAACTTGTCTCCTAAGCAAACTCAAGACACTGGATATTGGAAAGCTAGCTAGAGGTTGGCATTCATTTTTAATTGAATCTTACTCAGGACAGTCCCATGACTTTGTTGCTATTAAAAATGTAGGATTTCGGCCCTTTCTATTCCAGTAGAGAGCCAGATAAAAACAAGGAATATGCAAATATCAGGATGTTTGTAGTCTGATATCCGGCTATTGGTGCCTTTCTCTTGATGATGGCAGGCAGGTGACTACCCCATCCCATTCCCTCCAGCCAGCAGCCTGCAACCAGTCAGTGCTGGGAAGGTTTGGAGGAGTCGGTGTGACCAGTTCCTAGGTTCCTTAAGTTCTGCTTTCAGGCAGCAGTATTGGGAAATAATATAAATTCACAAACTAGATGGGCCTATTCCACGAACCAAGCTGCTGAATATAAAGTCTGGCTCCTGGCAGGGACTCTGAATCATTCCTCTCTCTCCTCTGCTTTCCCTTTTTGGATGGCAATAAAGACTCCTGCCGCTACACTGAAGCTTCATTAACCTTTATTAATTTTCTCAGGGTTCCGGGATCAAATTTGTCACCATTTCATCTCTTGGCACTTTGTACTTTTTGAAAAGATGTCTGACTGTTTTACCTCCTTGGGGAAAAAGATCCTCTGTCTGGAACTTGTTGTTTGGAAACAAATTCGTTGCCAGATCACAGATTACTTGGGCTCAGCTCTGCTCTCTGCTATTCTGCATGGCTCCGGTGGAAGCAGCTGAGCTCTCCTGAGTTACAGCAGGCAGTACTGGTGGGTGGGATTTGGTTGCAATCGCTTGGTTGTTTCTCTATTTACTAGGGAGAGCGTGTGCCAGGGTTGCAATATGCCCAATAACATGGAGAATGGAAATTTTAGTTTCCCCTCTAGCAAATTCAGGGCTAATCCACATGGGATGCAAATGCAAAGCTGGCAAGAAGTGTGAGTTTGGAAGTGCTAGCTGCTAGTGCTAGCTAGGGGTGCTAGCTGCCAGTCAGGAGTTAAATGCCTTTACTTTACAGTGGATGCATTATTTACCTTCTGATCTCAACACCATGCTCTTCGGTGGGAGATTTTCAGCTGGGACACTAGGGTCAGGAACTTTGCTCTTTCACATGAGTTGAAAAGGTGCCCAGCCATACCTCTGTTGGTACATAAGTCACTTTGTTGATACCAGACCTTCATCTCTCCTTGTTTCTGGTGGTAGGTCTGTGAAGGAGACATCCTTTTGAGCTATCCCCTTCCTTTTCACCTGCCCTGACCTGGCTGCTCCACTCAGCATTTTCTGGTTACTTTACAGAGCATTGCTAAGTTGATAGTGGTTGCAAGGCTGAGTTTTCCACCAAAAAATACTGCCAGTCATCACCATAGATGTTGAAACACTGCTAGGGATGGTGGGATTCGCTGTCAGCACATCTAAAAAGGCTAAATCCTCCACGAGCACAGCAAAGAGTAGACACCCTAGAAAATCATTGCAATTGATTAAAGACCCAACATAAGGGATCATATTCTGCATGGTCCCAAGTCTCACTAAGAAACAAGGGGTTGAACTGCCAGCCAGTCAAATCTTGCAGGCTGGCCTGGTGCTAAAGCCTCGGGGACTGCTGGTGGCCAGGGGTGCTGGGGTTGGAAAGCAAGTGATTGTGTCAACCAAACGTTGCAGGTCGCTGTTGTTTATACGTGTAACCTTTGTAGTGAAAGATCTTGCAGAGTGAACCAAGGTGTATTTACATGACCCATTACCTTGCCATAGCCAATGGACGCTATAATTCCAGAAGCCAATCGCTGAGGTCCACAGATAACAGAAAGCGAGAGGACACTGACGAACTGCAGCACTACGGGTACCCTGCACCTCAAATAGGTAAGCTCTGACCTACCACAACAGCCTCTGGAGATGGCACACTGCCTGGTCACTGCAATTCCTGGCTGGGCAGGGCTGACTGCATTGACTCGCTTTGCTGTTTCAATGACCCAGCTAACCAACTCTTTTCCCCCCCAGGTTAGTGTGGGCTTATCCAACAAGTCACACACTGAGCAAACAGTCATCACCCAGTTTGTTCCCATCCCATTGCCCTACAGGGTTTTGTGTTGTTCCATTAGCCAGAGAAGGCAAAAAGGGTTAGATGCAAAGCCCTAACAAGACCATGCATCTCACAGACCGCTTCTCATCACCCTGCCTACTTCTAAGTCACTGCTTTGTCTGAACTATCTAAATAGCCATGGTTCATTAAGCCAAAGCTGACCTTACTGTGATACAGCCTCTTTGCTGATGTCCATGTCATGCCTTCCCATTGACCATAGGAGGAGGTGTGCAGGGCATGATGGGGAGAGAGCAGGACTGCTTTCCTCTGTCACTAGGTCTTTAGTGCTGTGCAAGGACTTCTGTCTGGTAGGTTCTGCAGCAGAACCTTCCACCCTTCCACAACAGAAGGGGAAAAATATGTAGTAAAATCAGAGAGTGTGATCTGGGAAGATGGGAATGAATTGGACCTAGATCTATGCCAGGTCTAACTGGAGAGGTTTCGTGCTCTCCCTTCATGGCTGTCTTTCGTGGCAGGAGCTTAACATATTGTGGGTCTTGGGCAAAGCAAGGTGTGCTGAACATGACTACAGGTTAAAATCATTGTCCAGTGACCTTGCAAATATTTTGTGTTGTAGAAAGGCTTTGGACAGGTCACTTGAAGAGCCAGAGCTGTGAAATAGATTGTAAGGGGAGCGGGTCATATTCTGGTGTAAATTAGCTGTACTCCATCCAACCCAGCAGGACTTTGCCAGTGTACAGCAGTGAACAGCGTCACAAAGCTGTGTGGTGTGGAGGCTCTGGGGGTGATCGGGCAACGGCTGGGGTTGTGGCTTTCAACACAAGGCAGGGGACGGTCTGAATTTATTTGCTACCCCACACTGAATCTGCTCTCTCTGGTGGGAGCAGCTCTGCTGCCTGCAGGATCAGTGGTGGCTGGCAAAAGACTGCAGGAGAGGGAGGGCGTTTGCTTCGCTATAACCTGGTGAAGCTGAGCTCAATCTCTCAGTCATATGTGTCCAAATGGCAAGGAAAAGAAGGCACTCCAAGGCAGGTCCTATGATGTCTCCTGTTGTTCCTAGTCTGCCTGGTCCCAGGTCCTTCCCCAGTGCTTTGTTCCAGCCTGTAGCTCAGCCATCAGGTTTATAGTTGGCATTTCTTCCTGCTGTACAGCTGGATACTGCATCTGGGCTCAGTGACATCTCTATTAACTCCCTGCCATCATAGGCACTGCTGTAGCATCACCGACTTGGGCTGTGGTATCCCTGAGTGCAGGACAGCCTGGGATACCCTGATAGGAAGATGGGTGTTGCACAGCCGTGAGCTTGCCACGCTCCTGCTGCTGTCCAAGGAGCAGCAACTGCGTCCAGGTTGTTCAAGGAGATCAGGATGGAGGAGATGTAAAGACAAGGCAAAAGGTACAGCCCAGGAAGGGATTTAGAGGGAGACTTTAGCTGGGGATATCAATCCAAAGCACAAGTCTTCCTGAGAAATTAACACAGATTGTAGGGGATAAGCCATTTCACATCCACTCAAGACCTAGAAAAATATGAAATACTGATGCCAGCTATAAGAACTAGGGATGAGGGGATGGCCCTGCCCAGTTGAAGGCCAGTATTTTCTCCTGCCCACCCTCGGCAGCCCTGGTGTCCAGGTTCTGATGGCCCGTAGGCTCTGGCACAGTTGTGCTCTCAGCTGCGGTGCCGCTGGCTGCCCACGTCTGTCCCAGCAATAACACAAGAGCGAGATCCAGCCCAGCAGGTCCTTGGCATCAGCCCTCCCAGCTCAGCCCACAGATTGCTTCCAGGAGGTCTTTGCCAGGAGCAGGATGTGAGCGAAGAAGCGACTTGCACGTGGTGAGATGTCAGATTGACAGATGACACCAAAAAAAGAAGGGATCCTGGCAGAGGGATGACAGCGATGTGCCGCTCCATTAGTGCTGAGGGAAGAAATGTCACGGAGAAGCTGCAGGCACCGATGGGGACCCCACAGCCAGCTGAGCTCTCTGTAAGGCCAGCTCAGTTACTCTCAGGACTGGCCAGGCGCTGGAAATGATCTTGGATTGCAGTGCTACATTTCCGTGGAGCAATGCCCAGTGCGTCTCCTTCTCCAGCACCTACTGAGACCTCTCCAGCTGCAGGAGAGGTGCTGCATCTGGCTCTGTGGGAGCAGCAAGCCCTGCAAAGGGCCATCTTCCCACCCGAAGTGGGGTCCTTGGTCCTGCTACCTCTTTTGGGGCACTCTTGTTAATCCCCAGGCTAGCCTGGAGCATCACAGGACAAATCAAAGGTCAATCCTGCGGACACATCTGTCTACAGGCACCAGTCATGATGGAGGGCAGTGCATGGCCCCTTGTCCTCGGGGTGGGGTGAAGACCAATTTGGTGGAGTGTATCTCTGGCAGGTCTGATTATAAGACAGTACTGAGCTGTAATAGGGGGCTTTCAAACCCAATGAGCATGGTAGACTTCTTTCCCTTATATAAAAAAACAATCAGGATCCACTTCTGGGATAAATAATTGGAAGATACTGCATCCAGTAATTTGTATTTGCTGCAGTCTGACCCACAGGGATGCAGAAATTCTTCTCATCCATAGTTTTGATGATGGGCAATATTCTGTTCTTCTCAGACAGAGAATGAGAGAGCTTGTCCTGATGCCTGAGATCGTCTCAGAACTCGGTCTCACATGGTTGAAAATCAGTTGAATTTCTGCAAGGTTGAGACTAGACTGGACATAGTGCCCCAGTAGACTGAGATAAATTGCTTAGCTCAAAACAACACCAAACCCAAAGGAGTAACCAGCACTTGGAAAGTAAATGATATTATGGATTTAAAAGCCAGGGTTTGGTGCAATGTGAGAGATGATAATTGAGGAGAATTACCTCTAATCATAGATATTTCTACTGTGAAAAGGCAAAGGCCAAAAATAATAAAGAAGACGAAAGAGGTGGAAGAGGTGGCATTTGGTTCAAAGATGCCATTCTTTCATCCAGTGACACAGTAACTCTTGTCTGAATATGGAGATTGCAAAACCACAGCCAGGTCTGAGTGGGGAAGTGGTGGGATGGGAGGCTCTCCAAGCTGTGAGTTGCTGATGGAGGAGGCCACTGTGTCTCTGCAGGCTTCCCCTGTCCCACCTCGGGCCTCTCAGAAAGACTTTTGGGCACAAACTGGCAATGTTTAACTATGAAAAAATGCCAGCTCCCTGCCACTGAGGGACTCGATACTGCTGGGTGCAGTACTGGGGAGGTCGCTCAAGGTTGATGGAGGGTGTTCTCTGAGTAATGCAAAGGCATTGTCTGTTCGTGCGGCATCCAAGCAGGCTATGTAGCAGGAATGGTTGGTATTTGTGGGCCAAAAAGGGATCTTCTGGAGTCTGGGCCACTCTGGATGGCAAACGCTGAAATGATGGTACTCAAAAAGGCAGCTTGCTGGTGTTGAATTCAGAGAATCACAGGACTGTCTGTCTGACAGAGCCAGTTGAGTTCCTTATTGAAAAGGTGGCAAAATTACCATGGAAATGCAGATCTCTGTATACCAGCAGATCTAACACTTGAGAAACAGGATATGGGAGTAATGTTTTCTTGAAGCCCCAAGGCCTCAAAACACACACCGTCTCCTATATATCCCAGAGAAAGACCAATGGTCCATAACATCTATCTAACTGGAACCAGCTGGGTAGGTTAATGAAACAAAACACAAAAGCAAAGGGGAACAGTATTGAGCAACTTTGGCTTAATGAAGAAAAGCAGTTACGTCTCATGATAATCGTTACAGTGGCATAGATGAGGTAGAGAAAGGCTCATCCTTATTTCCAGCTCTTTCTAAGTCCAGCTAGTAAATGAAGGAATGAAAGCCTGTCCATTGTACATCAAGGACAGGTCTTCCTCTACACTTTCCCCCTTCAACAGGCCTGCGCATATTGATTCACCAAGCTCCAGCTAGCGGGCATATTTTTAACTACCAACTGCCTGAATGACTAGAGACATTCAAAGTAGATGTGCTGAAAAGCATGACACATAACAAATAACATAGATAACTACCAAAAATCCTAATGAGCAGATTGATGAGAGCCACAAACACTTGAAACCCTGCCTAAAATTTCATTGCACGCAGAAAACTCCCCTTAAGACACTAGCAAATAAATATACCACCTTGAGAAAAAAGTCAGACATACACAGCTTTAGGCAGTATTGGGCAGTCTGGTGGTCTCCAACCCTTACAGTTCCCATCACAGTTCCTGTACTGACACTGACCTTCACACAGCTGGTTTATAACCCACACTGCCCTACAAGCAAGCTGAGATCCTAAACTGTAGCAGCCCACTGCTAGAGTCTCTTTCATGCTCTATGTTGCAGCTGATCAATCCAATACAGTATCTACTGTCCAGTTTTCTTTGGGAATGGGGTGGTGGTGTGGGAAAACACATTTAAAGTGCTGGGTGTAGCTCAGGCTGTGCCATGTTGTATGACCCCTGAAGTCGTGCTTACCCTCTGCATCCAGTGCCATGATCTGTTTTATATCATCTGTAGTCTGCCAGATGCACCTGGTTATGATGTGACATGGTGCAGTCTGATGCTCTGATGAACTTGTTACTAGAAGGGTATGCCCCTCTATTATGCATCCTCAAAGATTTGTGCCATATGCCTGTGTACTATACATACCAAATGTTACGTTCTAGGTTTATCATGTGTAATTATTAGTAATCCATGAAAAATCCCCAAACCCAAACAATGCAAAGCTTAATTAAATGAAACAGAGCAAGCTTTTGTTTTCATCTGGGGGAGAAAGTCATTTTCTCAATGATAGACTAATGCCTATGAAACTAATGGAAAACTGTCTTTTCCCTGCCCGTGTCACACTTCTGGTGACTTATCTGGAGGCTGTGGCCTGGCTGAAACACCCCTGGCATGACCATCTGTCTGCAGGGATGTTAAAGACAAAGGGAATATGTCTTATTGCTTTCCACTCCCATCTCTTCTTCAATGGGATGCTTTTATTTGCCTTTTCAATACTGCCCCATCAGGTAAGCAGTTGATAGGGACTGTACGATGCCTGGGAACAGTCAGCTTTGTTGTGTCACATGCTCAAAGCAGATCCTCTCCACAGGTGAAGGAGATGACATGAGAAAGCTCTGTGGGATTACTTCACCCAATGACCTTCTCGGGCACTGTCATCTTCTATCTTGTTTGCTTCTCCACGGCCAATCTGCATTGGTAGGGGCTGTGAGAAGAGTTGAATCCTTACAACTGCTCCATTTATGGACACATTTACTATGTGTCTAATCCATGTTCCTTAATTAGTACTATCTCTGAGTAGATGATACGTATCCCAGCTCACACGGTTCTGCAGTGGCTACACCACCTCATCATCAGTGGTGGAGCCTGCCCTGCCCAGTGTCCTGATGCTTCCATGGTGTCCTTCCTTTTTTTTTGTGTGCGTGTGCTACAGCTCTACGCAGTACCTCCCCCAAAAACTTTTATCCCGTTGCCAACCTTCACATTTTCTCACCGATCCCTTTGCACCCTTCTTGTCACACCACACGTGGGACACACCGCACAGCTTCACAGATTGCCAGCAACTGCTGAAGTGTAACTTGGAAAGCACTGCCCTGGAGATCCAGGTACCAAGGATGCCACATCCTCACCTTCTGCTCCAACCCCAACAGGTGACCCCGCGGCGGAGGAGTGGTCCCCGTGGAGCGTGTGTTCGACCACCTGCGGGGAGGGCTGGCAGACCAGGACGAGGTTCTGCGTGTCATCTTCCTACAGCACTCAGTGCAGCGGCCCTCTCCGGGAGCAGAGACAGTGCAACAACTCTGCCGTGTGCCCAGGTGGGCTGAACGCTCCATGTACGCAGGGGCAGGAGGGGAAAGGGAGGTGCACGGAGGATTGACTGTCTGTGATATCTCCACTGTGATATCTTCTTGGAGGGAGATGGGTTTTGTTTCCTTTTCCTTCTCTTCTTACCCTAAAGCCTCATACAGAGACCCTTGCTAGACCAAGCACCATTAGATGGGCACTTGTTTTGTGTGGTATAGACAATTTGATGCTATCTAAAGGCAATGAACACAGTACATCTGAAAGGCATGTGCCCTTTGGGGTGTTTCCAAGCATGGGGCAGACTGGGAAAGAGAAGCACCAGATGACACTTTCAGTTGCTCGGATGCCAACACTGGGCATACCAGTGCAAACAGCATGAAAAACTCAGTCTGCTGGTATGTTTATGAATTGAGCCAGCCATCATCTCTGTTTTCATACTCCTTCTTCCACAATTTTGATGAAAAACTACAGTCTGGGGAGCCTGGACATTATTTTGAAGAATTATGCTATTAAACTAAGTGACTAAACTAAATTCATGACTCCTGACCAGCAACATCATTGTTCAGAACCAATCCTACAATGGTGAAACCACCGAGCTGTTTTCCCGTGCTCTTTCCTGCATTTCCTCCTCTAGTTATCTTTTATCATGCAATATGCCTGGTGACAATTGCAAAACATTAGGTTTGAACACCCTTTCCTGATAACTGGTTGATCAGTCACTGTTAGCAACTGATGAAGGACTGGAAAAGTACGTGTGCCTTTGGTTTTTTTCTGAAGCATTATTGATTTTGTGTTAGCTTCTCCAGTAAAGCTGGAAGGGATGAAGTCCCTTAAGATACATCAGTACATTCTTGTAACATTTGGCCTCTAGAGATTACAGTGACTAACCTTCCATAAATAACCTGGCCAGATTAGATTAGATTAGATTGGAGAAGATTAGATTAATATAGATTAGAAGGCTTTAGATGTCTAATTCCAGGAGTTACCAGTGGTGGCCTGAGCACTGTTGGAGCATGTTGCCCATCCCATTTTATTCTTCCAAGTCTCCCTAGGTTTGCCCCCATGGTGTCACTGACGTATGATAGTAATTAGTAGCCAGACTACAGCTTTTCTGAGAGCTTGAAAATGCTGTAGCCTTTGACAGTTCAATGAGAAAACCTGCTGAGGGAGGGAAATAAGGGTAACAAGTGACAAAATAATGGTGATGCTGCTTCCTAAAGGGTGAGGGGTTTTTTGTTCCTCTCTAGCTAATTACATCTTTTGCTCAAAAAATGCCCTTTTCTCTTGGCTCAAAAATCTGAAAAATTAGGGTCAATTAAAAGTGCATTGTGATTTATTTCAAATAGACTGGGAAGTACCAGACACTTGGTGTTGATACCGAAGCATAAAAAATTACGTGATGTTCCTCTTGCACATTTGGGGTTGATTTGTTCTTGGCCTTCCCACACTTACTTCTCACATGCTGCTCATTCTGGGTGGGAAGATGCTGTGCTCTGTGGGCTTGCTCGCTTCTTCAGACATCCTTTGGAAAGGAAACTTACTTCTTCTGCTTTGATTGCAGTGCATGGCACTTGGGACGAGTGGTCTCCATGGAGCTTGTGCTCTTCCACGTGTGGGAGAGGGTACAGGGATCGGACCCGCACGTGCAAGCCCCCGCAATTTGGTGGGAACCCCTGCGAGGGCCCAGAGAAGCAAACAAAGTTCTGCAACATTGCACTTTGCCCAGGTAAGGCAGTTAGAGATTCGAAGCCTTCCCTCCAGCAGGTCTCCCCATCTCCAAAGATGCCCACACATGGCTCATCGAGTGGGTCTGTAGCTGCCTAAGCTGAATCAGCACACAGTCTGCACTGTCTCGAAGAGGATCCTCTATAAGGAAAGGACACATTGGAGGAGCAACCTAGAGGTGCTTTGGGGTTATTCAGCTAAGCATTGTCTCAGGTTCAGATTTGCTCTGTGTAATAACTTTCAGAGGACACGTTATATGGGATAGATCTGGGCTCGCTCAGCTGTCACTACTATTTTCAAGACCATCTTAAGCATCTCACCTGTTATCTCCAGTGAATGATTTAAAGTTATTTTGCCTGACTAGGCTTGTTATTGTCTGGAATTAATTAACAGTTTTACTTGCTAGCAATATACATGCATTAATTCACTATATATGCAAGATTTCTCTGTACCTGATCCTGCTTTGGGTGGTGAAATGGACTAAGAGACTCCTGAGAGGCTTCCATGACATATTTTAATACTTTTAAGTACCTTTTCCCTACCCCTAGATTTCACTTCCAAATGTCTCTCCCCAAGTTTTGCTTTGAAACACCAGAAAGAAACCCCAAGATGAAATGGCTTTTAACACTGGAAATCCACTTGAGCTCCTGTGGCTTCCTTCCCTTGAAGCAGACAGGCTCTGGGTTTACCACAGAGTCCCTATTAATTTAACTCAGGGTGTCCTGGTGAACATGATCTGAACACGAGGGAGCTCCCCAACACTCCCCCCCTTCTCCCAGGGTAATGTCAACTGACATTTTTCCAGCTTAATGAGAATCATTATGAGACATTATTTTATCCCCTGTTTTGTGAAAACATTTGTGAGAAGCCTCCTGGCATTTCCCAGCCATTTTTCACCCCAAGTAACTATCCTTGGATTTCTGGCTGCGGTCCAGAAGACTCTACTCAGAATGGGAACATCCCAGACACCAAATTGACTCTGTCATAAAAAGACAAATTGAAGAAGTCAGACCTGGCATTGCTTGGGCAATAAAGCATACCCTGAGTTAACATTGATCCATAATTAATTTAAATACAAATAAATATGTGAATATACTGCAACGAACAAAACAGTGGTGGAAAAGATAGGCAGCCCAAATGCAAGACTTCAGTTCTAATTAATGCCACAAAGGCAATCAGTGGCTTTGCAGTGCCAAATGAGTGCGGCGTTGGGGGACTCATTGAAGCACAACAATGGGCACTGCTCAGCGCTTGACACACCAGACAGTCATATCACTTATTACCGCCCTGCTCTGAGGATTTATTACTA
Organism: Haliaeetus albicilla; assembly: GCF_947461875.1. Taxonomy (NCBI): domain Eukaryota; kingdom Metazoa; phylum Chordata; class Aves; order Accipitriformes; family Accipitridae; genus Haliaeetus; species Haliaeetus albicilla. The sequence goes on from NC_091485.1 coordinate 75,028,203, forward strand.
CAACTGATAAAAATGCTCTGCTGCAGGGACAACAGAGCTTTTGTTCCTCTGGAGCAGTAGATATCACAGGCTGAGCCCCAAGTCCTTTGGAGACGGAGAGAAGGGCAAAGACAATGCCAGTCTCTGCATAGACTACACCAGCCAGACTCCAAAAAACATTTTTGATAGACTCACGCTGTGGTGTGACAATGGCACCGAGCAGTCTTTGCTGTGGCTATGATGGACAGCCCTCAGAATCTTGCCCAAGAGACATCTTTACATCGGCGCATGTGGCTGGAGGTGCAACACAGCCATCTCTGTTTCTCCATTTTTTTAAAACATCTTTGAAATTACGGTCTATGAATAAATAATCTCTCATCTCAAAGGAAATGACCTGTTCCCTATCCTCCACTAAATAAGAAATTTATGGATGTGGCTCTCTTATTTTCCCACCTCCAAATACTTGCACTTGTGGTAAGCTGCCGATCACCACTGCCACAACAGCAGGTAGAGCATGGTAAATTCAACTTTTTTGGTAAATGCAACTTTTTTGTAAATGCAACATTTACTTTGGTAAATGCAGTATCACTTTTGTAACATAAGGGAATGCTAAAGAGGGACAGACACCGTCAGTTCCTGGAAACTAGCAGCACTACCTTCAGTCAGAAAAGCCACGCTAATTTATACCTGGTAGGATCTACTTTGTGGGGTTTTGGACCATTTCCAGAGAGAAATCACCTATCGGTCACCACTTCTTGCATTTCCCCTCTTTGGGATTGATAGGCAGACAGGATGCCTTGAATTTATGCACGATGAAAACATCAAGTTTGGATTGCTAAAAACAAGCACCTTTTGGAAGTACCTTTACGCCTGCCTGAATTTTCACACCTGAGCTCACATGACACCCTCTAAGTTAACAGTTGCTCATTTAGATGTTTTTGACATTTTTTTACATGCTTGAAAACAAAAAGCTGCTCAGCTGTAATGGGGATTATTCAGGGCTTTTCGAGTCCTTGCTGATTACACAGGAGACCACATTGCATATATTTTTCTTGGACTGACAAAGCCAAAGAAAATGAGCTGCAATCTAAAGCAACGTGATTTGAGCCAGAATTCAGACTTTTCAGGGATTCAGATTGTTTTTCTGAGTGAGAGCTAGCAGCTAATGAGAGCTAAACAGAGCATGATGACCACTGTTAATGAGAAGAAAGTGCTCCAGGAATAGCAGACTGGGTGATGGATCTGTTGATGAGGGACCAATTAGGATGTAACTGCCACACTTGGGAATGGGTCACATTGTACCACGCTAATAAGATATATTCATGTTTCTCTCCAACCCCATCCCTATCATAACCTCTATTGTCCCTCCCTCCTCTATTTAATTATCAAAGACACTGCTGTGTAGAGACATATCAAGCCTGTCAGAGTTAATTCATCCGTGAGAGAAGCACATTGACCACACACGCGCACTCTGCTCATGATCTCCTGTTGGAGCACACCTTTGCTCTGAGTATTTCCTTGCTAGCAGCGTGAATTCCTGTGAATAATGCTGTGATTTGAGTTTCTGTGTGTGCTTTAATGAAAAACAGAGCATTTGGGTGCTTGAGAAAGTTCCCTCCCCGCCGACTCGTGCATTGCTTTGGTGAAAAATGGGTTCCTTCAAAAAGTGCTGATTGCCCAAAATGGGAAATGTCATGGTAATGTATTGATTCCTTCAAGATTTTCAGTGAAAACATGATCCATGCTCTCTATTTTGATGTTATGTTGTGATCGGCAATATTATTAGTTTTGACTTTTATGTTGGAATGTGTAATATCAATAATTTCAACTTTCATGGTGTTATGTAGAGTACGGACATAAAAATTGAAATGTTACGGCACTTGCATCCTGCCAGGCCATAACATACCAGTTGAAGGTTGCAGAGGGTCCCAACAAATTGATATTGCCACAGTTGTCTGAACTTTTTCTTGATGATCTTTGCTCTTTCTCACACTATGACTCCGGTTTGTCCTCCCCTGCCTTGGTCCCTTGTAGGCAAAGGCCAGAGACTCTTGCACATGCCTCCTTCCAGTGGGAGCGATTTTCACATTCAGTTTTGTTATCTCTCTTTGGGCCACTCAGTGGACGGCAACTGGAATGAGTGGTCGAGCTGGAGCTCCTGCTCTGCCTCCTGCTCCAACGGCACCCAGCAGCGGACGAGGGAGTGCAACGGACCCTCCTACGGGGGAGCCGAATGCCAGGGACACTGGGTGGAAACCAGGGACTGCTTCCTACGCCAGTGCCCAGGTCAGTGACCAATGACTTTTTCTTTCTCTTGGCTCATCTTTCTCCGTCCTGGGCAGTCCCAGGCAGGCTTTTGTAAAATTTTTCTTTGCGGAAGAGCTGCACAATTTTCACCAGTAATGCAGTAATAAGGTGGTTGTAGATCATACCAACAGACCATGCCAGCCAAAATCCATAGCTGGCAAATGGTCCAGGAGACCCCAGAGAGGTGAGTGATTACTCACAGGGAACGTGTTTTTCTAACGTTAGATATCAATTTTCAACATGTGCTTATAAACCCCAAACAATGTTTCAATGAAACCCTTTCCTTGTGTTCACAATGCTTCAATTTTCCTCCTTTTTTTTTTTTTTTTTTTTTTGGTTCCTCTTCTCCTACCAATTCATCACTCATAGTTGAAGCAAACAGGGAAGCAACCTCCTTTGTATCACAGCTTTGAACCTTAGCTATAACAATGTCTGGCACAATGAAGCCTTGCTTCATGCCTATCTAAGACTTGTCACTTCCTTTACTCAACTAGCTGTGTCTTAAAATAATGATAATAGCAACAATAATAACAGCAATAATAGTAATAACAGTAGTAATAATTCCTGCTGCCCCAGCTGCTGTAGCCAATACCTTACAGAATAATCACCTTGTCTTCACACCATGGACCATGAGTTCTAGGAGAGCCATTTCATGCAGGAGAAGCAATAAAAATTGAAGCAGATAACAGAGCACGCCTAATATCAGAAATCTGCATGTCTCTGAAACCAGCACTATAGAGTTGCAGGTGCAGTTTGCTCCTTTTTTTTGCAGAAGTCTTGGGGGAGGCCATTGCAAAGGGACTAATTGGGTCAGCTGGTGTGGAAAATATCCTGACCTGGAAAGAACAACTAGAAGCCTTCAAGATTGATCAGTAACTAATTTTTCTTGCCCTGCTTCTCCTGGCCCATTCCCTGCCTCTCCTTGGGTGCTCCATCCCTGTTAGACCACAGGACTAAGAAGGAGTGGACCCCTGAGATGGAGAGGGTCTTTCTCCCCTTTCCAAGAGAACAGGGACAAGCAGAAACAGCTCAGCTCTTTAAGTAACTTCTCATATCTTGCTCAGGTGGGCAAGTATTGTTCTCTCCAGTCCACAAGCATAGAAGCCAGTAGCTCTTCAGCCTGGTATATCTGTTTCCTCAGGGAATCCCTATCCTCTCTGGTAGCATCACCATGTGCAGCAGAGCGTAAGTGGTATTTAACACAGGTATTGGTACGTGGTCTCTAGTAGGTTTTGGTGTTTAGGTATCTCACTCCTTCTTTGCAACTTATGGAGATCTTCAAAGACAAAAAGGGCCTCACTGTCTTTTAGACAACCTTGTCCCAGTGATTTCAGAGTTAGCTATCAAAGCAATGTTATGTATTCCACCGCATACAGTGTCACCAAAGAAAGCACCAGAGGTTGGTGCTGTTCCTCTTCTTTGATAATATTCTTCTACTTCTTGGAGAAGAAGAGAGAGGTCCCCCACCCTCCCAAAAGGAGTTATTCAACCCAAGATGATGTGTTAACTCCTAATTAGAACCCAAACAGTAATCAGCAGACTTAGGTCATTGCTCTAGTTCTGCCACTGAGTTGTTTCTCATCTGTGATGCAGCAGAGGAGAATGTTTCCCTACCTTGCAGGCTTGTTGTGAGGGCTAATTAACATTTTTACAGTGCTTTGATAAATGCCATTGTTAATGTAAAAGAAGCAGCATTTTGATAAATGCCATTGTTAATGTAAAAGAAAAGAAAAAAACAAGTAGCATTTCCACTGAATCTGTGCAGATGTTGGGAGAAGATACAGTGGAATGAGACAATGTCCCAAACCTCTCTCCAAGGCACATGAAATAACAGTGCAATGGAAATGGTTAGAGGGAGGTTAAGTTGATGTTTCTTCATGTTTTCTTCATGGTTTCTCGCTCTCTAAATCCTGAGCCAGACCTTCTCTGGGAAGGTCTATTTTCACACCTACATTGTACGTCGCAACCAGACTCAAGCTATGGACTTTGGCTGGCAGACGTGGCTGCCAGGCAGGTTGAATCCCTGCCCACCTGAAGAATGTTCATGAGCACAGCCCCAAATCTGAGCCCAAGGAAAGAGATAGGGCTGTTTTTGCAGGAGGGGAGGATACTGAGGAGAAACACAAGAACACCCTGCAACTATTAAAGGGCTGCTGCAATGGGAAAGAGCACACACTGATTTCATGTCTGTTGAGGATCAGACAAAGATCCGAGGCAGGAGACCTCCCTTCCCACCGAGCCATGCTTTACTCACCCTATGTTCAAGTGCTCACCTTGAGACCTTGCCTCCTTCTGTTGCAGATTACGTTTGGGATGTGACAGGCTGTTTCTCTCCTCTTTTTTGTCTCCAGTGGATGGGAAGTGGCAGGCTTGGGGAGTGTGGGGCAGCTGCACCACCACGTGTGGAGGTGGGACTCAGAGACGTGACCGTGTGTGCTACGGGCCCTTCTTCGGTGGAGAGACTTGCCAGGGCCCCAAGGAAGAGTATAAGCAGTGCAATGACAGAAAGTGTCCTGGTATGTACCCCAGACCCTTTGCGCTTTCCTTTACGTGGTGGGGGGACAGGGATTTTGGAAAAAGCATCCTGTGTCAGAGAGGTGAAAGCAACAAGGAGTTGTGATCTAGTTAGATCCTGCCAATAACCCAGGCACAAGATATGTCAAGGGCTTGATGTAATTCTTGCCCAAATCATGTTGATTTCAGTGAATGTTTGGTAAGTCCCACCAGTCTAACCTTATTGTTTTTCATCTTTTCATTGCCATAGAGTCCTAAGAGGAAAAGACACACTGTTTGATAGTGAAAACTGGTATCGGAGTCTCGAGTTCATGAAGTAGTTGAGTACTGAGGATGCTGCAGTGGTTTCCCACCCTTTGCCTAGCCTCTGGGAGACATCCACACCACTTAATTTTTAAAAAAGACAGATGTGTCTACATCTGTCAGAGCCTTACTCAATCTCACCCTCCTCCAGCTACAGCCACGGGAGCAGCATCAATTGGAGAAAAAGGGTGCAAAATCCTGAATGGAGGACAACTGAGCTGTAGGATAGGGGAAAACCTGGGGTTTAATGTGAAAAATAAGCAGGAGCAAATACTTGCAAGTGGGAATGTTTCTGTGTGTCTCTCACACAGTATAAAGAGGCCAGAAAAAAGGCCTGTGCACAATTTTCATTTTCTTTCTCAGCCTCAGATGAAGTGCCTGGTGAAATTGCTGGTGGGGAATCAATGGCCTATGTGATGCTGGCAGTCAGATTGCATCAATTGTAACAGGCCCTGATTTTTGGCCGAAAGGGTAATTAATTGTCAGAGCAGCTCAGTGAGAGACAGGAGAGATTCTCATGGCGGTATCCTGGCAGTCCTAGTGAAAAGGGGTGTCTCCCCAAAAGACAGGCTGGAGCTCGGCAGAGAGGGAGCATTTTTGGTGCAGATTTTTCTGGAGGTGGATCTGCCATGTTGAGGACAGCTGACCCTCAGACTCCCTTGCAAACTGCTGAAGACAAAGATGAAAGCCAAAGCACTACAGTGTGGAAGTTTCAGCCCGTTTAGCTCGAAGATAACAGAGAAAGAGGCTGTGTGACAGCATATTCACTCTTTCCAGCTACACTCTAATAAAAGACATCACCTCTCCTTACAAGCTATGCCTCTCAATTAGCAGTGGCGTGTGAGAATCTCTTCTAACTCAGCCACAAAGCTCTCCCTCGCCATAGAAAATCTTAGCACCAGGTTGTCTGGTGGTGTCTGCAGAGCAATGCAGATTTAGTTCAACTTCAGTGTGTGCCAGCTGGGGCCCTGGCAGAACAAGCCCAATCTTTTCTTCTCTTTCTGCAGGGGCTGATGCCTGCACAGTGCTCAAAAGGAAAAGGCATGTCTCAGGGTCTGAGCCCCGCTAGGGTTCAAAACCAGAAGGGTCTCACTGCAGTTGTTAATTTGCAAGGGAAGGAAAAGATGGGGAATCATCAGAGGCTAAAAATAAACTCACTCAGTTTGTTCTCGAGAAAGTATCAAATGCCGGCATGATTTGATTTGAACAGAAGAATTGAGCTTAATTGGGTTAGTTATTAAAATCTCCCAGTGCAAATAGGTTACTCTGGTAAAAAGGATTTTGTTACGAAGCAACATCAAATAGAAAAAAAAAGAAGAAAAAAAAGAGGATGAAATTATTCTCTCCTGGCCTGGGAATTGCTTCTGCACTCACTCCCAAGACAACGCCAGACAATCAGTGTATTTCTAAAGAGCATCTCTGATCCACAGCATCCCTCAGCGGTCCCCAGGGAGACTGCAGGGGTGATGAGACCAGGAAGGTTTGACAGGTCAGAGAAGGAGAAAGGGGAGGTCAGATGTAAACACACTCCCTCTCTGCTTTTTGATGTGCTCTGTTGTTTTGTAGCCAAGGGTGCTAGAAGCTTCCCACCCCATGCCCCAAACCCTCCTTTGAACTACAGTTTGATGTGGAGAATCTGTGACCATGGCCAAAGCACTGGTCTAGGTGGCAGGAATTTTGCATTCAGCTCCTGGCTCTGCCACAGGCTCTCTGGGTGACCATGTGCCCGTCACAACTGGGTGACTTAATCTTGCTGTCCTACAGCTCCATGTCAACAGGTTGGAAATGAAACTGCCTCTTTTTCACCAACATTCTGCCTTATCTACAGAAGTCATAAGCTGTTGGCATAGGGACTAGTTCTGCATATGTGCAGAGCACAGCAGGGGTTCCGCTTGCTCCCTGGGATTTCATTACAATAGCGATTACTCAAAAGGGAATTTTAAAACAGGGGAAGGAGCATCTGTTTCCAAGCAGAGAGCGTAACTTGTTCATTACCAGTGTCTACTGGGGAGGAATCTGTCCTTGAACTGCAGCTGGGGCTGGAGCCACACAGTCTTGGAGCTTGACTAGAGGAGCAGTGACGTGTAGGCAGCTTGTTGGGTCTTGTATGAGTCCTTCAAAGAAGCAGGACTTGCCATGCCCATAATCTTAGGTTTGAGCTTTTCCCACAGCCAGGTTGGTGCTCTGGGTAGTTCCAGAGCAGCAGTGGGGTATGTCCATCGCCAGGCATTTGCATCGTGATGAAGGTCCTGAAATGGTCTATGTAAGCATGGTCCCTTGTAGAAGGAAGCCTTCAGGTCATCGCTGCCCTGCAGCTCCCTTGGAAGCAGCATGAAAACTCAAGACCTCCCTCTTTTTTTATGGCAGACGAACATTTTCCCTACAGCCTTGGCATGTCTCTACTGGCACCGCTGGACCCTGGTATGGGCAGCACTTTCCTGAATGGGAGGGAAGTTCAGCAGGCAGCTGCCAGGCTCCACAGCTGGTTGGCTTTGGCTTTGCTGCTGCCTTTCCTGACCGGTTGCAGGCATGCACTCAGCTTCCTTTTTACTGATAGTTTTACATGCACAATAAATAAAAGCTGTAATAGAAAACCATTAAATCAAGTTTTTTCTCCTCCCCACTCTCAGGATTGATAAATAGCTTTAACACCATCCTCATGGCTCCCTCCGTTTTACATGTGACAAGTAATCAGTTTCTCGGCACAAAGCTCTCCTGTGGTGAATGTTTTTTCCCAGGTCCCACTGACTCTGAGGCCAAATCAGCTCCACCCACAGACAGAAGCATCCAAAAACCTCCTTCCAAAGAGCTTTTCCTGCGATGTCTCAAAACACGTTTCTGCAGTCTCCTGGACTCTGCAGCAGTGTTTGGAAACGAGCTGCTGATGCAAATCCAGCCTCTTGGTGCTCAGATCTTCTCCCTGTGTCCTTGCATAAGATGGCAGCAGACAGACGGCCTGAATCAAGTCCTCCCAGGGGATATGTCCATCTTGTTTTTTCATCTACTTGTTGTTCCTTCCTTCATTCTTACTCCAACTTATTTATGCTGAGCCTCATTTTAGACACATCCAACCCTGAAGGTGGTGACCCTGAAGGATGGAAGGAGTAAAATCTGGAGCCGTGGAGTTCACCCACAAAAGGTGGACATCTGCCCATTAAACAAGAAAAGAAAACTCTTTAGTGGGGTGTAGCAACAACAGCTTACTTGCAAAGAGCTGCCACAAGGCAAGGCAAGCGTGTTAGTGGACTTTCCCAGGTTGTTACATGCATATTAGCGAGCTAATCCTCGGGATGGATGGACGCCCAGTTTTCAGACAGGCAGAGCAAATTCCGGAGAGGTTAAGTGGCTTTGTCAGGGGCCATGCGCCAAGCAGCTGCGGAGCTGGGAGTTCACCTCCAAGCCTCCTGGCTCACACCATAGTGCTGTTCCCTCCAGACCACGCTCCCCTGTTTCCTCTTTCCATTCCCTTTTGCATGTCCCTCCTGAGGAGGGGGCTTTACCAACGGAGTTTTTCCTTCCCTTGCAGAGCCCCACGAAATCTGTGATGAGGAGAGTCTTGGCCCCGTGGTTTGGAAAGAGACACCCGCTGGGGATGCTGCAGCTGTCCGGTGTCCTCGCAATGCTACTGGTAAGGATGACTACCTGCCTTGGCCGACGAGCTAGCCCACCCTCAGAGTATCCTTCATCCTTTGCCTCCTAGATGAGGAGAACCTGGTTGTGGGAGGACAGGACAAGCAAATGGACTTCCCTCCCTTCACTCAGAGCTAAATTAATTCTCTCTGGGTTTCTGTGGTCCTTCACTGTTTAACAACAACTTTTTGGTTCATACTGGAGAATCTGAGGTGGTCTCCCATCCACCTACTGCCCAGTCCTGGGACAGCTTTGCAATTAAGGGTTACTGTGGTATGTTCTCCTCATTATCTACAAATAGCTCTGCAAAAGCAGGTGGGGCTTTATTAGAGTCATCTAGACTTGGGTGTTAGATTTCTCTCCATTGCCCATAAAAGAAGCTAGTATCTGAAAGTAGGAAATCTGAATTGCATTGGCTACTCACAGGTGCTTTCCTTTCCTTAGAAACTATAGCAGCTCTCTAAACATATCTTCAGGTGCTCAAGTTGATGGTCTGATCATGGTGATGTGAAGTGATATGATTTGGGTATCCAGGTGTTTTCTGTTGTGACCGTGGCCATGTGTTCCCCAAGGAGTGGAAAGCAGTGCAGAGAAGGCTCCAGAAGACATGCTGGTGGTAGAGCTTGTCCTCAGCTGGATGTTCCTCACTCCCAGGCAGGAACAGAAATGGGGGCAGCAGTGTCAATAATGAACGTAAAGGTTTTCTTTTGTTTGAGTGAGGTTGTTGGACGCAGAAAAACCCTGCAGCTCTCTGACTCATACAGCCTGGAACAGTCAGTGTCATCCCAAATGCTAGCCTAGAAGAAGGGCTGTGTCCATAGAAAGGTCACTGAATCATTTAGCAGTAGCAATGGGATTGTGGACGCAGCAAAGCCTGCTCCTCAGAGACTCTCCAAATGGCAACAGAATTGCTTGGGCAAGGTGATCCCCCTCCCCTTCCTCCTCGCTGATATGTCTGTTCCTCTGCATCGCAAAAGCGTGTGGTTACCACTGCAAAACTTGCTGTAGACTGAAGCTAAGGAGAGGACCTGGGGGAGGACTGCAAGCAGCTTTCAGAGGTTTTCAGCTGATGCAGAGATGGTGCTGTTGGGTGTATTTATTCTCCTTGAGACTGTGTAGGCAGCACAAACCACTGGGGCTGGTTTACTTGCAAGTACCAGACCATGCCACCTGGGGAGGCTCGTGGAACTTCCTAAGCCAGGAAGAAAGCTGCCCTCCAGGGCAGAAGAAACCTTCTTTCACCTTGACTAGCCATGTCCAATTTGTTAGGTTTTGTTTTCATTCCCAATTCCTTTTGCTGTCCTGCTCCTCGATAAGAAAATGCAGGAGAAGGAAATAAAAATATTCTCTCCTACATGCTTGTACGTGTTGTTCAGGCATCTGAAGATGCCCCTGCTGCCCTTTGTGCTGATAGGTGTGCCTGCATGGATGCATTGACCAGTTCTGGATGACCTCCATCAAGGTGCTTGACTTTTCATCCTGCTGTCCTCACTCCTATGTTCATTTCTTTCCTCTTCCAGGGCTGATCCTTCGAAGATGCATTTTAGATGAAGAAGGGATAGCTTATTGGGAGCCTCCAACATACATCAAGTGTGTTTCTATTGATTACAGGAACATACAGATGATGGTAAGGCAGACTGACTTCTCAGGTCAGCAGGTTTGGGATCCCCTCAAATGCTTGTTACAGTGCTACAGTTACAAAAAAGAAGGAAAGCAGCATTTCCATGTGAAAGGGAGATGCTAGCTCTGCCCTGCTTTTCTCTTACTGTTTTTATCTGCTTAACTTGGGATGCATGGGCACTCCATGGACAAGGGGTAGTTCCTCACTGGGTATTTTAATATCTAGCTTGGCAGAATCCAGGTCTTACCAGGTCTTTCATATCACATTATCAGTAAGAATCACTGTGACTATATCACTTCTAAATAAGCCACTTATTTTTCATTAGTCTTAAATTCATTGTTGCGGTGAATTTCTGCTGGTGTCCTGTGGCTTGCCTTAAAAAGGCATTGCCTTAATGAGAACTGCCCTCTCCTGTTCAGGACAAGCCGCAGTCTGTCCTAAAATATTTCCAAATTTGTTATAAGAGAACCAGGTTTGGGGGCAAAAATCTTCCGTTAGCAGGCCTTGGGTTACAAACAGAATAACATCTGTGTAGTAGAGTAGTCTCTTCTGAACCTACACAGAACCTTTCCTTTGTGAGCATACAGAAAATTTAACTTCTGCTCTCCTACCATTTTAAAAATATCACAGGCTCTCAGGCCAGCAAAGATTGTCAGATTCACCTAACCTGTACTCTGAATCACAAGGGAGGTCAAAAACTTTCCCCCAGCAATTCCTCCATTGAGCTCATTGACTTGACTTTGACTGTCCCTGAAGTGTTTGTCATGTTTCTTTCTGTTTCTCAGACCAGGGAACATCTTTCCAAAGCTCAGCGTGGATTAATGGGAGATGGGCTGTCAGAAGTGCTCCAAAACCTTGTGGAAATCTCCCAGGATGGGACCAGCTACAGTGGGGACTTGCTGTCCACCATCGACATACTCAGGAACATGACAGAGATCTTCCGTAGGGCTTATCATAGCCCAACTTCTGGGGATGTGCAGGTGAGCTGAGATGCATATCTTGGAGACCAAGACTAGGTTATAGGTTTGCGTGCATGCACAGGGCTCAAGGTTTGATTACCTCCTTTGTAGCTGATACAACACTGATGAAAAGCCAGGGTATTTTCTGCCCAAGTGAAGTGTCTTTGTGTGTTAACAAACTCTTGTTTTGAGAGTTTGAGTGGTTCTCCCTGGCTTATAAAGTAAAAACTTGAAACCCAAAGTCACTCTGAACTATTTCAACCTGCTGCTACTTTACTGTGGAGTCTAATTGATATGAGAACATTATTTGGAAGGGATTTCAGTCTAGTGACTAGAGGTAAGATGATCCTCTGGTATTGGGTACCTGGATGTTGATGTGGGAGAACGTCTTGATGGCTTCTCATCCCAGGGTTTTACTTTCAGTGGCTGCATGCAGAATGGCTACAAGATATACCCTTGGGACGGGTCATCACCCCATGACTTGAAACATTAAACTGATCCTACAGGATCTGCAATGGGTGATAAAACTAGAGAAAAAAATCAATGGTCTTGAAATATCTTATCTCCTTCCTTCTCATACTGTGCTGCAAAGATACTACCATGCACAGCACCCTCTTGATCAGTCACTGCTTCTCTTGCCTGGTCACAGACTAAAGAGGATCATAAGTTTCCCTATGCTGGAAATAACAGAAACATTACAAAATAGGATAGGAAGGGATTTATACAAGGCAAGATCATCTGTCTTTAACCAGTTTCTGACAGATATTCTACTTAATCTATTCTTAAAAACCTTCAGTAATGTATACAAGACACATGCCCAGTCCAACTTCTTAGCAGATATACTAGTCAAAGTGAAGGCCTTGGGAAAAAGGTCTTACTACAACCTGTTTTGCCATTAAAATCCTTGGGGGCAGAAGCCTGTGAAATGCTGTGGGACCCTTTGGGAATGGGACCATGAGAACCCTCTTGGAGCATGGCTAATTCTCACATGTTCCTCGCACATCACTGTGTCCTTCCTAGCCTGGGCTACGTTTGGCTAACCACCTTGGTTTTCCTCTTTTGTCTCCCTTCTCCAGAACTTTGTCCAGATCATCAGCAATCTTTTATCAGACGAAAACCGGGACAAATGGGAGGAAGCTCAGCTGGTATGAACCTTCAGCACCTTCCCTGAAACAAAACAGGCTTGCAGCATAGGCTTAAGCCGTGACAAGGAGAATTTCCAAGTGTCCACATGACCTCCTAGCTCTTCTTGCCCACGATGTGTTGCGTGCAACATATATCTGTTTCAGCTACAGACTACAAAAAATCTTCATCCACCAGTGCTGTTCTCCTTGGATAAATCCTTATGATGAAAGAGACAGAAAACTCAGACAGTCAGCTGTGGTCAGCTGCAGAGTTGACTGCCAATCAGCTGATTCATGCAACTGGTCATGAGGGTGAGCTTAGTGCCAGGCTGAGTCATATTTATGGAGTAACTCAGTGAGCCACAGGGTTTCAGCTCTAAGCCAGAGTCTCTGCATGAAGAACAGTGAAAGATCGGTGGTGAATACCAAATTTTGGATAGCTCTCAAAGGTCAGGCTTGGTTTGGAGTTGATAACCCTGCTGGCTTGCTATAATTCCACTCTTTTCTCTTGCCAGGATAAAGAAATGGGATTACATGAGTTTGAGTTCCTAGCTAAAAGAATGCAGGTCAGGCAGGATTTTTATGGTTCAGAACTGGGCTCTGCTCAGCTGAGCTTCTGGTTCTGCTCAGCATGAGCTGAGCAAGTGTTCAGTTTTATTTTATTTCTCTCGTCTCAAGGTTGGGGATCCTGCTGAATAATTCTGTAGTTAAACTCTTGTGTATTGGGGGAAGGTGGTGTTTCGTTTTCTATCTGGTTCTTATTTGGCCCTTGCCTTTTCTGCCCCAGTTGAACTCTCTGCTTGGGCTTGTGTCAGACATATTCCTTGTCCCTTTGCCATTCCCTTTGCAAGCCCTTGGGCTGCTCGATGCTGTCATCTCACTACAGATTTTGGGGATCGCATCAGAGTGAAATAGTTCTGCCTCAGACCAGCAGCTCTGGTGGATGGGCCCACGATAAAGCTTGTTCCTTCCACGTCCATTCCTCAGTATTGAACCTTGGAACACAAACATCAGCTCAGCTTGCAAAATAACCTGGACAAGGAGTATAACAGCCTGTGTGAGAGATCAGGCCTGTGGAAGGTACCCAGAGGTATAGGTCAGAACATGGCAGCTACTTTTTAACCACCTGTTGTTGCTGCAGAATTCCTCAGAGAGGTCTGGAAATACCAAACAATCAAGAAAAAATCACTCAGCACAAAAAGCGACCCAAGAGTCCAATTATATTCACACCAACCAGGGAAGTCCTCTGGGAAGAAGTCTTTAACAGCAGGTCCTGCACAACAGTTGTCTAGAACGTGAGACAGGAACCTGAATATATTCCCTTATTTCCTTCATGCAACAATCTGAGCTGCCTTGTGAAGCTGTCCTTCTCTTTCATTGCTGAGATCTGGTGTTTTCAACTGCATTTGGAAGAGGATGACATGGGTCTGGCTCCAGGCTGGATAGAGGACCATCTGGACATGGTCCTGGGCAACTGGTTGTAGGTGGCCCTGCTTGAGCAGGGGGATTGGACCAGGTGACCCCTTCCAAACATTCTGCGAGTCTGTGAGGAAATACTCAGTTTCGAGCCTACAGGTGCGTACGTATTTCAGCACAGAGCAGAGGAGACTGTCAGGTTGTCATGACAACAGGGAAACCCTGTTGATCCCCTTAAAAACAGCTGCAGTTTACTCTCTGTAGCAATTCGTTCCCACTGGCTTTCCCTGTACAATCTGCTCTTTGCACCTATAGATAGATACAGCCCAGCCTGCTGCCAGCATCACTGTAATCTACACGAGGAGTGGGACCACCGTGGGGAGAAGGTTTGTCTGGCATATATTTTAGTGGTAACCAAGATGACAGCCCAATACCATGATTTTAGGACACAGAAATCTTCATGAACTGGATGGCAACAGAGGTTTCATCAGTCTCTGTCCTTCTCCCTCAAAGCTGCTGGACCAAACTCACGCCCCATGTTTCGCAAGATTAACCACTTCTTTTAAAACAAGGTCTTTGGGTTCCAATTTGCTCATTAAAGGTAATTCCAACTTGATCACAGTCTCACATCCCAGTGCCCTGTGCTCCCGCAGGCAGAGATGTTGTTCAAGGAAAAAACAAACCAAAACAACTCAGAAAAGTTTTCAGAGAAGGGCTACCATGTTTTTTGAGGAGATTGTGCTGGCCATTATATGATAAAAAGCCTGAAAGACAATGGCCAGCGTAGCCTGGATTCAGTTTGACCTTGTGATTTCAATCTGTAATAGAATATGAAATTATACTGTTAAAAATAGCTTCCTCACTCACTTCTCCTCCTTATGTGTACACCTGCTGTACTGGCAGGACTTTTTGGTCTGATCCTGATACAATTTTAGTCTTACCAAGCTTCCTTTGGATAGACAGAGAGAGAGACACGCATGGCCACCCCTGTGCTCCTTGCCTGTACACTCAACAGCTCAACCTTCCTTCTGTCTCCATCCCATCCTGCTGTCCTGCTTGTCCCCAGCTGTCCCATCAGCTCTGCTCAGCCACCTCAGGAGGTCTGGATTATGGTGAGGAACCGAAAACGCTGTGAAAGTGGTGGAAAAGGAAAATAAGAGATGTAAGGAGCTGAATTGCTTTTCTTCCGCCTCTTGTGGTATTTGCTAAGCCCCTGTAGGCAAATGTGCTTTGAGGAAAAGACAGGTAGTCAGCACATCTCATTTCAAGCGGATTATACTTTATGAAATCTGTCACTGGAAAACTAGTTATTGTTTAACAGCCTTGTGTTAGCCTAGCAAAATACAGGTGAAGAAGAGTTATTGCCAGTATCTTTATCATCGGGGAAACACCAGGAAAGAAGAAAAGAGACAGAGAAGCTCCAAGACAGCCTGGGCCCAAGAAGAAGCAACTTGGTTATTTAGAGAGTGAGATCATGCCAGCAAAACAGGAAAGCACAATACCAGGTCGTGATACTTTTCTGGATAGGATTGTGTGATCTGGTGCCTGGGATTCAACATTAGACCATGGAGGTCCTTTGGTGTGGCTGGTTTTAGTGGAGTGATAGCAAAACCAACTATCCCGGTGGAGGTAATGTTTTGTGGGCTCCCTCTCAGTAGGTAGCATATATACAGCATCAGAACTAGCCCAAATATGTTTCTCAGGCCAGGTATCACAATACCTGAGTGTCAGGGAAGACTAAGGCTTGGGAAGGGCTCTCAGAATTTGACAAAGGGTAAAGCTTCAATACGTCAACGTGAACGCATCTTCACTCTCTGGCATGGTGTCTCTGGATGCGCAATTGCAAATGCCTCTGGCTTGTTGAAATCTAGGTTGGGCCAAATACTGCTGTCCATGGACTTGGAAAGAAAGTGGAGCTACATTAAATCATGGCTGCTAAGAGTCTGTCCTAGCATGTTTCTCTTCTTGCATTAACTGCAGGAAAAGGACCATAATGAACATCAGCAGTGTTTTGTCTGTTCCGGATGGGGTTGTTGGTAGTAGAAGTAATCCTAGGGAAGGAAAGGAGATGGGTAGGTTATCTTCTGCTTCAGAAAGTGTCAGATAGTTCTTTTTGCTTTGCTTTGCTATGGGATATTGCCCTCCACCCTAAGTTTTGTCAATCTGAATCTCATATTATTTCTTGCTTCTTTCTTTTTATTTTTCTAGGCTTGCTTTTAGGATTTCTCAGTCCTCATTCTTCACAGCTCCATAATATTCCATTATATCCAGCATAAGCTTCCAGTACACGTGCGAGGGCAGGAGCCTTTGCCCTCAGAGAAACTCACGCTGTGCTCATTAGTATCTGTGCTACTAAGTATTCTCCCTCTCTCTGCAGATAGGGCCAAATGCCAAGGAGTTGTTCAGGCTTGTGGAGGATTTCATTGATGTCATTGGCTTTCGCATGAAAGATTTCCGGGATTCCTACCAAGTGACGGACAATCTGGGTGAGCTGATTTGCACTCCCCATGTTGGGTAGAGACCCCAGGAAGCTGTAATTACTGTGCAATATGTATAACCTGGGCTGTGGGGAGGGAAGGAGAGAAGGCAGTAGGTGGTGGAACTTTAAAAGGTCTGGGGAAAGATATGGATGATCATTAATATGGGGTGGCTTTTCTCCAAATCAGTTAGGGCTTCAGCGTGAAGAAGTGATGTCCGTGGAGAGATCCAAGAGATATCTATAGAACCATGAATGGAGAACAGATGACGAACTGGGCAGAATTAGTTGCTTCCTTTTATTTTTTTAACACGAGAGCTGCACAGCAGCCAATGAAGTGATCAGGCAGCAAGCAAACAGCAGGCAGTATTTGATTTATGCTGTATGCACAATCACAGCATGGAACTCGTTGCCAGAGGATGTTGCAGAAGCCAAAAAGTACAGATGGGTTCATGATGGGATTAGGAAAATGCACAAAGGAGAGGTCCATTGGTGGCTGTTAAAGTTGATGATCTGGTTACAGCCACTAACTGAGGAAGTCCTGCTGATTGCTGGAAGCTGGGAGGACAGACCAAGAGATGTCTTGCTCTGTTCTTTCTCACACTTCTTCTTAGCAGCTGCTACTGACCGCTCCTGGAGACAGGACACTGGAGTAGACCGACCTCTCTTCTGCCAGGTTTAGTGCAGGCAGGTCCTTTTCAGTGAACAGAAGCATGACCCCTAACAGTTAGTGTCATCTTCCTTCATGCATAGACATTACTTGAAGATAGCACCACTCCTGTAGCTATCAAGACCCAGCCTCACTCATTCTGCTCTCTTGATTTCTCACTATTGCCTCCAATGGGTTTTTCAGCACATCTGAATTTACTGAGGCTGGGTTTGCTTACTGGTTTTCTTTCTTGCTTCCCTCTAGTCCTCGGCATTCACAAACTGCCTGCTAATGCAGCAACTGACATCACCTTCCCCATGAAAGGCTGGAGGGGCATGGTGGACTGGGCCAAGAACTCGGAGGACAAGGTCACTGTCTCCAAGAGCATCCTGTCTTCAGGACTGACAGGTAGGCAGCACAGCCAGGGCACTCCAAAAGAAAATTTCTTCTTCATTTTCTAAGAGAGGTTCCTTCCATTTGGCTGGTCTTCAAATTCTCCTTCAAGCTCAGCTGGATTTGCATACAAAAGCTTGGTCACCGAAAGCATTGCTGAGTGCAAATCAGGCTTTCAGATATGGCCTGGCCAAGAGTCAAACCTAAACTCCTTGCAAAAGTCCAGGGGCAGGCTTAGTGCCTGGATGTGGATGTATATCTTCTAAATAAGCAGCATCTTTAGAAAAGAGCAGGAGTTCGTGCAAAAACTCAGGGCAACACTGTATTGATGATTGCTTCCTCCAAGGCTTCTGAACCTGGGAAGAAATGGAAACATCCCTGTGTCTGCTGGGTCACTCTGTCTTTGATGCATGTGGGTGCTGAGCTGAGTCTGCAATCCTCTGCAGGTCATGTTGGGCACTGAAATGCCTCCCTGAAATATGGGTTGCCATTAGGGTTAATGAATGGTAATTGTCTCTGTGTGTACCATATAAAAATGGTTAATGGGCACAAGAAAGGCAGGTGGAATAGGGGCGTGGTTCTGCCACTTATCGCCATGGCCATGTAGGCAAGCAATGCTGTAGATGCCCTCCAAGACTGGATCCAGCCCTGGTAGAGCCATCTAAGGGTAAGCAGCTGGGGGTCAGCATGTCAGGCTGAGCAATTGATGGGTCTGGGTCTGCTGCATGGACGAGCTTTGCTAGATTGTGATTTTATGGCAGTTGTGTGAAATTTCCTGCCCTCAGAAATGAAACACATAGGTGTTTGTCACTGAGGTCACTGGCTCCGCAGCAGGGCATTGATATGAGCCATGGTGTGGAAGTGGGAGTGCTGGGTGCATCAGCCAAGCTGGCCTCACTGCCTGATCTGAAAGGAAACCTGAAAGGTTCTGGGATGCTCTGCTGGAACACCCAGCCTTTACCTGAATGCGAGTCCCAGGAACCAATACACTTAAAGTGCTCATCTTCTGGCAGAGAGCATTAGCATTTGGCAGGATTGAGCCCTGAGTTTTCGAAAGCAGGACCTTAAGTTGGGCCTATTGCTGGGAAACATTGGGTTTTCCTTCTAGATGCCCTGGTGCTGTGTGTGGCACTAGTAGCTTTGAGAGAGCAAGCTGCTGGCTGCTGCATCAGGCTGTGCTGTCCTTCCTTGGGACAGAGGGTAGAGACTGTGAGTTGTTGCTGTGAAAAGACCTTTGGCCTCTTCTTGTCATGGGCTTCCCTACTGGGGATGGAAGCATCACAGCCATCATTTCTACTTGGGGAATCTGAGGCCAAGAACAGTTAAGTGACACCCCCAAGGGTAAACAGCGAGTCACTGGCAGAGCAAGGATTATGTCCAGCTCTCCTTGTGTTTTGGTGTGCCTTTCTCCCATCTTCCTGGGAGAAATTGGAGCATGTTGGGAGGGTTATTACAGCTTGTTTGAGGAAGCTGTGGAGCCTTCACCTTTGGAAAACTTTAATCACTTGTTGGACAAACTGCTGGCACCAGACATAGGCAGAGTTAATCCTGCTCTGGGGCTGAGGGCTGTACTAGAGGCCTCATCCACTTCCCCATGGTGCTGTTTTCCAGATTTCTATTGGAAGCATCCCCACACAGGTTAGCAGTGGAGGTGCACCTCTTTTAGTGTTGATCCTCACTTTTCTTCAGCCACAGGGAATAGGGGCAACTATCCTGAGGAAAGGAATGGAGACAGGCAGCTTGGTGAGATCAAAATCAGCCCCCCTCACTGCTGTGACTTTGCACAGTTGATTTCAGTAGGCCAACACTAATTTATGTAGTTGGGTGATGTGCCTCTCGGGCTGCAGGCTGTGCCAATGCTGCTGGTGAGTGAACATTGCTGGGGAGATGTTACATGACCAAAACGCAATGCTGTTCCAGCTGGGTAGCACATCAGAGGATTTCATTTTTGTGTACCAGGGTTGATGGCCAGCTGCATTATTAAAGATCTGTCCCAGACTAAAAGAAACAAGCCTCCACCTCTTTAACAACCGGAATCCTTTGCCTTCTTGGGACGGTGCTGTGATAACCCAGCCTGTGAGGCTTCGGGTTTTGCCCTAGGAGCACACATTGCTTCTGTAAATGCCCTACTACATCCTCTGAACACAAAGAGGGAAAAACTCTCCTTGAAGGCAGCAGGATCCTTGTTTGCATAGGGATTCATGGGAAAGGCCAAAAGGCTTTGCTGGCTTTTCCTAAAGAAGCAAAGCTTATGCAATTGCTCCACAAGCCTGTCTGTCAGTCTCTCCTAGTTATATTTTCACTAGCTATCCCACTTGAGCCCAATTTGACAAAGAGGAAGATAGACATGCAAAGTTGTGTCTGCCCTGCACTGATGGGACGGGTGCACTGTAAGTTCAACCTTAGTACGAGACATCAGAGAAGCCCCACCTCAGGGCGCTTCCCCAGCATTGGTTTTCACCCAGCCACTTACTTATTTTTTCTCCCCCTGAAAATTTGGCCGCAGGGCTGCTGCTTGTGCTTTTTCTGGGGAAGTTCTTGCTTTTTGCAGCTGGGCATCGTGAGGTAGAGGAGGAGGAGCTCAAGTGACGAGCCCAGAGGTCACGCAGATGATTCAGAGGCTCATCTGGGACTTTGGCCCCCACGGCCTCCCGAGGCAGAGCACAAGTTGTGGGGTCACACCAGGCACAGTGGGACATGTCCCCTTCTCGGCTGCCCTTGTCGGCCCAAGCGCAGCTCTTCTTTCTGTTGGCTTGATAGTTACAGACGGGTCTGAATGCCTCGGGGTGGCTGCAAGAGACCTTTCTGCCCTGCAGATTTGTCTGCTGCGGTGCTGTCAGAGGGATTCGTGGGATTTCTGAATGGAGGAGCACCAGGGTGGTCAGTCGGCATGAGTGAGACTTGCACAAGGGCAGATGCCTGGGGTGCCGGGTTACCCCAAAGACCCTGAGCCCTTCCTTGGGACTGATGGAGACCCGGCGTGGTGACAGCGGGCATCGCATCCCACCATAGTGATGGTGGCATTGGCCATGTCCCGACAGAGACCCCTCCATGCGAGGCCTAATCCTGCACCTGGGTGTCTGATGGGGACAGCTGACATCCCAATTGTCTCAGTGCTGTTGTCTTCTTCCCTTTCCTTTGGTGTCCTGCAGAGACAGATGACTCCTCCGTCTTCGTGGTGGGGACCGTGCTGTACCGGAATGTGGGCAACATCCTCTCCCTCCAGAGGTAAGAGGGGCCACCTTGGGAGGGCGAGCAGCTGGGAAATCACCAGGCTTTCCTACTGATCCCTCTGGCTGCAGAGCCCTGGTCTTCCAGGGAAATAGCAGAGGTCACGGGGTGCAACAAGAGAGACTTTGACTCAGTAGCGCAAACATTTTGCTCCCCATCTGCATGTTCAGGTGGGGACAGGCTCATTCATCACAGACATCACTTGCCAGAGGGGCAGGAAGATTTTTTCCATCCATGTGCAGCACCGTGCACCCCAGATATGAGGGGAGGCTCGGTGCTGTTCCCACTGCTGCATCCCTGCCTGCCACACTTTGCCCTCCAGGAACGGATTCTCACGCTGCCCTCCTCTTCACGAGAGATTTTGGGGGGCTTGACAGACGGGGGATGCTCAGTTGCCCCGATCCTCCCAAGCTACCAAGGAGCTGCCAGCCACGCTGAGCCCTCTGAGAGCATCATGGCAGAAGACAGGCTCAGGGAGAAGAGAGGAGAGCAGCAGCACGCCTGGCTGCACATGTCTACCGTGTTCCCAGCCGCTGCAAACTGCCTCGGGCACCGAAGCTTTTGTGTTCAGCACTCCCTTCCCTTCCCTTTTCTTCTCTTCTCTCCCTTTCTCTCCTGCTATCTTGCTCTTTTTTTTCCGAGGCTGGTACTGAGGCAGTAAATTAAGCATCCTAAGGCACCTTCTAAATCTGTTCTGCACTGATTAGCGTGAGCCCATTTACCATAAACACCAGGGCATCTCTCCTCACTGATAACCATTTAAATACCTACAGATTTAGCACTGGCAATGGCAAAAGAGCTCCAAGTGAGTGCAGAGAGGAATTAGCAAGCCAGCCAACTGTATTCTGTAATATCTTCCATTACAGCACTGGGAATTAGATCAGAAGGGCAATAAACATCATTGGCTCAAATGATCCAGCTGTATTTCAGCTTTCTCTGGCCAAGCAATGAACGAGCTCTGATAACCAGCAGCTGCAGCAGCCACAGCCTCTGAACAGTGTTCCCCTGGGAGATCTGATTTAAGACATTCCTTAATTAAAGGACAGTCCCTCTTTAAAAAAATCCAGAGTTCTGAATCACCTGCGGAGAGTCAAAGAAAAAAAAAAAGAAATGAAAGCAGCAGCAAGGTACCTCTTACTTCACCGCTGTGCAAATGGACACAGCATTAAAAAGGAGAATGTCTTTAAATAACCATGTAGCTGTATAGCACCTGTCTATGGGGTAAAAATATTTCTGACCACAAAGGAGAGCAGCTATTCCTGGGTACACAATAAAGACCCAGATCCTGGGTTTGACCACATTGATTCAATGCAGAGTGATTTTTTCCTAGAAGGGAAAAAAAATGTAGATTTAACTCAGCAAACAGCACCAGCTGAGCTGTTCCTAATTGTCCCAATTTACCTCCCCCAAGCAGCAATTCCTTATCCGAGCCACACGTTGCTCTATCTCCTCAGATCCAGAGAGCCCTGTGGTTCTTGGTGGCTCTGGCAATTGAGATGGGATACATATGATACCTGATTTTTCAAGCCAGGGATGTGAGTGGTGCTTGGTCCCAGCTGGGCACTGCTGCGGAGGACATGGGCAGCAGTTGGAGAATCAACAGCCTGGCACCTGACAACCCATGTACCAAACAGCATGTTTACAGCTGTTTGCACACTCTTTACAGCCACGCAGGAGCCCTCTGAGCTTGTCTGACCTCCTGTCCAAGCCAGATCTTGATGTGTTTTGTTTTCTTCCCAGAAGCTGGGTTGCGACATGCTTTTAGGAAAGGTGACTCATCTTCTTCCTGAAAGATTCCCCGTGATGCTGAGTCCCTTGCCTCCCCCGGCAAGCTGCTCAGATGCTTAATTACCTTCTCTGCTAGAAGACTGTCTCTTATTGTAAGGCTGAATTTGTCTGACTTTCAGTTCCAGGCACTGGGCCTTTGGGTAGGCGACTGAAAAATCCCCCACATGCAACGAACTGTCAGACATGACTTTCGACAGAAATCTTTTGTCTCGTTTTCTAGCACCTGGATGAATTTCGTGTCTCTCTTTTAAACTTTCTCCACTGCTTCCCCATCTCAAAGTGGAATTGAACCCAACAGTACCTGACAAGGAGGGGTGCATGGAGAAGATGTCTGCTTCATCTCCTTGTTCCCGCACAGGATCACTTCTGTCCTTTCTGTTACAGAAGTCAATTTTGCCCTGAAGTCAATCTCCCCGGGTACATTTTGGGTCACAGCTCCCTGGAGCAGAGCCTGTAGGTCTGCATGCAGACCTTGCACTCTCCAAGTTCAGATGCGCTTTCTGGCTCTTGGATGCACTGGGATAACTTCTGGCTGGGCTGTGACTACTTGGCTATTAAGCAACCTTCCCAGCCTGCACACGAGTGACTCCTGTGTGTTAACAACTTGCCATGCTGAAAAATCAAATGCTTCTTCTGCTTTTGTTTACTGCATCAATTCTCACCTGGTCCGCAGCCTTCAAAAGGATGTTTGTGTCACCTAGGTTGATCATGCAAATATTCAACAGCACTGAACCAAGAACTGACCCTTGCAGACACAGCTACTAATGAAGACATGCACCGGTATTTACCTTTTAGCAGCTCCCTTTTAGCTTATCTACAGCTGTCTACGTTTCAAAGCTTAGAGCTCATATTTACTCCCATTGATTTCTCCCTTTACGCTTCCTTTGTAGACTGCTATTTGTGCTTTATTGCTTCTTTCTTTTCTTTTTTCTTTTTTCTTTTTTTTTTTTAAGGAAAATGTGGTGGTGTTTTTTCTTTACCTTGCTAAAACAATGTTGTTGTTTTTCCCACTGATGTTGGCAGAATAGTGGCTTTCTGAGCATCCACTTACACCTCCATGGATGATTCCAAGTCTTTTTGGTTTGGTTTTTTTTTTTTTTTTTTAATCCAGCTGTTGTTAAGCAATGCAAACCTTTTCCATATAATTCTTTCATAAAAGGAAGGTAAGACCCAGAAGGAAAGGTGAAAGATTTTGCCAATGCCTGTAGATTTGATGGAGGTTTAGATAGGGAAAGATTTCCCTTGCCCATGGGTGCCAGAAGGGCTGGGAGCATCCTGCTGCTGGGCTACCACTCTACTACCAATTCCTTCATAGTAAACTTAGAGCAGCATTTTCAACTGCTGGTTGTGGGGACCTTTTACTTATTTAAACACCCAGGTCTTTTCCTGCTGCAGAAACACCAGGAACCCCTGTGTATTTAGACATTCAGTGTCCAGGGGAGTCCTACAAAGGGTTTGGCTTTCCAGGGAGCAGGAGCACAGATATGGGACATATCTCCTCCCTTATTGCCTCTTCTGACGGCCAAATCTCCTAGGGCTGCCAGATTTATTAGAGTATTTGTCCAGGCATAGACATTTAGACATCGACATCAAAGGTTTGGCCTCTTTCTCTTTGCTTTTGATCCTCAGAGAATGGAGATATACACCAGTGCCTCCAGTAGTGAACTAGACAGGATCGTGTGCTGCCCCATGGATATGCTGTTACAGGCAACTGTGCCCCTGCCTAACACTTACTGCAGTGGGAATTAAGCCAGCCTTTGAGAGGGAAAACAGGTGTTTGGTTTTTTTTTGAAAACATATGAAATGGGCTCTGTTTCCTCATGTCAGGGGCAGAAAATGGGTCCAGGACCATTTTAATGCTGGGATAGATAAAGCTTTTTAAGTCCAGTGTCTTTAGGGGTCTGTGTGGTTCATAAAGTGGTCTAATTCCTGGATGAATAAATGTAGAGTGGTTGTGAGGCGAGCTCAAAGGGCAGAGGATGGGGTCCATCTCTGGTATCTCTGATGTCATTTTAAAGTAATGAGGCCAACTCCTTCTGCACTGTGTACACTAAACCTTGTACCACCAGTGACAAATGCATTCGGATTCGCTGCTCTGCAAAAGTCCCTTAGTCCCCTTTAAAACATCTCTTTCCCCTCTTCTTTCCAGGAACAGCACTGTTCTGAACTCCAAAGTCATCTCTGTGACTGTGAAGCCATTTCCCCGGTCTCTCCTCACCCCCCTGGAAATCGAATTCTCCCACCTGTACAACGTAAGTCTTTCCTGGAAACCTGCACCATCCCGCAGCTGTGTTTGCTTCTGCATAGCAGGAATTTTTTGGTGCAAGGAAGGAGGCTGTTTCGCTGGGCTTCTGAGACTTCTTTGCCAATGCAGAAACCTTCAGTGTCCCTTAAAGCAGGCTGCCGAGGCACTTAACTGCCACCTTGAGATTAAGCTGGTGTTGGTGTCCTGTTGTTTCTCGCTACCAAGGATGCTTTGCATGGGTCAGCCTTGCAAACCTTGCCTGCTCTGTGCTCCTGGCTCAGGCATTGCCAATGCAGGAGGAGAGTGACAGCACTGCTTGCACAGGGAACGCTTGTCCCATCTTCACACTGTTTTGCTGTGGGCATGATCATGGGAGAAGAACTGTGCTCTCCTTAAAAGATAGGCTATAACAATGATCTTCCTTGAGGAGGGAAAGAGGAAGGAGAAAGGTTGTTTCCATTAATACTTGCAATGTTCTTTGCAGTCCTCAGATACAAATGGAGACATGAATATTACTGTTGTGATCACTGCTTTAAAAGGTAGCTGAATATCCCCTCCAGATTCTCCTGCTCAACCCTAAACACATATATGTGATGGACATTTACATACCCCAAGGCTTGTTCTTCTTGTGGGTTTCAGATACCCTCCTGAGGCTCTGCAATATGAATATTAGATCCGTCATGTCTTTGCTTTGGACTTTCCTGGAAGGATTTTCCAAAGCAGTCTAAGATAGCTGCAGCTGGAGTCAGTGGTAAACCTCTTCCAGGGGACTTTAAACACAACTGACCACCTCCTGGAGGGCTGTGGTTCTTCTGAGCACTGTGTCCCAAAAAAGCACATGCTGTATTTGATCCACTTTCCAGAAGGGAGCAGCAAAAGGATTCTGTGTGAAAGAAGGAAAAAAGAAGAACATCAGTAGGTTGAGTCAGGAAAGGTGCAGAGTCAAATCCTTCTACAGTGGTGTTGATGCAGAACAAATTGAGGCCCATTTTATTCTTGCCTTTCAAGCCAAGGGTGAAAGAAGCTATTCCAAGGACAGATCTGTGACTGCCCGTCTGGTGTATCACAGACACACCGTGCTTAGTGTAGTGGAAGCTGTTCTACAGGACCTTCATCTTTCATTCTAGTCGCTTCAAATACCCCATAAACAGCATGGTACTGATTTTCTTCATTTTTCCCTTTCTTCTCTCCTGGCAGGGAACCACCAACCAGACCTGCATCCTGTGGGACGAAACTGATGGGTGAGTTCTGTGGGTTTTTCTTTACTTTCACAGGCCCATTTGCTTTTTGGGTGAAATACCACAGTTTTAGCAGTGATGTGTCAGTCTGTCTCAGCCCTTGCTCTCTCTACTCAGTTTTTTCTTGTGTCCACCTTCATGGCTGGCAAAGTCCTTCACCCTGGTGAGGAGTGCTTCTTTCTTCACGCAGATGCATCCCTTCTTACTGCATGGACTTTTAGTGTCAGTTGAACTGGGTCTTATATTTTAAGATGTGCAATCAGATGTTGTCAGTGTGGTTCATGAAGGGCCCTGTGTGCTGGGAGCATCGTATGCCCGTACCAGGGAAACATCTCTGTGTCTGAGCAGAGATGTTCGTGGGTTTTTCTGCTCACAGGGAAGAGTGTTTGCATTTTCCTTTGATGCTTTGGATTGCATTTTGCAAAAGTGACCTCTTATTTTGACTCTTCTGATTTTGGATTTTCGCACATAAGGAATACGTGAACTGAGACCCAGGACTGTGGAGTCATTCACAGATTGCCCTAAATTGAACTCGACATAGCAGTGCTTGGCTCTCTTCAGTGCTCACCCCAAATTGTGCACCATAAGGAGAGTAATGCAAAATCAGAGCCCACTGTTGCAAATATGACCTGCAGTGGTGAAGTATGTGTTGTGCTGCTGTGACACAGTAAAATGATTTCTGCCAGGATTCCTGCAGTGACCGGTGCTGTTCAGGAGGTGTTGAATGATCTGATTGTGGTCAGCAGGGAAAACAGAAATCCCAAGTTACCACAAAGAGTCGGGACCATAAATCCCATATGGGATGTAGTTGTCAGAGTGTGCATCTTAGGAAAAAAAAAAAAAGCACACTCTGAAAGTGTGGTCTTAAATCCTGGTGAGGTTGACAAGGATACGAAGTGTTTGATTTAATGGTGTTTTTACTTCATTGACTTTTGTATCTCAGTTTGAGAACCAACCTGACTTCTTTTCTGCTTGCAATCAGTTTCTCTCCTTGAGATCTCATGCATTTGGCACATACGTCTGCATTTATTATTATTATTTATTATTATTATCTGCAGTGTCTGAAAAATGATTCTATTCTTCTCCTTTTATGCTCCATTAAGTAGCATATACACACATAGGCGGGCAACATATTTGCAGTCAGCTTACCGTTCTTGTTGGTCTGTGATTAATTTTGCATGTGTGAGTGGATCGAAAGCAAAGCTGAAGAACCCAAAGGGACTCCCTGCTTGTGAAATCACACCCATGTTATAGCCCAGGGCAGAACTAGTCCCTCTGGGTTGTGGTGAAAATTGCTCCCACATTGGAAAATGGTTGGGTTGCAGGAGCCCCTTGTGTGCCATGCTGACCTCACATGGCAGCATACAGGTGAACCTTCATGAAATTAGTAAAATGGGATTTTATCATATTACCTATGTGCCAGAGAGCAGACAGAGTCTGTAGGTCAGCCCAGAGTAGAGGGTTGTGCATAGGTGGGCAGACTCAGGAGGAGGCTTGGATAGGAGCTGACCTTCTCTGCTAAATCTGTTGTTTCTCCATGCTGGAATGGGATTAAAGCACTTGTATACAAATCCATTTTTTTGGCAAATAAAGGCAGAAGTTGGAACCAACGCCCCCTTTACTGCACACACCATCTTGTTGTTCTTGGCTTTCTAGATCCTAGAGAGAGAGTTATGTCCAGAAGGACGGAGGTGTTTCCCTGCCATGCTCAGAGCTGGTTTTAATTAGCTGTATTCTGAGCAAGCAAAGAGAAAAATCCAGTTTGCACATGGTTGGATCTGAGGGAGAGTGATGGCATTCAGTCTGGGTACATATCTGTCAGAGCTGGCGCTGAAAAGCACCTGGTACGAGAAAGATGAAGGGTTGCCTGGTGCTGAACGTGGCTTGAGAGGCTTGAATGCCATTGCTGATCTGGAGGTGAAACAGTCCCCAGTTCAGCATAGTCACCTCTGCCTTGTCCTGGGAAGTCTGGCTGCTCCATATACTTGCTCCCAAGGCTTGGCAGCTTGTTTGGCTGCCTGTTGTCTCTCTGGGAGTGCAGGGTGTTAGGAATGCTTTCGGGTTTTAATCCTTACATCTTCACAGCGTCAAAGGATGGGCTCGTAGCTAAGAGTTGAGCAGGCAATTTCTTGGCACCGATGCTGCGGTTCAGTTGTCAAGGATGGTTTCCAAAACCCCAGCAGATTGGTTGCGCAAATGTTGCTGCTAAGACTCTGCTTTCTGTATGTGTTGGGGTGTGTGTGCACGCCTGCAAGTGTTTTCAACCAGCATTTGCAATCTCAAACAGTTGAAAAGCCCAAAATGATGATGTCAGCAGATTTTGCTGGG
This sequence comes from Haliaeetus albicilla, assembly GCF_947461875.1. NCBI lineage: Eukaryota > Metazoa > Chordata > Aves > Accipitriformes > Accipitridae > Haliaeetus > Haliaeetus albicilla. Next base: position 75,056,404 of record NC_091485.1, read on the forward strand.
GGATGTTCCAAAGCTACATCCGATCCGGTGAGTTCTGGCAACAGGAGCTGCCAAGCTGTTTGCACAACATTTTAAAACTGGTTTGCTACCTCTACTGTCTCCTACAAAAGTCTAATGAAAGGCAACTATGCAAACCCTATTCTCCAGGCCTGAATGCTCACCTCAAACTTCAACAGCACTCTGGAGCTGCCAAGGGTTTTACATCACAGTTTTGGATAATTGTTTCCTGCTTGGAGCAAGGATTTTTAGGTTACACCCTGGACCTGTTGCCTGCGATGTGGTAGAGATCATGAGTGGTGACTCTGAGCGAGGAAACCCTGAGGTTCAGCCACACGTATGTGGTTCCTCTCTTTGCTCCCATCTTCTTCTTCATGCCACCCCTCTCTTTAAATTGGAGGTTTTCCCACTGAGCAGTCTCATAAGATGGTTGTGCAAGTGGGTGAATCTCAGGAAATGCCATTTTGCAGCTCTGACCAATTGAATGGCTTTACAGCTTCATTTCCCTGCCTGCTACTCACCCTGTACAGCCCAAACCAGCCTGCCATGGTGTTGCTTGCTCAGAAGACACTGCTGTCTCTTAAGCTTGCTCTTTTGCAGTCTCTCCATGCTCCAGCTCCAAGGCTGGCTGGCCAGGGGGACCTTCCCTGTGTTTACAGTCATCTATCTGAGGCTGCGGATCTTGGGGATCCAAACTCCACCTGATTCCAGTGAACCAGCCTCTGGATTTAACCCCTTGCAGCTGATGTGACTGAGCAGGTACAGAGGCAAGGAACTCGAAGCAATCCTCACATGAGAGCTCCTGCCTGTTACTGCAGCCACCTGAGCTTTCAGTCCCATCCAAAACATGTCACAGCCCTTTAAAGACCACTTAAAATCCATGGGCCGTGAAGGGTTGAACTGTAAAACTGCAATTAGAACAGACAATTATCATGTGGCCATGTGCTTCCTCCAAGACAGAGTTGTTGAACACAGCACTTAAAAAAAAAAAAAAAAAAAAAAAGGAAGAACCCCTGAGTGTTCATTCATTTGCATTTAGATAGATATTTAAGCTTGTAATATTAATAATGGATTTTTGATTTATTAATTCCAGCCCCTTTGAGTGACTGTTAGATTTGTGGGTGGCACCTCTTCATCTCTACTCTTTTCCTCTTGCCCCCAACTCCTCATGTCATGAAATAAGAGGGGAGAAGATCAGGGACTAATTTCTGTTGTGTTGGGTGCTGCAAGTATGATTAATGAGCTTAACACTGGCTGGGTAAATTGAAAGTTGAAATCAGAGAATGTTTTGGGATTCTCTGGCTCTCCTCCAAGGATATTCATCTGGAGTAATTATTAGCTTCTTAGCCCTGCTGAAGTTAAAACCCAGGCAGGATCTGGTCTCCTACTCCCTCTTTCTCCTGCTGGGACAGGACAGAGGGAGTTGATGGATGCAGTCGTCTTATGTGCTTTGATGTTCTTGTGCATCACCAAATTTGCATTTCTCGCCTGCCTTGCTCTGGTGCGCAAGAGGGATGCCATGTGGCAAGGGGTATGGGGAGACAGTTGCCAAAGTTTGTTGTTAGTGGTGGCAGCATTGCTTCATGTCTGCAGCAGAAGACGTGGGACTAATTGGTGTGACAGAGCAGTCCTGCTGCCCCATGGGGCTGATGAGTCTGTGTACTCAGACCTCCAAAGCTGGGTTTTAGCGTTCTTTGAGCGTGAGATCAGGTCAAGTGATGAAGACTGTTGTGAGATGAAAAGGAACAGTCGCAAGCCATGAAGCGTCTGGAGAGATGATATGAGACTAGACTGACTGTCTGATAGATGGACCCACAGCCACAGGGAAATGCTAATTTTCCCCTCCAGCGTGCCCTGCCTTTGTGATAGCCCAGACCAAGCCAGCCAGCTGGGTCTTGTATTTTAGCTCATGGTGCACGAGAGAACATCGTGCTGTGCAGGTGTGAAATACAATCCTGTACATGCAGAGGGTGGGATCCAGCAGGTCTGCATTGCCAGGGGACCTCTCATCCCACAGGGAATGCTTGCTCTTGGAGGATCTGCCTGGCTTCAGCCACCAGCTATTCTCTGCTTCTCTGTCTCCAAGAGGAGCATAATAATAGCTAGACATTACAATAAGTGATCTTAAGAGGCCTTCCAAACCTTCAAAAATATTTGCATAAAAGCTTTTTGCTCTTGAAAGAGAAAGTGCCTCAGGAGTCCGTGGTTTTGATTCAAGGACACTGTTACATTCCCTTGGGAAAGATCATCTGTTCCAGTAATTAAAGCCTTTAACCTATCTAACTTGGAAAATGCAGACCTCACTCTTCAGGAAGGTGACCCATGCGCAGCAAGGTTAGGCATGGAGAACAAGACGAAGAATGCCTCAGCTAGCGGTTTAAGGCTAAATCACATCCTCCTGGCTCTGGGCTGGATCTGATGCCCAGCCGAGGTCAGGCAGAAATCTCCCCCGAGGGTTTGCAACTGCACGGAGTGGTGTTTTATGATGCTGCCAAACAAAGCAGACTATCAATCTGTCCCTGTTTGGAAACTTACAGGATCCTAAAATATAGCTCGCAGATGCGGAGGACAGTCCTGTTCATGGCCTCTTTTCAGATAGGAACCGCTTGAGGTGTAGGGTGTATATTGGTCCTTCAAGGGGATGGTTGATAGAGCTGTGTGGACCACAGCTGAACTGAAGGTGATCATACAGAATTGCAATCCGCAGGGAGAGATCCACAGTGTCATAGTAAGTTTATGAGGGTGTTTTTGTTTGTTTTGTTTGGAACAACTCAGAGGAGCCCTCCCAAAACATCCTAGAGGGAGGTATTGCCTGTCAGGGACCATAATTTTTCCATAGGGTAATTGGGCTTTTTGAGGTGGTCCAGCCATCCCATGAGTCTTGCAGTGCAGCTGCTTTGCCTGAAATTCCTATTTTCAGGGTGGGGTGTCCAGTGTCTAATCTAGAGACTCCCAAGTTGTCCGAACTCCTGACTGCATGTCCTACATGATTACAGGAAAGTCGTGCACTGATGCATGGTGCAAGGCAGCATGAGGAGCAGGACAATGTATAGGCTCCATGGGCTTCACCCTACTTGTTGAAAGCCTCTGATGCACTGGATAAAGAGAAAGGCAGGAAGTTTTCTGTGCTTTCTGGGGCTTTAATGCGATCCCAGTCTTGATGGTTACTCACTGGTTCCCTGTGGAGGGCATGTACAGTAGGTCCGTTTCTTCCAGTACTCCCCACCACCACAACAGTGTCACAGAGGAGGGGTCATAGCTATAGCATCCCATGGACACTTTTTGCTCATCACATCACCTCATCCATCTCCCAATGCCTGGCTTTTGAAGAAAAGTTTTCTAAAGTCAGGAAACAGCTTCTTTTTTCTTCTGTCCATCACCTAGTGCATTAATGGCCCTGCCAGAGCTGTAGATCAAACAGTAACACAGCTTGCCTATGCTGACAAAGACAGATGAGTCCCCCCAGATACAGATAGGAAGGGAAATCTGTTACAGCCCCAAAGCCCCATGAGAAATCAGTGCACTTCTCTCCTCTCTGGACCTATGCACGACATATTATATATTTTATATTATATATTTTCTACTGCAACACTCCAGCTGGCTTTGGTGGAGCAACATTGTCAGTGACATGCCCTTTGTGTGATCCCATGCAGGGTGTCTGCCCTGGGGTTTGTCAGTACCCCTGTTCCAGCTCCATTACCCTAACATCTTCAGTTTTAGCTGCAGCTGCAAATGCTGCCTTTCCTGAGTGCTCCTGTGGAGGTATTGAGGGAATATCTGTGAAAGAAGGCAGCATTGTGCTTGCAAAGCCTGTCCACACAGGGCCATGCAGGGAGGTTAATCTGAATATTCCCATTAGTTCCCCTGTGTTAAATCCAGTTAAAAGTACCCCCTAATTCAGCCTGTCTGACTGCACTTGCAGTGTGCAACCAGGCAGATTGAATTATGGTCCCATGAGCCCCTTTTTAGCCCTGGATGAGAGTAGACAAAACGGGGCTAATGCAGTGAAACCCAGTCACACCTCTAGAGCCTGAGGACTTAGCTTCTCTGCTCGACCTGGGCTCTGGCGCTGCTGGACGCACCAAGCACAACTGCTTCCAGGCAACTATTTTCCCAGGCATCTCCTTCACCCTCAGGCCACCTTTTCCTGGAAACACCTTGTCACCTGGACTTCCAGGGGTTGCAGGAAAGAGGTGGTCCAGTTCCGTGTTGGCAAAAAGCAGCTGGCACAAGGTCCCAGCAGACCGCAGGGCTGTGCCCATCCCCATTCGAAAGAGGAGTTGCGCTTCTTTGGCCTTTGCTGAGCTGGTGCCCAGCAGTCAGCATTGTCTGTGGGACTGAAAAAGCAGGAGCTGGCTTATTCTCCAGCACTTTTCACAGCACAGGGTGCAGGAGAAGCTGAGCAGCATGATACAGGGCTTCTGCTGCCTGCCAACAGAGCATGGTTTAATGGCTTTCAACAGAAGGGAAAGGAGGAAAGGAGAGAGGATGCAGAGGCTCTGAATCAAATGCTCCAGCTTTTTCCCTGCTTCCCTAGTAAAGGGCTCAGGAATCTGGATGGAATAAATTAATTCCCTTTACAGAACTGGCGGAAGCCAGACACTGAGATGTGGAGGATGCTCCCACTGGAGAAGGGGCTTTGGGTTCAGTGCTGTGATTCCCAACCTCAACTCAAGTGCTGAGTGTGCGCCGTGAGCCAGAGCAGCGTGGGGTTTGGCATGGCTTGTATTCCTACACGTGTGTGTGCTGTGTGCTCATATAAAGGCACATGTGCAAAAAAGGATATAAAATGGTGAATGCGTGGAACAAGTGAGTGCTGGTGCCCAAGTGTGAGTACGGACACGTGTGAGTGTGTTTCTGCGCACAATCAGGGCTGCGGGGTGTTGGTGGTGTGTCAGTGTAAACGTAAGCACACATGAGGTATGCAAGTATCTGCAAGTATAAGGCAGTATTTATATATATATTTGTGTGTTTGTATGTGGACAACACAAAAGTACATGTGCATGTGTACAAATGTACACAAGTACCCAGATGAGGCTGTTGACCCACACCATCCTTCATTTATGTAATGAGCCTCCAGCTACACGTGCATAATATATATTTAAATGCCCTCAGGAGCTATAGAGTGCTTGTGTGTGTGTGTGCAGGGGGACGTGTGCACACAAACCTCCGCACAGCATGCTGTGCGTGCCAGACTGGGGTTGCATGTTTTGCCTGCATCCCTGCCTGCTCTCTTTATTTACAGCCGTTTGCTCTGAAGCCACGATGCCCTTTACTTGTGTTCCCTTTGCGGATGGGAGGGGATAAGATTAGCAGCCACCTGCTTTTCTGTGGCCATCTGCCGTGGAGGAGCCAGGCTGCTGATGGCTTTCGGTGGCACATGGTGGAAATCCAACTTGGCCTCCCAGGTTGCATGAAGGGACTCCAGGCCTGATCCCTGGTGCATTTCTGCTGCATTTCACTTGGTGCCTGTCTGCGTGGTACCTTGTAGGTGCTGAGAATGTAATAACACAGTGTAGGCATCCGTACGTGCTGGTGGAGAGCTCTGATTCACAGCTCCAGGCCTTTAAGTGTGGGGAAAAAAATGAGGCTGAAGAAACTTGAAGCCTACCCCTGGTGTGCTCTAACGCCAATGACTCAATAGCCAACAGGGTGTAGCTTTGAAGCAACTTCAAGGCAGACTCAGGGTCATGGAGGAGAGACAAACACCTGCACTACGGGGATGCTCAGCACCCTCTGTGTGTAAAATTCCGAGTAAGGTCACTGTACCTCCATGTATGTCTTTGCTGGATTGGTTTTATTTTCCCTTTATGAGTGCAAGAAAGCCTGTCTGGATCCAGAGCAGGACTTCCCACATGGTTTTGTCTCTAAACTTGCAGATGCTATCACCAACCTGAGGATATCATGTCTGTATCCTCCGTTGTGTTGTTTGGCTTTGCTGGGAGCTGAAGGCTGCAGAGCAGCCTGTGCATGATGTGAGGAAGGTGTGTTATAACCACAAGTATCTCAAGACCGGGGTTGTCCAAAGCACAGACCATCAGCACTAGGTAGATGCTCAAGCTGATTAAGTCCTATGTGTCTCTGTTAAGAATACAAGAAAAAGTTTCCCCATCAGGCTTCTTTGCTCAACTTCCTTGCAAGACTGGGGCAAGTTCAGGTGAACTTCTTAAAATGCCTCATTTTTGAATGAATCCATGAACTACACCGGCATGCAAGCCAGCAACACAGCAGTACCCACCATAACCACAATAGATTGCTAAAATTTGGGGGGCTTAGTATCTCTTAAAATCTCTTGACAACCGTGTAGGAGTTTGTTCTTTATCTTTACTGACTGGGCTAAAGAAAACCCTCCTTGGTATTCTTAGCAGCTTTTTTGTCTGCTTTGTGAATCAGCCACAAAAAACCACCAGCACGTATTCCATAGCCCAGGCAATGGATTGCCCCACAGTGGGGATCCTAACTGGGAGGGCAGTATTGCCCCTTCTAGTCCCAGATACCTTGCAGAGCTCTCATTTTCATGACGGGAGCCCATGGGAAAAGGTCAAGGTGCAGAGACAGGTTTATGAGCCCATGTCATTGCTCAAGGGTGGGAAGAATTAATGGATGTGGGGGGAAAAGTGCTGAGAACTGGGAGACTGTGAATAAGGATGGGGAAAGTTTGCCCCTATTTTTAAAGACGAGAAAAGGACGTGTTTTCATTTTTACCTGACTGCTTGTCCACCGCCCTAGGAGATGAAATGTCCTGCTAAAACACAGCAGCGAAAAGAGGACACAGTGCCTGGGATACAGCCTTCATTTAATGATGAACTTTCTGTGTGTCTGGGCAAATCAGTGTAAGCTTTGTGCCTCAGTTTTTCCTGAGTCTACTGTGCTAATAACATCAGACAGCTCTTCTGCTCTTCTAAATGTCATGAAATCTAGGAGTGAGGAGCTCCATTAAGCGATAGTAAGTAGCAAAAATAAGTATTATTATTTATCACTGAGAACTGATTATCTAAACGTGAGCTTTATGATTGAACTGGTCATCCGTGCAAGACGAGCTCGCGTCGTGTCAGCTTTGCCCATCACGCCTTGGTTGTGTGAGCAGCAGCAAGTACCGCAACGTGAATTTTAGTTTTCACGAAGCAGAATGGGGCCAGGGAGGCTCAGGGCAATCACTGCGAGACCGAGCACGTGATGGCACGGGACACCAGCCCGTGCATCCCACCAGCTGCCTGAGTTAACGGTGGCCTCTCAGCCACGTGGCAGAGCAGATTAGCAAACGCACGCAGCATCCAGCCCGCTCTGACAGCCGTCTCGATGCGGAACATGGCAGCTTCTCCCACCGCAGGGAGAACCGATGCCTTGCAGCCGACCTGCTGCCCGATTGGGAAGAGCAGGGGTAGGCAGACCCATAGGGCAGGCAGCGCTGAGCCCTCCTGAAAGGCAATGGGGCAAAGCTCTCCCCCCAGAGAGGACAGATGCTCTTTGCCGTGACCGTTGGATTTATTGGGATCTACTTTAACCCTCAGTCAGGAGCTGCAGACAGAAAAATAACTGACGCAGCAAGGTCAGAAAGCCCCATTACATGGCATATAATGATTTTCAGACTTGTCAAGGCCCTGTCCAGGACTTTTCAAATACATTGATTCAATTACAATAATGACCCTTTGGAAGAGTCATTAATCTCCCAGAGGTGTCCTCTGCTTTAGGCCAGAGCTGCTTCTCAAGGTGGTTTAATGTTCACGTGCAACGTCGGTGGGATGGTAAGTCAGGGAGGGGAGTCGCTGCCTGCCTTTGATGGAGAGCCAGGGAATAAATTCTCTCTCTGCCAGAGCCCGGTGCCTGGCAGGGTGGCCCTAAGCCTGACCCAGCAAGAGCCCAGACCTTCCTGGGGTGAACTGTGCAGGTTTGAAGACAGTTTTTTTTCTGGTTTGGATGAGGAGTGCAGGCAGCAAAGTGGGTGGGAAGTACATCAGTTCCCCTCAGCTTCTGGTGATGTATCCAATTTACCACCAGCTAGCCAAGGGGACAAAAATTGAAAGGGTCATAATTGCATTAATGAGTTATGGGCTGTCCTCAAAGACCTAACTGCTGTCATTTGCAGGTGGGGAAGGAGAAACCGAGGGAGTGATTTATCCACTGACAGCAAGGAGGAGCACAGCTGAGCCACAACTCAGATCTCCTGCCCTCTCTTATGGCTGTGCTGGTGGCTCTGAATAAAAGTTAGCTATGTCCTGTATTGGGAGAACAGGAGCAGAGAGGAGGCAAGGATCCAGGAGAACACTACTTTTTTTAGCTGTGGATATTATTTATTTAATGGTGGTTTTAGCTCATATGTCAAATCTTAAGGAATGCTGCGCAGCCTTCAAATCTCAGCAAGGCTCCTGACAGCTTCAAGGGCACTCCACAGGATTTGGCCCAGGGATTATCAATATGCATGCGATTTTTTTTCTGATTTCGACCTTAATCGGAGGCTGGGGCACAAGTGCTGCAAAGGGCTGTTTGCAGGTCTTTTGGCTGTCAGCTGGGGTATCTTTGTCTTTGACCTTCCATATGGGTGCCAATGAAAGCTGCAGTAATGTATCACTGCTATTGGGAAGTTTGTTGTGTTCGGGCAGATCCCTTCCAGCCCATGTCCCCCATGCATCGGTCAAAACTCTGCTGGAGAGTTTGCTGACAATTAACAGCATGTGCCAAGGGCCTGTTTAGTTAGTGGTAGTGATGAGCGAGGCAGAGCACTGCAATGCAAATACCTAAAATCCAGGCAGCCTCAAGAAAAAAGTGTCTCTGGAGCTGCTCCACACATGGCAACGCAAGGAGAGCAGAGGGAGCTCCCTGTGTCTAATATTACTGCAGGATCCGGGTCCTGGCTGGGAATGTCATCCTTCAGCTGCAAAGTTACCTGAAGGGAAGGGATTTTTGATGCCTAAGGTGTAATTTACACATGCCAGCACATGGGGAGCCAGCGTGAGTGCAGTGATAGGAAAGGCTGTAGCACACACACAGCTGCAGCTGTGTTGCAGCCCTAGCATCTCTGCAGCCATTAAAGTTGCACTGATTAGTCCCAGCAGAGAATCTGCTGTCCTTCCCCAAGAGAAACAACTTAGGGTGAGGGGGGAGATTGAATGTGCTTTGACTGAGACTCCTGTAACAGGGCAGGGGAGGAAACCTGCAGCTCAGAACTGGCATTCACTCAGCATGATGGAGCAGACACACAGGAGACCCCTGTGCTCACAAAAGGAATAGTATTGAGAAGATGAATGGAATGGAATGGAATAGAATAGAATATTTTCAGTTGGAGGGGACCTATAACAATCATCTAGTCCAACTGCCTAAGCACTTCAGAGCTGTCCAAAAGTTATTAAGGGCATTGTCCAAATGCCTCGGAAACACTGACAGGCTTGGGGCATTGATCACCTCTCTAGGAAGCCTGTTCCAGTGTTTGACCACCCTCTCTGTAAAGAAATGCTTCCTAATATCAAGTCTGAAATGATGGGGAGGTGCGTCCCATCACAGTGTTCTCAGAAGTATTGTTTGTGGGACAAAAATTGTTTTTTTTTTTCATGTAGCTATAAAAAGGAACCCCTGCTTCTTGGAGGCTGCTGCATTTCTCTCCACTCAGACATCAGCATCTCAGAAGTATTGTTAGAAATGGCATCGCAGCGTTGGGCATTCCCAACTTCCCAGTTCATTTCCAACCAATTCATTCAGTTTACAAGTGCAAAAGATGCTTTTGCTAATTGCCAGCTCTGCTGGTTCCTCCTGGGATCTGGAAGGCAGCTGAGATTGTCTTGCCTGTTACATCTTCAGCAGCAGTAAAAAGCTGTTGCCGCAGTCTGTGAAACAGGACTTACATGACTCCTATTACTGCCTGAGTATTTCACAGCCTTCAATGTGCTGTTATTGCAACTAGAGCTGAACAAAAAACTCCTTTTCTAGGTCACTTACAGTTCTGAAGTTTCTTTAACATTTGCCTTTACCCAGATTAATGTTTCAGGAGAGTTTTGGTGAACAGAAAAGGCAGGAGAAAGCACTGTTGGTCAAATGACAAGTGCCACTTTGCTTTTGAGGCGTTCACGGTTAAGATGGCTTGGAAATGCAGCAAAACTGACAGTAACTCTCAGAACGTTGCTGCTGCTCTGAAGCTGGAGCCATGTGAGAGCAGGTCCCCTAAATACAGGACTTGCAAGAAGTGCTTTTGTTCTCCTGGCCTCCCTCCCAGGAAAGCTATCAAAAGAGGTGGCCAGGGACCCCCCAGCTTGGGAGCAGTACTCCTTCACTCTGACATCGCTTGTCATCTCAGCAAAGAAAGAAAGATCAAACAGGAGGATGGAGTGGGAGCTGTCACATCCACTGTACGTTTCCTGCTCAATTCTGTAACTCTTGGGCAGGTGAAGGCTGGGACCAGCAGCTTCATCGCTTTGGTCCTAACCTACCTGTCTACTCACTGTTCAGTGTGTGTGTAAGACCTTGATTCACAAGCCAGCGATGCTGGCAGGGGCACTTGGATGGGTTGGGGAGAATACAGCAAACCTGTACCAGCACATACCTTAGCGCTGCGGTTTCCAACCCTTTTTCCTTTCAGGTCCTCTGAGTGTCAAATTAATGTCCTGATACACTTCATTGCCTCTACACACACGTGCACACACTTGGAGCCCCTTTGATCTCCATACCCTCTCTCCCCAACTGGGTCTTTTCCCCAAATGGCTCCAGAAACTTCCTTCTCTGCAAAATCTCTGCTGTTTATTCCTTAGAGTAAAGCTGAACAATACCTATCGCTATTGCCGATGCTCGTTTTCTTTTTTCCTCTGGACATTCCCCTTTCCCGACCTTCCCAGCTGGGGTGGAGAGAGCTCCAGCAGCAGGAATTCCCCTTATTCACCCTCTGCAAGCCCAAGCTGATCTCCTCCTATTCTGACTCCTGGCTCCAGGTGCCAGCTTGGCTTTTGGAGACAACACCCTGGCAATGTGCGGCTCTGCTGAGCCAGAGGATAAAAGCTTCCTGCTGGGGTTCTGCATTTCATCTACAGTGGTGATACTAGCTGGCTTATTCCCACATTCCTTCCCTCCCCTGGGCCTTGGGAAAGAGAGTACCAAGAGGGTTGAGTGCATTTTGTTGTTACTGGCTTAATACCTGAGATCTCAGTGAGTCTCAGTGGGACTTCTGAGTTTCCCAGCTTGGGAGCTATAGATCCAGTCCGGCTCCCTCCAGGCTCTGTGGAAGGCTGAGTCTCACAATTCAGTGCCTTTGGCTAGCAGGAGCCGGTTCGCATTCTGCAAAGATGTTGTAGCAATGGAACTGGAGCCCAAGGTATCTGCACAGGTCTGCAGGAGGTGCAGAAGCAGGGCTTTAGAGATCAGTCTGCCAAGGGAGAAGGCAATGGTAGATGCGTTTGGCACTGGGATGTGTGCATATTATTTGTGGGCAGATGGGGATGGATGGATTGACAGGAAAAAGGACACCTCACCCCTAGGACTGTGCTTTCTGCTGTGTGATCGGCGTTTCCTGCAATAAAGGCCATTCCCGGTGCTGCAAACCACAGACAGGACAGCACAGACATTTTTCAGTACAAATTACTTTAGCCAGCACAGTCATCGTTTGTACTGCCTTATAATTGGCAGGTATTTAATTAGCTGAGGAGTATTTAAGCGTCTTCCTACTAAGTGGGAAGTTAGGAACTCCCTGTTGGGTGAATACTCTTTGAGTCCCTCCAAAGCCTGTCACTGCAACTCAGCTTAATGTCAGCACACAAATTACATCAGACAGTTTAGTGCAAGTTTGCACAGATGCTGCGACATCTGTCCAGTTTGGACAAGCTGGTTGGCTGAAGGTAAGGGTGTTGCTGGAGGTGTGAGATAAAGTCTGCTTTCTGGGTTTCTTGGGGAACGCTCTGTCCTTTGCGTTACCCAGATGTACAGAGATAAGGCAGGATGGGGAGGAGGGAAGAGAAAGCTTCATGAAGAAATGTTGCTGGGAGGCGAGAGGGTTCCACCAGCCTGTATCTCTGAAAGCCATTTTCATTAGCAGAAAGTGAGTTTAAAAGGTTTTGGTAGCAATCCCTCTTTGCATGAGTTCCAGGGGCTAGCAGAGTGTTTGGTTACCAGCGTAGCTTTGGTTAAATACATTTTCAGCAGCCAAGCTGGGAAATGACTCCCCCTCCTCCCCCGTGACCTGCTTTCCTGAGAAAAGCACAAGCAGATCTGTGTCGCTCCACTCAGCACCTGCTCCTTATCCCTGCTCTTTGTAAAATGCCGGGATGCTATGTCTATGGGTCGGGCACGTCTTTTCTCCCAGCCAGATCCATCGGCCGAGGAAAGTAGGAATTCAAGCAGACCTGACAACGGTCACGTTGTCCACATGAAAACCATTGGGCTTGCATGGCGGGGAAACCTTCCAGCAGGAAAACCTCTGCCAGCTTTGCAGGTCTGGAGCTAGATTTGTATTTCAACCTCCTGGCAGTCCAGCCAGGCTTTTAGCAGGCTGGAGAAGGGAAGTTTGCTCCGCTGCTCTCTAGTTTCACTACGATCCTGAGCTTTGCTCTCAGTGGCTTTCTGCACCCCTGCATCCTCGCTGCTGTCACGCGTGTCAAATTGTGACAAGGTACCGTTCCCAGCAGCGTGGCTTGGGGCTGAAAGGGAATCGATCAATCCGGCCGCCTCTCTGCTTGTTGCTCTGTTCCCAGCGGAGAAGCTTTGCTCCGCTGAGGGATCTCACCCTTTTCCTCTGATTGATCTGGATCCTGCCCACGGGGAGCTGTTTACATCGACCCCCGGTGAGAAACCATCTGAGCAGCACCCAGGAGGGCTGGGAACAGGTTGTTCAAGGAGAGGGGCCAGCATGATCTTAAACATCAGCATTTATTTATTAGCATTTATTGAGCCACTAGTGCACCAGCCCCCTCACTGCATTAGCATCATCTTTATTTCCCAGAGGTTTCCTCCTCTTCTGCTAATGTAAATCCAAAGCAAACCCTCAAGTAGATTTCTTTATACACCCACGTAAGTCAAGTCAGAAACCACACTCATCCCAGCAGGGTGGGCTTTTGTGGTATGCTTTACATTTTATTTACCCCCTCCCACCCAAAACTGGTAACAAACTAGCATATAATGTGACGGGACATCTATAGCAGCTATAGAGACAGAATAACAATGAGGAAGTGGTGAGCTGCGATGCAGCATCCCCAAACCAGGATCCAAATGACCTTCAGGAACAGGCAGATGTTGCTTTCCGAAATTTGAATTCGGAACAAGGGAGGCGTTCCACACGTTCAAGGGGCTGTCACCTCTGCTTCTCTTGGCTGCTCCGCTTCCATGAAATGCTCATTTTGTGGAGTGAAGAGGAAAAGGAGGTCAAAGGGAAAGGAAAGAGCAAAGGAAAGCGCTGGCAGAGAAAAAAGCGCAGCTAGCTGAACTCACAGTGACTAAACCTTCTTGTCTACAGACCCGCATCCCTGCTTGCACGTGCGTGTGTGCCTGCCTCTTCACCTGGCTCGCTGAACTCCTGATTGCTCCTCAGGCCCGATTCAGAGCTCGCTGATGTCCAGCTGTAGGCTTGAAGTGGGTCTTGATTTTGATTTTGGTGTTTCCCTGAGGTTCTGATCATGGGACACGGGTAACAGCAAGACTTAAAGCTTTGTCTGTCCAAGGAGCGGGGTTGGACCATAACAAACTGGCTAACACGGCCAGAAGTAACCTGCTGTTATTGTTGTCTGTATAGTCATTAACGAGGCTGTATTGCCCGGGATAACCTTATCAATATGTTCGAAAGACATGATAAAAAAGCCTCAGGGTTTTAAAAAAGTCAGCCCCACGACCTCCATCCAGTTCCTCCACCCCCCTCCTTACTCTCACAGAAACAGGGTCTTAGATGCTCCACTGCAAAAAGTGAGTTGCTTGTGCTAAAAGGAGGTGGCAATGCATAAGCGACCTTTCTCCCGGCAATCCCAGAGCGGTGATGTGAAATGGTGCAAACGCGTAATGTGCCGTGATGGGACAAGTATCTTCTGTGCCCGGCGGCTGAGCCAAAGGGTGACCTGCTTTACCTGCTTGCAGTTTGATGGGGATGCTTGCTGAGGTCTCTTGCTTTTGGCCGCAAAGAAGCAGGTGTGAAAAGGTGCGCTTCCACTTCGAGCTCGCCAACCATTCCTTTGGAGTTATTTGGCTAGAGATAAATTAGGAAATGCTCAGTGAACAGACAGCCCCAAAGAGCTCAGCATCTCCCCTGAGATTCAGAATAATTTCAAAATACTCCCAGAATTTGTTTGCACAGTGCCAAGCCCTTCTCAAAGGACTTCTTGCATACTCTCCCCTTTGCCTCAGCCAACACGGGACTTTCCATTTTTTAGGGTCGTTGCCTTTGCTCTGCTTTTAATGCCCTTTCTCAGCTGGAAACACTGGAGCATGAAACTATCCAGAGTTCCCAGGTCCAGATATATCTGTTACTGTGATCCAGTTGCATCTGTGAGGACTTTATTCTTAGGAGATTTGTGTGGGTTTTGCTAAGTGCATTGAAGTAATTTGTACCTTTAAAGGACTGCATCTTCCTTTTGGTTACGGTTAATCTTTAATCCAGCATCTTCATCTTTGCCTGCAGCACCTTAATTTGGCTTCTTGATTTAATTTCTTTTACCGTCTGCTACCTCCTCCTATTCCCAGCCCCTCTGTCATCTGCCTGATTTATTTTTCTTTGTCTCTTTATCCGCTAGCCCTGCACTCAGCCATTAAAATTTTCTGATTTAGGTTCCTGAGAAGCAGCATACCCTGGAGCTAGTGTTTTGGTGGTGAGAGAGCCATCCTTCTTCCCAACCTGGCCCTGGGGCCTCCTGTACTCTTCGAGACAGGGCTGGGACATCTGCAGCAGTGTTTGTTTGCTGTTTTGCAAAGTGCTGCTTACAGGTAGACAAGAGGCAGTCTGCGTCTCCATCCCTGACTTTGCCATGAAAAGTTGGGAAGAGCTTCATGATTGCTAGGGCCGTTTCAGAGAGGGGGACGTGGAAAAAAGAAAGCACAAGTAACAGGGGATCTGGACCAGAGCTGGGATTTGCAGGCTTTTTTTTCGGAGCTAATAACACTCTTTCACCTTCCTCTTTCCTTTGTCGCATGCACCAGAGCAATGTTCAAAATCCCCAGCTGGGCAAACCTGCTGCCCTGTCATTTCCAGGGTTTGGTGTGAGCAGCCATGGGATGATGGTTGTGGTCATCTCCCCGTACCAGCTAACCATCTTTCTGCCCCCCTGAGCTCTGGCTGAAGGCTCGGCAGGGAGCTCTGAGTCCTTTTAGGCCCTGTTGGGGTCATCTAAGAAGATGGAAGTGCTGAACAGTGAACGGGACATAGATGCTGCCACGTCTGAGGCAGCTTGGCCATACCCTAAAGTGGACGTGAGGTATCTCTTACCAGGTGTTTGTATTGCTCTGCCTGTCTTTCAACCAAGTGCATTTGTACATCCTTGACTAGCCAAAGGGAGCATTTCCAGCTTGTTAACTGCTGGCTGCAATGTCTTACATTTATTTTGGCATCTGGTATGCTCAGCAAAAGCATTTACTACCTTGTTTCCCCATTCTTCCCAAGCCTCCTTTCCCACGAGACTTGAGCATGGGACCATGATGTCCAGGCATAGAAAACGGTGTACTCTGCTAATGCACTCGGTTCCTCTGAGGATTTTCCCTGAAATGTTTTCAGTACATATGACAAGGCTGCTGCTTATCACTTCGGTGTGCTGAGTATTGTTCTCTGTGTAACCAGGAAACTTTCCCAGTTTCTCAGAAATGATCGTAGGATGACTGGCTGTTGTACAAGGCAGAGAGAGAGGATTGCCTGGACCACCTATGGGTTAATGCCTGGCGTGGAGCCGCATCCTCTTCTAAACAGAAAAGCAGAGTCCCATCTTTTGGACCGTGATCCAGTTTGAGTCTTGGTAGCATGAGAGGGACTAACTGCATAACCAGTCATAAGTCTATAACGTGTCAGGCATCTCATGGTAATTGGGAAATTACAGCTGGAAAGCTGATATGGAAGCTCAGAGGGTAAGCTGAACGGTTTTGTGTCCGGCTGGAACATACGCTCTTTCTACACATTTGCTAAAGCAGGTGATTTCAGGAGGGCTGTGCAGGGTGGTACAACAAGTGGGTGACAGCCCATTCAGCACAGTCCTGGCTCCTGCTCTTGCTTTGCAAGACCTGCCAAAACATTTCAATGCAAGCTCTCTAGTCAAGGACACCCGAGGAGCTGCCCCTGGAGAGAATGGTCCTGCAAAGCCTGGATAAGCAGCTGTGAATGTCACATAAGGGTGGGAGGGAGACAGATATATCACTCACTGATTTCACCTTGTCCTTTTTTGGAAAGGAGCCCTGTATGATAATGAGACCAGCCATCTTACTGCTCATCTTTCCATTCCCCTGTTGTCCCAGTGGTACACTTCCCTCCACTCGGGAAAGGCAACTTCAGAAAGTCCCAACCTCTGTTTACAATACGTTCACAGTAGCTCCCGTTTTCACCTTTTTCCCAAGATGATCCTGATATTTAATAAACTATTTGCTGCTCTGATATTCTGGTGTAGCAGGAAAGCTCCAATGGGGCAACTTTGCCCCAAAAGAAGATGAAGATGTATGGCCTGGACTTCTTATATCAGAGGGATCCCAGAAATGCTGTAACGGTGCTTTTAGTTCGGGATAGCAATAGCGAGTTTAAGAGCAGAGGCTAAAATCTTGAACAGATAAAACATTGATCTATTGTGGAAAGTAGTGCAAGGTCATCTTCTGCAGTCATTGACAGGTGAGCCGACCTGATGATACCCATGCTTGCAGTGTAGCTGTATCGGAGAATTATTTTTCTTTTTTCTTAAAGCCATGAAGTCATGGGATTGTAGGGAGCTGTAGGCTTTTCTCTTTCTATTTCACAGGATTCTGTAGAGGAGCTTGAAAATGTCATCCTTTTAAAGGAGAAAATCCACAAGACAAAAAGATTTCAAATACGCTATACAAAAAAAGAAACCCTCATGATACTTCAAGCCAAATTCCTAGTGTTGTGTGTAAGTTGAGCTGTGATATTGTGGAAGAGATCAGATCTGTAATTATTAAGTAACCACTAGAACTGCGGTCGGGAAGGAATATTTCTCCAGGTTCAATGAGCAGGAGCTGTTGAACTGGTTTCCTCTGCAACATGAATATTGTGACACCTCACAGGGATTTTTCACATTTGTTTCTGGTTTAAAGACCAAGGACACTAACAGTGTCTTTGGTTTCTCCATTTCTTCTTTACGTAGTCCATGATGTCAGGTCTTCTGTATCAAAACTTTGATGTTCGTGGCGCACATTGAGGATTGTTCAGTGGCTTACTGTGTAAGACCCATGGGCAGAGTGGTCCTTCTGGGGGTCCATCCCACTGAAACATCGGTCCTGTGCCTGCCTTTGGAAAGGAAGTTTGGCAGGGAAGTACAAGAAAACTGCAGTCGCAGTGTATGGTCCCGGTGGCCAAATTCTTCTCTCCCATCCCACCCTTCCTCATGCATCGAGGCGGGTCTTCGGAGAACCAGGCATGGTGCAAGTTTCATCTGCACGAGACGATGTCTGCACTTCAGGCCTTCTTCTGGAGCTGTGGAGCGGGGATGTAAAGGGGCAGAGTGCTCATTAATTACCAACCACATGCTCTGGATTTTAAACGGCAGAGTCCAAAGCCCAGGAGGCTGATGATGTTGGGAAGTGCTGAGCTTCATCTCCGGTGGGATGGCGGGGCCTTCTGATGAGAGTCATTACAGCTCAGCGTCAGCTGTATTTGTGGTGTCTGAAAAGATTATCTCCAGATAATCTTACGGGTATTTAGCCAGCCATATGCTTTATTTCAATGGTAATATGTATTTCTTTGTGCATTTTAACATTGTTTATGTTAATTAAGGCTTCAGACTGGATGCTGCATATGGGCTGTTTCATTTTTTTCTGGGGCTAATTTGCAGATAGTAAGTAACCTTGTCCCCTGCAAAATGCTCCAATTCAGTTAGCTGTTATTATGAATTCACAGCTGGGAAAAGGCCTTGCTTTTAACCTCCTTATAACTTTCTCTTCCTGTCCCTCCCTCCTCCAACACAAAAAGAAAAGGGCCTGGAGAAAATCCCAAATATCCCTCATCTGCCATAGGTCATGAATCTTTTCTTGAATCACCATTGTCTTAGTTTTGCTTGTGTCAGTTCTGAAGTAAATCAGCTGGAAACACCTGGAATCAGGAGCCTCTGGGGAAAAAAAAAAAAATTAAACTATTCCTGCTCTGGTTTAATTTTCATTGCACCAAACAACTGGATCAATAGTAGGCTTTTTTTTTTTCCTTTTTTCCATTTTCATTGTTTTTTCTAAAGAGCTAATTTAATAATAGTTGCTAATCTGATTATTGATTCTTTCCTACTGGCAGAAAATTGTTTTGTTCAGTGCCAGGTCTGTGCTATCGGGGTAGAGGTGAGAAAAAGGGCATCAGTGCCAAACAAAACTCGTAAAGAGACAGAGCGATCTCAGCGGTTGAGCACTAACTTTTAGAGTGGCTCCAGAGACCTGGGAGTTTTGCCTTTCTGTGAAGAAACCAGGGAACCCAGCCAAAGGATGTATGGATGCATTTATTGCCTGGGAGGCAATGTTGCTTAGAAGTTTCAGAAGTGCCTGCTTACTCCAAAGACCTCTGTTAGTGCCGTCTTCCATGACTCTATCTATTCACATCTCCTTTACGTGCCTCAGTTTCCTTATTAGCTAAATGAGGTTGATGATGCTTGATTTCTTTGAAATGAGTGTAGGAAAAGTGCCGGACAATCAGTTATTGCATTGGATCTTCAGTTTTCAGATTGGGTTTCATGGTTGTCACCAAACTGGTGCTACACTTCAATTTCAGGGACGCAGAAGCGCATGATTTTTCTAGGAGGATAAGTTTTGCTCCAGTAACCTAGACTGACTTGCTGGATGTGTGAGATGTCTCACAGGATTTTCAGTAGCATAACTGAGAGCTCAGCCTGGCTTTCAATCAGTGGGTTGATCACAGAAAGGAAAAATTATCTCTTGGATAATAGGATGACCCTTGTGAAACTGTTTTGCAGCTTTTATCCTTAGGAAGGTCTAAACTAACCAGAGGATGACTACTGATTTGGTACTGACAGCATCCAAAACTTCCCAAGCAGCTAGAGTGTTAAAGGCTGATTTTAGCCCATATTCAGCTTAGCGTTTAATGCATTTCAGTGTTTACCTATCTGGTCTGAGATCCTTTCTGACTGCTTTAGCAGCCAATCAAAGATTTTTTTAATTTTTTTTTTTTTAATCAGCCTTTTTTTCAAAAGGTACAAACCTTTTCATGTCCCTTTTTCCTGGGAACCATCCACTTTTTAATCCAACCCTGAAGTCCTGCAGAAACGGTGACTCTGACACACTTGCTTCAGCAAAATGATTGCACATTTTTTTGTCCCGAGCTATTGTGCAGAGCCAAAGTGTTTGAAAGGCGCTCTGGGGCAGCCTTTGGCTGGAAATGAAAATTGCTTTTGGGAATCCCACAAAAAGGATTAACTTTGACTTCATCTCTGGTTCGTTCTCCAAATTAATAATCAATCTGCCAGCTGGACCCGTGCCAGGCACTTGCATGACCTGCCTGGTTAGCGAGGGGGGAATGGCCCATGTGAAGCAAGAAGTATCAGAGAACCACAGAATCATTGAGGTTGGAAGAAACCTCTGGGGATCATTTCTATTATTTAAGTCTCAAATATAGATGCCATTTTTAAACCCTCTTTCTGATCCATGCCTCTTCCCACAACAAAGGCTCTCCATTTGTGCAAATACCTATTCAGAACAGGATTTCTATTTAAGAAAGTCCCTAAGCATGTGCTTAGCTTCTATTCAAATCTACAAGACAGTGCTTAATTGCTTTTTCCCATCAAGTGCTCAAATGATGTTCATATCATGTTGTAAGGTATAGTGAAACATTTTCTTGTGGAACATCATTGGAATCACACTGGAGATACATCTGACCATAGACATTAGAGACAGAACCAACTTGTCAAGTTTCCTGCTAACCCTTCCAGTACAATGTTTTTTACGCCAGTCTGGTTTGGGGATTTCTACAATTCCCATTTGACTGGCTTGTAATCAGTCTGACTACACTGTTCTCTAAGATTCTGCCCATGTTTTCCCTTTAGTAGAGTTCCTCTTTCTTCCCTCCCCTCTTGAGACCACCTGGAAATAATTCTGCTTCCTTATGAGTGTACCTGGATTCAATATTTGTGAATAACTCAAACTCTGCTCTTTTTCTTTGCCACCAAGCTGGGAGCATGGCTTTTCCATTACAAGCCTAGTGTACTTTTCTGCAGAATGAAAGGTTTTGCTGAGAAGATTAAGGCTCAGTACTGATCTACAGATGAAACCTGTTCACACAGGCATGCACACACACACACACAGACATACCTCTGTTTAAGGACCTCTTCCTTAAAATCCCATTTTCTTCTGCAGCTTTTAATCAGGTCCATGATGAAAGTGTTTTGCATACAAATATGCAATATCCCTTTTTTGTAATATCCCTTTTTTGTAATTTGGACGGATCCCAGTGAAACAATCTTTATATTACAAAATTCAGCAATCAAATAATTTCGGATTTGAAGCCTGCCCTGAACTATGAGGCTTTTGGTAATACTTGCTGGCTGAACCTTTGTCTGGGCAGAACACTATCTACATCCAACAAGACCGAAACTCCCTCAGATGTGATTCCCTGGGCCGTGGAGAGATGCCATTAGATCTCTCGTGGTGGTATCGAATATGTCATCTGCAGCAGATGTTGCTGGACAGGTTCAAACATCCAGCGGCCATGAGTGAGACCACCTAAAATCGTAAGGCTGACATTATTCACAAGATTTCTTATCAATACAGCTGTGATTTTGAACCCGTCCAGCTGAACTGTGCCTTTTTAGGAGTTTCTCAGCAGCCATATGAACTAGAAATTAATTTTAAAATAAAGAAACACAGGCTGAATCTAGAAGCTAGGCTTGAATGATGGTTCATAATATCACGTCCACACTGGGAATAAGGCAACGCCAGCACCTCACCTGAGTGCCCTGAGTAAAGCAATGAGCAAACCTTTACCTGATGTATTGTTTAGCGCTTCCCATGGTGCAATGCCCAAGAAAACTTTTGCTCAGCTCTCTGAAGACTGAGCTTAGCTTGTCTCTTGCCACATGGTAGAACATGGACGGGGAAAAGAGGCTGGTGACTCTTCTGGCATGTCCTCCTACCTGCAAATATGTTCTCCCAACCCAGGTCCAAGCCACATCCCAAAAGGGTGCAGAGGTTTTTGTATCAAAAGGATTGCAGGGCTATGAGAATAGGTAATTAAGCAGATCTGCGAAGAGGAAGGAGAGGGTGAGAGAAGAGTTATTCTTCTGAGGAGCTTAAAACCAGAGGAACAGACTTGCTCTTTGGAACACCCAGCATTTGAATATTCTGAGTAGTTTAATAACTGGTAATAACCAATTAATAATCACTGGTAGTAATGAGGGCCAGATTTTCATTTCCTATTAAATGGCATAGTTGGACTTATTCTGAGGTGATTTACACCGAGTTTCTGACTCAGCACATCCCACAGCACCCATCCTTTGTGTGATTTATAGCAGCTTTTAAAGTAAAAACTGAATGGCTTTGATCCAATTGATTTCTTTGAATCCAACGGGATAAATAAGCAGGCATCAGACCAGGTCTTACAAGAGCGAAGGGAGGTTATTATAATTTTTTTTTTTCCTGCTGTGTGCTCTTTTCCGCTATGTGCTTTTTCTGTATGTGCATCTAGAAATGGATATCAGACTGTGCCAAGTGTGGCTTTGGCCCTGGATAGACTTTATTCTGATATCGCATTCACTGCTGTACTGTCAGCTTTTCTACCATGAGAGTGTGAGACCACGCGCAGCATCGAGGGAGTGTTATTAGATTTCTGATACCTTCCCCAGGGTTTGCTGTTTTGGTAGGCTTTCTGCTTTTGCTTTTGCTTTTTTTTTTTTTTTCTTTTTTTCTTTTGGATGAGGTTACTTCTGTTGATGCATGGCCCAGATCTGTCCTAGTCTACTCTGAAAGCTGGTAAATGAGTAAAGCTGGGCTTTGGGATTGAAAGTGATGTTAAGGCAATTGTATTCACACATTTCAAGGGAGTTCAAATTGCTTGGGGGCAGGGGGTGTACGTCAATGTACGCATATTTGATGCTTTAAGAATGACAGCTTTAAGCATGTCTATTTGTTGTGAAAGATTGTTTAAACAGAAAAAGTTAAGGATAATTAGAAGCCCTTTGAAGAGCACTTTTCTAGGTATCTGCAAACCCATAAATGAAAAAGTTAACCAGAGCACTAAAACAAACCCACCTAAACAAACAAACAAACAAAAACCCCAAGCAAAGACAAATAAACCAATATATACAAAAAACCAACAACAGTCTGTTTTAGAGGGAAAGTAAAAGCTGTTGTAGAGTTACGGACAAGGGATAAATTGATAGCAAGCAATATGAATTAAAAGCTTGAAAAAGATAAGAGGAAAAAAAGATGTGAGGATTTTATTGATCAGGATGGTTAAAATGAATAAAAAGGAAAATTTAGAGTATACTAAAACCAAAATAAATCTTAATGGTATTTGTTTGTTACTAGCTAGAAATGACAGATTTATTTATAATAATGCAGAAATTTCAATAAGCGCCTGTATTCTGTAATTGGAAGAGAGCCTGGGTACTTAATTCGCATCCCAGGCTAATGAAATACTTTTCATTACACCAGCAGCTAGAAAACATGCTATACATCATCTAATAAAGTAAGATGTTTTTAAGAGAAACAAGACAGAGTAATTTTGCATGCAAGAGATTTAAAAGAGCAGGCTAAGGCTAATTGGGGATCGTTGCTCTTCAGTAAAAGAAGGGTGGAAGTGTTCCCAAAATCTGGAGAGAGGAGCATGTGTCTGTAAGCACAACAGCCTCACTCCAGAGCCGTCCGCCTCACATCTGTCTTCGGCACAATAACACACCATCTGATCCGAGATCCAAAAATTAGGGGATTGTGGGTAATATTATGATTATAATTGAATAATAGCATACTCATTAAAACAGAGAAATTAATAGCAATCAACTTATGGAAAATAGACCTTGTCAAGCTAAATTAATACTTTCTATGAGAATACATAACTGGTTGGTAGATTCTGAGCGTTTGTCATTATTTGTACACATCATAAATAAGGCATTTGTCTTGGTGACAGTGAATGAACAGAATGACTGGCTAATGCAGTTCTTGGAAATATAGGTGGTACATATAGGGGGGAATACAGAATTCGTATTCCCTCTGAGATTGGCCTTGGATCTCTCGGTCCCTTCCAAGAAGGGTGTTGGTGAATTGCAGAAGGCACATGGAAGAGACCAGAGAACAAAGTCTGGACCTGAGTGTCTCCAAGAAATGATGTGAATTAGCTCAGTGAAGAGCATGTGGAGAGCTGACTATCGGGAAGACAGATTTATGTCCCATCAGTTGGATGGACATGCAGTAGGGTCCAGACATTTAGAAAGCCCTGGACGGGCGCCAGAAAAAACTGTTCTGTACATCGCTGACAACTTCTACAATAAAATTAGTTTGGCTTTTTTTTAAAAAAAAAAAAAAAAACAAACTATGAAAAGTGCTTTAATCCAAACCAGAGATAATTCAGGAAGGCTCAGTGTCACATGTTAAACTGGATCCAAGTAGATAATCACAACAGAATCAACAGCATGTGTTGATGCTCTGTTACCCCGTTGGTACCCAGCCCGTTCTCTCCGCTTTCTTGCGCAGTGGTTAGGGAGGTGGAGGGAAGCTATCGTCTCGTTGCATGAGGAGCGGGTCCAGCGTGTGCATGGAGTGGAGACCTGCAAAAAACTTCTCTGCAGCTCAAGGCAGGTCTGCTGGAGTCAGCAGTACGGAGAAGTCCAGGCCATCTGTGGTACACCTAAGGCTGCTGAGCAGCTTGGCTCCATCTGGAGCTGCCCTGAGCTTGCTGCTGGCATTCTTGCCTAGGTCCCCTCCTCTGAGGATGGTCAGATACGGAGAAGGGACATCTTATACCCGTGTTCCTCCGGTGAAGGCATATGTCCCTTTTGCTCTGCCTCCACATCCTATCCCAGGCTCCAGTGAAGCCCGGGTTATCCGCATGGATTCGGACCTTCTCCCCACCCGTCGCATTTCTGTGCTTACTCTCTGCATTTGCACCCTGTATGTGACCACATTTCAGGAAAGTTGTCTGGACAAGACACAGAAGCAATGGGTAGAAAACAATGTACTTTTTGGCTGGTGACTGTACCCCAGCACGCAAGGCAGAGCCTGAGATTCCCCTTTTCCCTGGCTTAGCCCTTAGTGCTCACATGGAGATGGGGCTGCACTAACTTTTTCCCGATGAAACCATCCCATCTGCGGGATGAAGGTCAACTTCACATGGAGTTTTTCCCACCTGGGATCCCTTCCCAACTCTGCTGCTCTTTCCCAGCCTGAAAGGATGCCATGGGAAAGTGAGGACTCTATCCTTTCGATCTCTTGAGGTCCCTCTGGCCATGAGGCAGGGGCATCCCTGCCATGCCTGGAACTTTGGGGGTGCGGGAGAGGTCTGAGGGGGGGGTCTGTCATGGCTTATGGAGACCCTGGCCCCAGAGAGAGCTGGGGGGGGAGAAGGACAGGGGTGGGCGGTGGGAGGACGAGGGGCTGATGCCTGTGAAGTAATTGGGGGGGGGTTGGGGGGGTGAGGAAGGTGTTTGGGAGGGGTGGATTCACATACTGGGGTAACTGGTGGGGGGGAGGAGAGGGGTGCACTCCCCTGTGGGGCTCATGAGGCTGGCGGAGGTCTGGGGGGGGGCAAGATCAGGGGGACACATCTATATGGGGTGTGGGGCAGGGGTGGAAGGGGTATGTGGGGTGAGGGATGGGGCTATGGGGGGGCGAGGTGTATGTCAGGTCTGTGGGATGGGAGTATAGGGTTATGCATCCGTGTATGGGATATGTGGGACAGGACTATGGAGTTATGCATCCGTGTATGGGATATATGGGACAGGACTATGGAGTTATGCATCCGTGTATGGGACATGTGGGACAGGACTATAGGGTTCTGCATCTGTAGATGGGATATGTGGGACAGGGCTGCAGGGATCGGGAGGTGTACTTGGGTTGCGTAGGACAGGGCTATAGGATTATTTCTCCATACGTGGGGTGTGTGTCACAGGGCTGGAGGGGTTACGCATCCACGGAGTGGGTGTGTGGGACAAAGCCATAAAGTTATGCATCCCTAAGTGGGGTAAGTGGAGCAGGGCTGTAGGGTTACGGAGGTGTAGACGAGATATGTGGGACAGGGCGATAGGGTTATGCTCCCTTACGTGGGGTGTATGTCATGGGGTTATCCATCTGCATAGTGGGTGTGTGGGACAGGGCTCTACGTGCATACACGGGGTACAGGGGCTATAGGGTTAGGGAGATGTATATGGGGAGAGTGGGCAGCCCGGGGGGGGGGCTGGAGGGGCACTTTTACATGGATGGGGGGGTGTTGGAGGGGTCAGAGCCGGGGACGAGGACCAGGACCAGGACTAGAAGATGCAGGTCCGGGGATGGGATGGGGGTGGGATGGGGATGGAATGGGGGTGGTGGTCCCCCCACCCCAGCGCGATGCCCGCTCCCCACCCACCCTGACGGTGGCTTTCTCCCTTTCTCCCCGCTCCGCCGGCCCATCCCTCTCTCCCTCCCTCCATCCCTCCCTCCATCCCTCCATCCCTCCCTCCATCCCTCTTTCCCTCCCTCCAGCAAAGCCTCCGCCTCCGCCTCTCCGCCCGGTTCCTGGTCCTGGCGCGGCTGCCGAACGGTCCCGCTCGATTCCTCCCGGACTAAGTGCTTGTGTGACCGGTTCTCCTCCTTCGCCATCTTAGCCCAGCTCAGCCCCGACATGGTGAGTGAGTCCCGCCGGTTGTGCCGCGGAGGGAGGAGGAGTTGGGAGAGGGAAAAGGGAGGGGGGGAGATGGAGAAATGGATGGGGGGGACAAGGGAAAATAAAAGAAGGAGGGATGGGGACACCGCCGGAGCATCCTCGGTCCCCACGGGGGGCCAGAGCCGAGCCCTGCTGCAGTCCGGTGTCACTGGGACCGTGGGGACACGGCGTGAGGCTTTGCATCACCTTCCCCCTTCCCACCGATGCCCTTCCTCTCCCCTTCCCCACGACCCTCACCGTAATTTTAGGGGGGGGTCACACACACGCATATACCGGGACTGCTGCTCAACTGCTTTCCCCCCCCTTCCTCCCATCCCTCCATCCCTGCGCTTGAATACAAATCCCACTGAACTTGGAAAGGGGGGGGGCAGTCACTCCCGTGGGCTCCCCACGCACAAAATCTTCGCACGTGTCTTTTTTTTGTTGTTTTTTTTTTTTTTAGGGAATCGCCCCACGCTTCCCCCCCCCCCCCCCCCCGCAGCTCACTCGTGTCCCTCTCCCTGCCTCAGTGTTTTTCTCACCACCCCACGCTTTTTTTGGGGGGGGTGTCTATGTCTGTAAGGGGGGGTCCCCACTCCAGAATAGGGGACCGTGGAGAGGAGGAGTTGTGAAGTTTCAGGCGCTGTCGGTGACATGAAGCCGGTGCCGCGTCTCGGACGGAGCCTCCGGAAAAAAAAGTGCGAGATTCCTAGAAATTATCACTGGGCGGCTGCACCCTGAGTCAGAAAGCGGAGCGGGTGCCAGGGCACCAAAAGCAATACTGGGGTGGTCAAAAGGGGCTTTGCAGGCTCCTCTTTTCCACCTTGTGCTTTTAATTTTTCTTTTTTTTTTTTAAGTAGTTCATCCTTTTTTTTTGACAGTTGCCAGGTTCACAGAGCAAAGCCCCCCGCCTCCTCTCCACCTCGCTCTTCTCCATCTGCCTGGGCACTGGGAGTTACTGGGCCCTTGCAATTATTTACTAATTATGCCTTGCTTGTTAAATGCTGGCTTAATTCAGTGAAAGGGGAGGGGAAAGGAAGAAAGGAAGGGTGATGGTGGTAAACGGAGGGGGGGGATCACATTTTCCAAGATGAAGGTTTGGTTTATTATTAGAAACACTAATGTATTTGGTCCACTAGTTACCATGGAAACAACATCTGCACTGAAGTGGTTTTAAAGACACAGCGTTGGTTGTGTTTGCCCGGGCCCCGTGCAGGCCCAGCCACTACAGCGTTGTGAAATGAGCTCGGGGGGTGTCGGGTAGAGCCGCTCTCGTGGTCCTCGTGAGAAAGACTCCAAGCTTTTGGTCTCGGTAGCGATGCGCCGGTTGAAGGATGCTTCAAGGTAGGACCGGGACTGGGGGTCCCACTTGGAAGGGGTCTGGAAGGAACTGGTTGCATTGATGCTGGCGTCCCTGCGTCCGTCTTCTTCTACGGGTTGTTGTTTCCTTGTCTCTCTGCCGGGCAGGCTGGGGGTCTGTGTGAAACTAAGCGGGCAGGGAGGTAGCCTGCTGGGCTAGTGCTCTCTAGAACTGGTACCCAGTCTTCTCGGGGTGGAGAGGCTGAGCTCTGGTGAGCCAGCCGGGACCCTCTGTACCCTGCTGCTCTGTACACCCTCCCCTGTGCCCCTTCACCCTTCAGCCCAAGCTACAGCAGCTTAAGCATCTGGCTTCTGAGTTTGTGATGGCCACCACGATGATTGAGGGGTGAGCCTCGTCCCGTGCGGGAAGGACTCCGTGCTGTTGCAAGCAACCCAGTCCTGACAAACTTTAGGGAGGCTGCATGGTTGGAGAAAATAAATTGTGATTTCCGTGGCAGGAATGCTTCTAAGGCAAAGCTTGAAAGGAAGGCAGCCCAGGTGTGCAGCTGAGCTGCTGGTGAAGGTTCTCTGCTGATCCTTCTTCTGGAAGTGGGCAGAGGACCAGGCAGTGTGGGGAAGAGAGAAAGGAGACTTTGGCTTGGCTAAGGCAGAAGTTTCTCTAACAGAGACTTTATGGTCACACAGTGCTTGGCATTATTTAACTAAGCAGCTAGGAGAAAAAATGGTTAATTTGACGTGGCCAGACAGCTCTACTCCCTCAGCTCTAGGTGTTTGGAGTGTTATCTGGATAACACAGGGTTGGTGTAAGCCCTTTATCATCCATGCAAGTATTTTCGCATCTGAGAGTGGGCTTGGCTGCAGGAGGACGCAGCTTCCTTCCCCCAGGCATGTTTTATTGTATCTGCAACTAACCTCTCAGCTGGTCCTTTGGGGTTTAGGCCTAAAATTGCTTCCCTCATCCTCTTTCCAACTCCGCTGGCTGCTGGTTGGGTTACATTTTCACCTCATTTTTTTTCCCAGCCTGGAGTCAACTCACAAGCATCAGGATGAATCCTTTGGCCATGCTGGGAGGAAAGCTAGGGCCAGTCTACCTCCTGAGTCCCCCCCACTAAGCAAAACCCAGGGTTTGTTGATGCTGTGGTGCGTTGTTCATCCAGGTCCTCGTGGTACCACCCCCGGTTTCTTGCCCGAGTGTCATTCTGAGCAAGACCATGCTGCCTCCCTTCCCCAGAGGTGGCATCTCGTCATCGTCGGTGTCTGCGGTGGTGACATTTATAGTGCAGTTTTTCATGTGCCTTTGGAGCTCTCAGGACAAGAAGCTCCGTCCGCCTGTGTCATTAATATTATTTATTGCTACAAATCTCCCTTCTGGAGTCTTTGGCCCTGGCAGCTTGAAATATTTGTAACCCTGACATGGGCACAGCTTCTTTGCAGTGAAAAAGGACCATGAAAGGCTTGTGGGGGATGACTGTTGCTGCCCAGGCAGCCAATTTGGACTTGCCAAGGACAGAGTTTCCCTGGGCTGGGCCCTGAGGGTCGCTCATGTGGCAGGGAAAAGAAACAGTTTTCCTTGATTTCAATGAAGCTAGGGGCTGAAAGTGCTGTGTTTTGAATCAGTTTTGGAGACAGACATCCCTAAACCATGATGAACCTGTTCTGATCCAGCTCAAAAGCTGGAGTTCAAATTTGACTCTTTCTCTGCATCCGATTTCACCTGGACCCTGCTATTTTGACTAGACAGAGCCAGCCTCTTGCACTGGTTTGGCATGATACTGGTTGACCATAATGAAAGATTAAAACCTCTTAAATTAATGAACATAGACAAGCTTTTGAAGCTGTCTTTTCGTTTTGGTTTTACACCATGCCTAACTTGGTAGGGCAATGGTATTGACGTGCTCTGATGCTACACCTGCATCATTTTCATATGATTCTATGTTAATAGCAGTGCTAACAGAGAATAAGGGCAAAAGGAAACAGCAGAGCCACATGTTCAAACTATACCTTTGCAAACTGTGGCCAGGCTGATTAAGAGTCTTGTGGTGGTGTTTTTTCAATATTTCTTGGCAGTCTTGGCAATTTTTTGGAGGTGGG
This sequence comes from Haliaeetus albicilla, assembly GCF_947461875.1. NCBI lineage: Eukaryota > Metazoa > Chordata > Aves > Accipitriformes > Accipitridae > Haliaeetus > Haliaeetus albicilla. Next base: position 75,085,733 of record NC_091485.1, read on the forward strand.
AGGGAAAGGGAGCGGGAGCCTGAGGATGCGCAAGAGAGCCTTTCACTCTTTGGTTGTCTCGTTTGAGTTTGGCTTGTGTTGTCTCTTCTGCCTAACAGCTCATGATTGGCCTTTATGAAGTCAATCAAGCTTTAAAGCTTGGTTCTTACAGCACTTAGGACCGTAGTAAGACTGTACAAATATATCTCTGCTCTCTCTCCCCCTACTTCCTAGCCTCATCTGCAGAGACAAGGCTGATCAGAATTAGGCATCTGAGCTCTGCTCTCATTTCTAGTGTTAGCGAAAGTTGAAAGGTTCTAGTGGCAAGGACTTGGATGGATGCTGAGTTTGTTACATCCATGCTGAATTTTTGGAACATCTCATCTCCACGGCAGTGTTTACTGACAGGCAAACCATTAGCTGGCAGGGTTTTACCTGTGTATTTTTGTGAGGTGTATTGTAACAGACCAAACTACCGACTTGGAAGCGTGCTGGCAAGGCAGGGGAGTGTATGCAGTGAGTAGCCCTGACCCTATGATATCCTAGGATGTTGGAAGAGGCTTTCTTCATTGTTATCTCCAGTTTGCATGAACGCAAAGCACCTTTTGTGGCATGCTTCCTACCCAAAGGGACAGTGGCTTCTGAGCTCCTCTCTCCACTCACAATGTTAACTTTTTTTTTCTTCCTGAAAACATCCCAACATTGTGTGTGCAGCAGAGGAGAAGAAATCCTTTTTACCCTGGGGAAATAACGAAGCGTGGGGAGTAGACTTTCAGCGTGTGACTTGGCTGAGCAGGCTGTGGGAGGGGAATCAACATGCAGGTCTGGTGTGATCTTGCTGTATCTTGAAGATCTTCTGTCTGAAAAGATTGCCCTGTGCTATGGGAGGTCTCTGTACCTCATGGAGAGTGTGCAGACACAAGGTGGGTTATTTTAAGGTCTCAAAACTCCATAAGGCCTTGCTTGCACAGGGAGTAGATCCAGGTTTTCCAGCAGCATGCTTTTTCCCTGGAAAAAAATGTTGATGTTCATGAATTAAAATATTTTGTACGAGTGTAGCAGTTCTGACAACATTTTGATGGGAAATTATAGCAGTGTTTCACTTAGATAAGACCGGAGCACTTTATTTGGAGAGGAACGTTTTAACATTTATATTCTACCATCGTTTATCATGTGAGATTTGGATTCTGGGTAAGAACAAAGCCTTTTGCATACCTTGAGAACAGCCAGTGCCCACATTTACAATAGTTTTCAGGTTTTGTTACTAATGATGCTGCTTCTCCTGCAGTGTTAACCCTTTGATTCAAAAGTTGGACCTTTGCGGTGAAGGGAAGTTCTCAGTTTTGCCCAGCTTGACGTCTTAAGGCATCAAACTACTGCCAGTTTGTACAGGGGTCTAGGGAAGACTTTATTAGACTGGTGTATCTGGGTGTATTGGCTAGGCTACAGCCACAGCTGTTTCTGTGCCTGTAAGTGAAATTGTGACCTTGGGCTAATCACTTCTTTGTTTTCTGCTTCCGTTTCTCCTGCTGCAGCACCCTTGCAGGTGACATCCCAGGCTGTGTTGCATCCACATTTGCCCAGTGCCCCAAGCTTGAAGGGTGCTACAGAAAAACACCAAGTGCTGTCATTTCCCTGACAGAGCATTAGGAGCCTCCGCTCGTTCGGTTAGCGAGAGCGGTGCCAGGGCAAACATTGCTGAGCTGTGAACATTTGGGTTTTTGAGGTCCAAATCCTCTGCAAGCCTCCCGCGCTTGTGCCGTTGGCACCTCTTCGTGCAATCAGCCTGTCCTCTCTGGGATGCTGCTGTGCGTAGAGTGACTCTCAGGATCTGATTGTGCCTCTTGCAGCACAGCCCTTGGACTGGAAATGTTTCCTAAGATTTCCTGGAGATTTGTGCTGTTACCGCCGGACTCTCCCCGGATACAGAGGGGCCAAAGTGGGAGTGATGAAGGGACGCTCCAGCTGGAGTCCTGCCCGTCTCTCAGGACAGTTTTGTGTTGAGATTGGGGAAGGTTATGGTGGGGATTTCTGGGGTTCGCCCATCTCCTGCTCCACATCAGGAGCAGCTGCTGTGTTTTCTCAGGGGTGCCTTTCCCTGAGGTCTGTGGCAGCCCGTAGGAGCAGGCTGTGATTCTGCAAATCACAAGCTGCTTTTCCCTTTGCTCAGCAGGGATGCTCTTTTCACTAAACCTGGTATAGTCCCCCTGACTTTCAGCAGGCATTGATAGCATGAAGAAGATAGGGTACGAACCAGCTGGGCAGCCAGTTTTCCCCTCCCACTCTCTCTTATAATGCAATTAGGAAGTAGAGAGGATGTGTCATGCCTTCAGATGGCCAAATGGGCCAACCCACAGTCCAGCTCCCTCTTAAAAGAATTGCATTATTTTTCAAATGTGGCCTCTTAGCAGAGGGGCTGAATTGTGATCCTACATCGTCGCTTTGCTGGAAGTCACCCGCTTTTAAACATTTGCTTTGTCATCGCTGACTTGAAGTCTGTCAGTATGCATTGCAGAGTGAATTTGGGCTAAATCTCTTTTGAGTTTGGAGAGGACCCGGACTCAATGTACAGATGATTTAAGTTGGGTTTTTACAGGAAGGGGATTACTGATAGAGCTCGTGCTGTGCTCCAGGTGCCAGGGAGCAGAGGAACCCCGGGTTAGTTATTTTGGTGGGAGAAGTGAATGGAGATTGCCGTTGCTATATGCTGCAGACAGATATCTAAGAAGGGATCCCATCAGCAAATAAGTGATTGGTGTTTGAACATACGTAGGTAAGGAATTGGAGACGATAGGAAATCCCTCTCAGTTCTGTGCTTCTAGGAGACACAACACTTGAATATATTAAAAGAAGACAGGTAGCACGCAAGGTAATAATAAGAGGATTTGGCTCAGCATAATAAGCAGTCATCTAGCATCCCACCTCCTTCGCGGCTGTCTGCGGATTCAGCTGTCTGTCGATCCAGCGGGTAGTTCGGTAGATATTCACAGCTGACAGCTTTCCTCCGCTGAGTTTCTGCTCCACGCTTGTGGATACGCTCAGGTCTTTAACTCACAAAGACAAAACTCCAGGCGGTGGGATTGCAGCAGCGTGGGTCTGCAGCTCTTCCCCCGCGAGCCGGAGCCAGCGAGCTCCGCGCAGCCCTGGCAGTGACTCTTCTGCAGGCAAATGCTGCATCACCCTGTATCTCTTCATCTGAAAGGGACGTGGGAGAGGAACATGATCAAGTGGCTGGGAGCTTAAAACCGGTGTGGGATTCGCTGCTTCAGCGTGAGTAATACCGAGCCAAATTCACCCTTCGGTGTAAAGCCAAGAGCAGCACTGCCATTAACCAAGGTACTCCAGGAGCAGACCAGGAGGTTAGTCCCTTGTCTTCAGCTGAAATTAAAGATTCACCGTGCATCTCTGGGATACTGCGTGTCCAGGCGTTCCTGAGGGGTTTGGTGCTTATTTTGAGCTGCAGTGCTTAATGGCTTGTTGCCATGAAGGCAGCTTAGCAAGTGTGACAGCTGCCCTATTACCCAGCCACAGCTTACTGCTCTGTTAAAGGAGGTGTGGATTTAAGCCAGGACACCAGGGTCTTCCCAATTCCCACTTGCCCCTTTTCTAAGAGCTCGGAAAGCAGCTCTCAGACTCAGTGTGTGCAGATTTGAACCATCGAGGGCCAGAAATGTGAACAAAGGGGGTGAGCGGTACCTCTCCGGGATGGTCTGCTCTGTATTCAAGCAGGATGACTGGTACGGTATGTGAGCGTGGGAGTGTGTGAGTAGGTGCATGGGAGAGGATGACGTGTCAGAGGTGTTTGGTGTGGTACCTCCATGCTGATGGTGAGCGGAGGTGAGCTCTGTGAGATGGTTTGACTCTTATCTCAAGGAGAAAAGACTGAGGGGAAAGGGGATAATAGTCTTCAAATGGGTAGAAGGTAGCTGCGGAAAGGGAGTAATCTGCTTTCTCTGTCTGCTGGGGATTGGACTCAAATTGCAGTGTGAGAGGTTTAATTTAGGCACAAGGGAAAACCTTCTGGCTGCAGGGATAGTCAAGCACCTAGCCTCCATCAGCAAAGGTTTTCTTGAACAGTCTGGGCACGGTTTAGGTGGCTTGGAGGCAGGCGAATGGGTGAGCTGAGCTTGGCAGGTCTTTTCCCACCCTCTTGCCTATAATTCTGTGAACTAGGTCCCCTTTGTGTCTGCTTCTTTCTGTGTAAAAGAGAGAAACGTGGCAGAGGTGTGGCACGTTACTGGGAGGTGGAGGAGCGGGATGGAGGCAGATGGGGAAGCCCTGGTGGGTTAGGGCACATATTTGGAAAAACCACAGAGTCAGCCCACAACTGGGGAGGCCACCTTGCCTGCTTTCCGTATCCAGCTGTAGCTGTTGATTCATTGTTATTTTAGATTTATAATGTGTTATTTGGACCACCACGTCACCTGGGAGGCTTCGGCTGTGGAGCACAACTTCAATCTGCTCTGTGCTGAACGAGCCAAAAAGCTACCCTGACCCAAAATAGGTGAAATACAGCTGAAATTTCCAGTTGAAGTACAAGGATGCTTGGATACAGGCGGGTGCGGGGGCACATGTAAACAGCGCGAGGGCATTAGTCATCGCGATCTGCAGTAAGTCGTGGCACATCTGCCGTTGTTAGGATCATTTTTTAGGCATTGCACCAAGCAGGGTTTTACAGAGGAGGTTTAAAGTAAGAGCACTGGATAGCTTCCTAAGTGTTTTTTGGGGAGGTGCTCCCAAGGCAAAGGACGGCGTGGGAGACATCACAAAGGTGCTTGTTTGAAAATGGTAACAAGTGGGTGATGGAGGCTGGGTTTCACAGGCTCATCAAGGGTGGGAGTCAGCGCATTAGTGCTAAATGAGATTATCTTCCTTTTCAAAGCAGTTCAAGGACTAAGCACATTGCGTTTGAAGAGTCAGTCGAACTGTTGAACGTTGCTTGTCTTTCTTGTATCGTTCTGCACCTGTCTCCGTAGTACTTTGGCCTGGAAAAGCCCTTTTTAGGTAATTTTGGCAAGCTGCTTCGCCACTGAGCTCAGTTGTGCCCTGCCTAAAGGCTTAGGTTGCCCTTGAATTGCCAAGCAGTGAGACATGGAAATTAAGCCATTATTATTTTTTTACAACATATGTCTACTCATTTAAACCGAAATTGAATCAGTTTCTGAAAGGCTTGTGCCCTTCATACTTTTGCTATCTATGAATAGCGGAGTGGACAAATCTACTGGCAAGATTTTGGCAGTAATGGCAATCTTTAAGCAAAAAAGGGCAATATGCATGGAAAACAAATGTCAGACTTGTGAGTATTTGAGCTTGAAACTTCCGTCTAAATGTTAGGACTGTCTGATCAGGAAACTGGGATTATGCTATGCGTGATAACAGTCAGTCAAAACGAAGTCTGCAGCTTGAGTGTTCACTAGCTATCTGCCCTACTAACCAAAAGGATATACAGAATATATTCAGTAAATCTGTGAAAGTAAAATGATGCTGCTCTTTTCCCATAAGCAAGACAATGCTTTCATTTTCCATGACAAATTGTTCTTTTTGCTCTTTTAAATATCGTAATCATGTCAGCCATTCCCCAGATGGGGAATATCCTACTACTAGGGCCAGTTTTGATCTTGTTTATATCAGCTCGGTACAGTTGTAAATCCAGGGGCTGTTACAGTTTTACTTCCCAATCACTCACCTGTGAATGAGATGGGTATCGGGGCCAGAAGCTGATTCCTTGAGTGCTGCTTTGAGATCACTGTCCCATATAGAGGGAATTAGCACCAGTAACTCCCCAGTAACCAGCTGTGTATTGCCCTGAATGGGTGGAAACCTGCAGGATCCCAAGGGCTCTTCAAATTGCAATGGGAATAAAGCTGTGTTATCATCGTAACAGCGTACCAATCATCTGCTAAATAGCTGAAATCCCTTCATCTCCTTTTCAGAGGTGAGCTCTAGCCAATAAGCCCCTGAAAGCCTCTGAGGACTGGTAATGAGCTGGAGACATCTTTTACTTCAAGGTTGTTGTTTCCACCCTAGTTTGGGTCAGGAGCCATTGCCAGCACAAGGATCTTCAGCAACTGAACAGTGAGAGGTGGAAACCTTTCCCTGGGTCCTACAGGAGAGGAATCACATCTGCAAGTAATGATTAAAGGGACTGAACGAAGGCAGGGTTTAAGAGATGTTTTAGGGATGGCTTGAGCAGCCTTTGCACAAGTATTCGCGGCTTGTGCTTTGGATGAAGCTTTTTCTTAAGGACTCGTCTTCAACAGGCAAGGGTGCTAGAAAGGGAACGGGAAGGCAGATGTTTGCTCCCCACGATGGTAGGCAGCAGGGTGATATGAGCATCTTTGACAGAAGTCTTCCGCCAGACACCATGGCCTCAGGTGTTCCCCCCGCTCCTCAGTCGGGTCTTTCCGAAGGGCGAGCACGGGGAAGGCACGTGTTGCCCATGCAGTGGGGAGAGCTGTCAGTCTGGCATCACTCACCAGCATGATATTGATAGAGTAAAACAAACAGCGGGCTGTTTTGGAATAGTTTGGTGAAATGCTGTCGCCTGGCATGGAACCAAAACACTGCTTAAATCAGGATAAACACAGTCTGGATTCCACCCTCATTTTCCATTCCCAGTCTGCCATGGAGTTATTTTATTTTAACTGTGTGTAAATCTTACCACATTTCCCTGCAAGGTGCTCAGCACTTCTGCTGCGAAGTTACTAGAGATGAGGGCACACTTGTGAAACTAGGGCAAGATGGGTAATGCAAGAACCGGCTTGCAAATCAGTTACGGGCTTTGAACTGATTATCCGTTATGAGTACACAGAAGGAGCAATCCCAAACAGAAAGGAGCAGTAAAGAAGGCTAATTTTTAATCTAGTTAGAGCATACTTCCATACTGTAAAATAATGATAATAGTAATAGTAACAGTAATAGTAGTAGTAGTAGTAATAATAATGATAATAATAATAATAATAATAATAATAATAATAAAAAATTCCATGGCAAAAGCACTCTAGCACTGTCCTGTAATTGTCCCTACTGTTTAATTGTTATAATGCTCCCTGGCTGTGTCTTGGCTTGTGCCAACTAGCAACGTCCAGCTGTGGTCCAGGGGATGGCATGGTCCATGAATATTCCACTAGGCAGTATGGACAAGCCCCCTCTGTTTTGAACGGTGAGTTTGTATGAACATTATCTGTACCATATCAATTCATCTCAGGGCAATGGAGTGGGTCCTGGACCATTTTATTTTCTAGGACTGACATTGCGAGATAGAGGTTTGCTGCTTACCGCAGTGCCTGTGCCAGCGGTACTGCACAATCTGATTAAAGTTCACTTCTGCCTCTGTGGTCTCAGAAGGAAAGAGCGCGTACCCTTAGAGGAATAGGCTGTTTTGATTATTACCAGCTTTACTGTGGAAAATGGTTTTATTTTCTCTTCAACATGCTTTAAAGGCAAAGGCTGGAATAGAGCAAGTCTTGCCATATGCATGAAAAGCAAAGATTTGAAAAACAGGCACTCCATCTGGCCAGCTCACAAACAGTTAAGCCAAAAGCTCTCTCCTCTCTCTCCTCCCTACCTTCCCATGTTAATACTGCGCAGCAGAGAATGAGATGCTGGTGCTTGATTGTCCTGACATAGCCCTAGGAACCCCCTAAGGCATTTACACATATCAGAAATCTAAGCTGAATTAAGCTTTGGAAGAGAGATGGAGGGCAGTATTATTCTTTTCGATTTCCAGGGGGTCGAAATAGGGCTCCAGGAAGTTAAGGCCAGTGTTTACAATCTAAAGCAGATGGGCTGAGAGGACTTTGAAAAGATTGGCTTAAATGATGGAGCCACGCGTACACAGTTGACCTGCGGGCAAGCTGGGAATAGACCTCCGCTCTCCTCACTTGCGGTCCCCTTGCTCGGCACGCTGGTTCCCAAACCGCAGCTCGCTGAGGGATACGGAGTGGCTCACGGCTACTCATCAGAGCCCTGTTAAACAGGGATTTCAGTAGCTTGGCCAAGCGAAGTGCAACGGGAAAGCGAGGGGGAGGGAATAAAGCATAATGTATTTTAAATAACGATAGTGAAACTGTTTGGGAACAGCCGGGTGGGCAGGAGGAGAGCGGTCCTTAGAGTTAATAGGGGCCTGATCCAGCCCTCCTTGATATCAGGACTGGATTTTGAGGCACTGAGAGCGCATTCTGGTAGTTCAAAGAGCGGTAGCAAGCTGACCGTGGCATTGACGACTGGCAGGTAGATAATGCGTACTGTTAACTCCTGTAATTCCCCACCAGCCTGAAGGAAATTATCCTGACAGTTCCTATTAACGAGCGGCTGCGTGACCACTCCTCTGCCCTGAGAGCTTCATCAAGGCTGTTTACTAAACGCAGATTGCCATGTTGTATCTTGAGAGCAGACTCAATACCGAGTGAAGAGTTAGCAATTGTTAATAAATAGTAGCATGTTAAGATGTCTCTCTGGGTGATTTTTGTGTACTGTAATTACATGAAATTGCCTGTTAGACTGGCCAAATTACATAAAAGGGGCCCTCAGCTCCACAAATGCGTTCCCGATAATGGGTGACTATTAGCTTTGACATGAGAAGCCTGTAGTTATGATAGGAAGGAAGCAAAAAGAGGTAGTAATTCTCTGGATCTGTCTTGCAACGACATGGGCTGAGCTGGGGAGGATGTCGGGTTGTTTCAGAAAGAAGTTCTGAAAAGATTATTTATTAATGATGCCACTAAGTGATCTTCATGCAGGGATCTCAAAGCCCTCCTCAGAGGTTAGAAGATGGAGAGGAAGAGACTCTGGGGAGACCTTATTGTGGCTTTTAAATATATAAAGTGTTATAAGAAAGGTGGAGAAAGATTTTTACCAGGTTTCATTCAGGATAGAGTTAAATTTCTCCATAGCACTTGTATGGTGCTGTGTTTTGGATTTGTGCTGAAAACAGTGTTGATAACGCAGCGATGTTTTAGTTATTGCTGAACAGGGCTTACACAGAGTCAAGCCCTTTTCTGCTCCTCAGACTGCCCCACCAGTGAGAAGTCTGGGGGTGCAGAAGAAGTTGGGAGGGGACACAGCTGGGACAGCTGACCCCAACTGACCAAAGGGATAAGACATACCATATGACATCATGATCATCAATAAAACTGGGGGGGTTGGACAATGGTGGGAGCTGCCATTGCTTGAGGACTGGCTGGGCATCGGTTGGTGGTGAGCAATCACTTTCTTTTGCATCCCTTGTTTTTCTTGGGTTTTGTTTTTTTCCCTCTCTCTTTATTAGTTTTTCTCCCCTTTTTTTTTTTTAATTATTAAACTGTCTTTATCTCAACCCACAAGCTTTTCCACTTTTACCCATCTGATTCTCCCCACCCATCCTGTTGCGGGGGGAGTGAGCAAGCAGCTGTGGTGTTTAGCTGCTGGCCAAGGTCCGGTCCACAACACCAGGGCCTCTAGTGACAGAACAAGGGCCAATGATTTTAAACTGAAAGAGGGTAGATTTAGATTGGACATAAGGAAAAAATTGGTTACGAGGAGGGTGATGAGACCAGGTTGCCCAGAGAAGCTGGGGATGCCCCATCATGGGAAGTGTTCAAGGCCAGGTTGGATGGGGCTTTGAGCAACCTGATCTAGTGAAAGATGTCCCTGCCCATGTCAGGGGGGTTGGACTAGGTGATCTTTAAAGGTCCCTTCCAACCCAAAGCATTCTATGATTCTATGAAAAAATGGCTTAGTGCCTCCTCGCTGCTCCTCTGCTTTGAGTTGAGTGAACCCTGTCATCCCTCTGATAATGCTGACCCACCAAAAAAGCTCCTTTCAGTTGTGGCCCCATCCTGCCTTCACTAAATCCCTGCTACTGGCCATATTTTGGGGTCCACCAAAAAAAGCTTGTGTCCTGCTCTTCCTCGCTCCCTGTCTTGCAATTAGTGGAAGAAATATGTCTTCCAGGAGGGGAAAACTGAGCCTTCCCTTGATCAGCTCCAATTTTAACCCAGGCCTCAGCAACAGGCATGCCCCGGCACAACCAGACAGCTGGACGTCGGTTCTGCTTTCATGGAGCACTGAGTAATGGTCAGGAGAATGGTGGGGTATGGACAACACCTGCTAATTCAGTGGGTCTGCTCCTTGGGTGCCTCACATCTGCTGCTTCTGCAGGCAAGTGCAAAGCCTTGCTCCTCTTGGTTCTGCAGAGTCCCCAGAGGTGGACACACGCATCGGTGACAACGTTGTCCCTTGAGTTGTGTCAAAAGCCTGGTTCTCACAGGTGAAGGTGTCATAGCGTCACTCATTTCCAAAGTCCCTAAAAGATACTGTATCTTGCTGCAGATTGCTGCCCTTTGCGGTGGCTGCTGTGCTTTTTGTCCGGTGGTTGTACTGGGGTAGAGTACACGGCTGGTGCTTTACCATACCACTGCGGTATATATGTGTATATACAAAGGGCCTGAGACTGAATGAGAACCCAAAATCCAACAGAATGGGGATTAAAAAATTTCAGGATGTTTTTGGCATGATGACAAGGGCATGTTCACCTCTTGGTCATTCAACACTTCTTCCTTTCTTACAGGACTAACATACACCCCTTTGTTTAGAAAGCTGTTCACTTTTGTGACTACTGCTAAAAGCATTATCTTCCAGCAATTTTTACAACCAGCTCTCTGCTTTGACAAGAGTTGTCCAACCAGAAACAAAATCAATACGAAGTGGCTTAAAAAACTTCTCAAGAATCGTGAAAAGCCCTTAGGCCAGTGGCACAGTAAAATGGTTCCTGAGCAATTCCTGGAGTAAATCACACCCACCTGGTCCAGTTCTTTGTCAGAAGAGTGGAGTGAGTCTCATCGCTCTGCGCTCATGACTTGTGAGGCGAGAAGCAGAGGGAGTTGGACTTGCTTGGTCTTGCAAAGGCAAATGTAAGGGGCAATTTAATCACCACCTACAGGTGCCAGAGGGGCAATTACAAAAGTTATAAACCCAAACTCCTCTCGCTTGTGCCTGATGATTTAAAAAGGGGAAAAGCCACAAACTGTAGCTTGGGAGGTTTGTGTGCAACCTTAGGAAAAACCCTATTACCAGGAGAGTGCTGTGGCCCTGGAACAGTCACCAGGGAGATGAGAGCTCTCCATCTTTGAGAATTTCCAAGACTCATCTAGACAAAACCATGGCCAACATCACCTGATGTTAATGATAGTCTTGCTCCAAGCAGTAAATTGAATTAGAAGACTCTAGATGTCCCTTGCAACCAGTACTTCTGTAATTCTCTCATTTCATGAGTCTTTAATTTCAAATGTGCAGGAAGTCAGGCTCAAGGCAACCATTCTGAATAGCAAACACACTTCTAAAAACAAATAAAGCGCAGCACCCCAGATTCCGAACTCATATCTCTGTTTTAATTTGGGAGCCAAATAAATGGTTTAATTTTTCGGTGACTTTATTAGTATGATGTTATACCTATAAAGACTTTCTTCAGCCTTTCTTGGTTTCAAGGATGGAAAAAGCAGAAAGAACAGCTTGCTTGTAAGGTCTCAGGCAAACTGCATGGCATTAAGAAATACCATTTTTGACTTTGTTCTAATTGGACCCTGTTTGACCCTGGAGCCAGAGCAGGGTAATGGAACAAGCATGATTCGAATGAAGTCGCTTTTCACAGTGTTGTGCAGAAAGCAAGAGAGGGAAAGAGAAATGCAGAGAATGTAAAAGGGAGAGAGCCAGAGAGATGCATTAAGAGCAAGAAGAAAAGGCAGAATATGTCATGGAAAATGGCCAAAGGAAGGGGGGGAAGAAGACAAAGGAGAGGAAAAAAAAGAGGGAGAAAGGAAAAGAAGGAAATAGAAGAGAGGAAAAAGGAAACAAAGTGAAATTTTAAATAAAAAGAGGAGTGTCCTTCTCCCCTGCCAGGCAGAGCAATGAGGTGGTAGGACAGCAAGCAGCCCCAGGCAGTGGCACTCGTTATTTCCATCCCAGCTGATGTCATTGATTGCTTCTCCTCTCCCTTGTCATGCTTGGTGACAGAATCGCAGGACTTGCGACTTATAATGACCTGCTCTGTTCCTGCTTGGCCCAGGCAAAGATTTTCTTTCAGGCTCCAACCAGGCACAGATTTATCTGTGATTCAGGGTGTTCTGGATGGCACCCATCAACAGACGTGGGGTGGTAGTGAGGGGCAAGGCAGAGTCTGAGCTGTCTGGGACCATCACCAGTCCAAGCAGATGGAGACCCTGTTCCTGTCCTGTCTTTTGCAACCAGTTTGCTCCTCAGCTATGGTTCTGGGAAACTCCCCTAGGACTGCTTTCTCTCTCACCTTGAGAATGCCTTGCTGGTTTTTTGTTGGTAGCGTTATTACTTTTTAAACCAACCTTGCTTTTCCCCCTCGTTCTCCTCCAAGGAAATTTCCCTTGCAAGGCTCAGATCCTACAGCATCCGACCACCTTCTGTCAGGGGGTTTAATTAGTCAGAAGAAATAAAACAAGCAATGCTTCGTTTGCCAAAGGGAAGAAGTGGGGGAGGGGGAAAGGAAGATAGGGAGGACAGAGAAACCTTAATAATGAAGAAAGCAAGCAGAATCCTAAGCTACATGGGCCTAAGCCTTTAGGACTTATTATTCCCAAAGGAGCGAGCTCCTGTTCTTATTGCAGCCAGTGTTTTTTATGGTTATCCACCCTCGTGATGCCAACAGAAATCCCATCAGGGCTGGACCAACCTGAAGAGAGCTTCATAGCATCTCTTCAGCAAAAGTCCTTCTGGTGGGCATGGATTTTGTGAATGTTTGGCTGAAGGATAAAGAAGGAGGTGCAGATCAGGGTGTTTTCTGTGGGAAGGGCTGCAGATAGATACCAGCTATTACCCACAAGTCTGGCTTCCACTTGGCTGGTCGTCATTTGTGTAATGCCTTGCCAATGAGTAAACTTCTGACCTAGGAATGGTCCAGTACATGCAACCTCTTACTTAGCTGATGGAGGATCTAGGAGAGGGTTATAGGTCATGCAGGAAAGGGGATAGGGAAGGGAGTGAAAGAACCTGAAGTTTTTGGGGGTGGAGGGATGTCGGAGAGGATATGGAAGGGAGGGAAGTTAGGATTACTGTGCTAGAGATATAGGTATGTAGTCTGCTCCTCTCTTAAAATCCAAACTCCATTTATTCTCAGATGATTTAGGAATTAGTTATATGTCAGGCTTTTTTTGCTTTAATGGAGCTCCTCCCCCACTTTTATCCAGTTACCCATGAAAAGCCAGTGAAACGAGACCTACTTAAATCAAATGTCACAATCGATGCTCATCCCAGGCCACCATTTGTGCGATGTGAACTCATATTGCCGTAAGGGGGGAGTGGGGAGAGAAAAAGGAGTGGGAGTGAGCTCGGAGCAAGTAAGCAAGGAGCAATCCATGTCTGAGTAGCTTGTGCTTCACAGTGCATTTATCACGACCATGCATCTTTGGGGTGGGACAGGGCTGTTGCCCACCTGGGTTCTGTAGTGGAGGAAACAAAGGTGACAAAGGGAGAAGCTGTGATTTCGTACAGGAGATTGCATCTCTCTCTCCCATACCCTACCCCAGTGCCTGACTAAATCAAAGGCTTCTGTTCGCAGAAGAAAGTCCCTTCCACATTTTAATTTATAAGGAGCAAGGTATGGTTTTTCAGCACTCACAGTGCCTGGAATATGTCCAATTTCAATTTTGTTTGATGGAAGATGAATCAAAATGTTGATATTTTCATTGAAATTTCTTTATGTTTACCTAGTTTGCAAAAAACTGCTTCTAACCTTCCACAAATATTTGGCAGGAGTAAATTCTCAGGGTGCGAATACAGTCATATGAGTTGATGTTAAAAATCGCAGTGAGGCAAGTCTCGGTAGAAGTTTACAGGAAGAATCCACATGTGAGCTGAAACATTTTCCGTGAGTACTTTGGGAAGCTCTAGGTGGAGGGAGATGCAGGACATTGCTAGATGGATTGGTGAGGCTCAGCGCCATGTTATTCTTGCAATTTCTGCACAATTGCTGGTAGTTAAAAGGATTGAGATAATCCAGTTGCATTATTTCAGCAAGTTGAATTAGGATCGGCATCCAAACCCTTTGTGCATATCTATAGTGTAGTTTTGGAGAGTCCTAAGCCTCCTGTTTCACACAGCGAACTCAAAGAAGCTGTAGAGGTGTGCTGGGGTAGTGGCATGTCAGAGCTGATACCGTCAGTAAGGAGGGGACATTGCAGAGAGGGAGCACCACACTGCAGTGCAGGTTGGCTTCCAAACCGTAGCTGGTCTGCATCCAGTAAAGATCCCTCAATCAACCTGTATTCCTTTGGGTGTATATGCCAGTTGGGCTTTCAAGCCATTGAATGTGTCACTAAATTTTGTCTCAGATCCCTTAATCTCTTGTGCCAGCCTTCCCAATAGCTCCTATGGGGTTCAATGCAGCAGTATGGTGAAAGTTTTGCTCCTCATTAATTCCCCCCAATGAGATTCAAAATGTGAGAGGTGCCCTTTGTCAAATTATACAAGTAAGGAGGATCTTCCCAAGCCCTTCAGACTTCAGGGATAATTCAGCTCAGATCCCAATGTATTGCCGTCGTTTCTCTCTTCTTCGTGTTGGGCTCTGCAGAATAAACCTTTGCTGACTGCGGGCCTTGAGTCAATGGATGCATGCTTGCTTTGCCCATGTGTTGAGCTGGCCAGACTCCATATAAGCACAGCACTGAGGCTTGCCTAATATGTTTTGCTTTGCAGAAGGCTCAGTAGCCTGAAACAGAGCTGCAGTAGCCCCAGCTTTGTGGTGTCCTGCTGGTTGGAGGTTCAGGTTGACCAGCCTCATGCCTGCCAGCAAAACGGTGTAGACAAGTCCTTAGAGGACTGCCTGTTCTATTCCCAAATTCATGTCTAATTGCATTTTTTTTTTTCCCTATGCTAAACCCTTGCTATGTCAGAAACCATCTCATCTCCATGGTTGTAGCGATAGGTGTTGGTACTGCGCCAATCTAATGACAACCTTGACTGTGCTCCCACACCTCTGAATACTGCCTAATCGCTTTAAATAGAGGGTTCTCGTGTGTCTGCTGCACGGTGGGTCTCTGCTTCTCTGCCTTCACGCCAGCAGAGATCACTGATGTGGAAATGAGAAACATGCCGGAAAAAAAGCCTGCAGCAGAGAAAACCAAGTGGGATCCAGATCCTCGCTCTAAGCTGAGACCAGGGGAGTTGAGCGATATTAGTTTGGCAGATGTTGGCTAGTTACACAGTTAGTCCCAGTGGCGCAGAGAACTAGATTAGGAGAGGTTATAGCATGTGTGTTTGCTCTTGACGTTGCAAGACCTGATGATCAGCAGATCTTTTGTGTTCAGACAGGAAAGGAGAACCGTTCCACACCAGACTTTCCAGTAAGGACCCCTGCATATGAAGAAATGCTTTGTGTAGTAGTGTAAGAGTAGTGACGTGATGGATGGTATGACTGGATGCTGGTTTCCTGGGGAGGATATATATCTTGTTTTCTCTTTGCTTGCTTCATCTCCTTGTTTTCCAGATGGATGTTTGTAGTTGGTGGAAAATTTTCACCTTCTTTTCATCCTCGCAACCTTCATCACTGCCATTCCCAGAAGAGCTCATTTGTAATTGTTCTAGTGTAGGCAGTGCCTTCTGCTATTTCCTCATTAATTATCTTCAAAGTTTCACACTGGATATGAAGGGCCTGATCCTCCTCTTGCAACCCATGCCTTTTGCACACCTGCCTCCGCATGGATATCAGAGTTGTTACCCAGATATAACACTGGTGTGTGTGGGAGCAGAATCAGGTCCAAAAAAAGGCTGGGTCAACCAGAAATAGATCCTGGTCTTCTTTCCTCTTTATTTGTATGTGCAGTGCAATGGGAAGGTCAGGTGAGTTGACACACAAACAATTCAGAGGAAAGTTCTTGCCATGAAATTGAGCTGGTAGCATTTGCTGAGCATCTTCTTTTTTTTTTTTTTTTTTTTTTTTACTTCTTTTTATTTAAATTTTCTTACTTTCTCTCTTTCAGAACATGGAAAAGGTGCTGGTCCCTTCTGTCACGTTAATTGTAGGCTGTGGAGTATCTTCGCTGACACTTTTGCTGTTGATTATCATTTATGTCTCTGTTTGGAGGTATGGCTTTCATTCTCTTCTCTTCTTGTTGGGGAAAGTAACTGTCTCTTGATCTACATGGATCCTGGAGGTTTTGTTCTCCTGTTTTGGGTGTCTGGTGCCTGAGGAAGAACCATTTGGTAATGAGTGGGTCCTGCAAAAAGTCATCATAGTAGCTTAGTTGGCATTATTCCTTCCTTTTAGTGCCAGAGAAATTAGTACAGTGAAATTAGTGCCATGACCCCATGTAGTCACATTGTTCCATTTTCAAAAGCTGCGTGCTGTTTTAGATGCCTTGTATACCCCAGGAAACCTTGTTCGCGCAGAGGTGGACATGCACTGCCTCCCGGCAGGCAGATTGCTTCAAGGTATTCCTGGTTGGGTCTTTGATAACATCAAAACATCCACGACTTGTTCTGAAAACATCTGGCCTGAAGGACAGACAGCGCTTTTCAGGAGCTTAAGGATGATAAACCACATGGTCTAAATAACTCTCCAACCTCTTACCTATGTTTTGCCTTTAGCTTCGGATGCATATGGGATTCCTCAGTACATCCCATTGCAGAGAGCTCCTGTACACCTATAAGCAGGTCAGGTGTAACCCTAAATTTTATAATTTATAGAGGCTGAAGTGATTTTGTAGCAAAGTTTTATTGAACAAAGGCCCACATTGGCCCATGCCCCTGTTAGATATGTTTTGGTGAACTGTATAAGCTGGAAGACCCGAGGTGTGCAAGGGATTCTTCCCCTGTACTGCATTGAACAAGGTCTGAATTTATACTACGAGACCCATGCCTTTCCTAAACCCATGGAAAACATTCTGAGAGCTTCATGACTCTAAGCTAAATAAACCAAAGAAAATCAGAACCAGGTAAATGACTGTGAAATTGAAATCGAGTGGCCACAGAGCATATACTGTTTGGATATTATTGGTGACCATTTTGGGAGAAGGGATCAGCCTGAGGCTCTTATTTTGTCAAATGAATCTTCTTAGTAGGAAGGAAAGGGTATATTCAGTTCGGAGTTGTGAATTGAGATAACTTTTTCTACCCTTTGACAGAGGAAAGAAACGAGAGTTAAAAAATAAGCAAAAATGCATCTTTTTTGTTGATACTGTGACAGTGCATAGTGGCTAGTTAATTATGGCAAGTGCTACGAGCTGAAGACTGATCATAATAACGTTTATCTAGAACTCAGGTTTTTCCGTGCCTGGGGTATCATTGGATCTGCTCAAGTCCTTGTCCTCTCCTGCTTTTCCTCAGGCTGGGCAGCACTGGGCAGCGCTGGTAGGTGACTTACTGGTGTCACTGGTGTCAGGATCAAGTGGAAAGTTAGGCTAGAAGAGTAAACAGCAAGTGTTCGAGCCTCACCTTCTCTTTCCTATCAGAAACAAGTTCAGGGTCTGAAACCCAAGCTCAGACATGAGGTTGAATCAGTTTGGAGCATGCCAGTGTCATTTGGAATAACATGATGTATTTTCTTCCAGGAGTGTGCCCCTCAATATTTACTGTTATTGAGGACAGTAAAGTTAATTACCTGCCCTGTTTAAAATACACTCTTTTTAATTTCTCATTCCAGCCTTTGCGTTATGTCTATGCCCAAAATGATCCACATGAATGGGGGGACATGTTTATGGGAGGCTTGAATGGGCATTTCTGAGCTAGCCAAGGATGGACATGCATTTCCAAGTGATCCTGAGACCAGCTATATCTTGATTAAAGGGCTCTCTATCCTAAGTCTCTCTGTGTAAATATTTGTAAAGCATGATCAAGTGATCTCTAGAATTTCTCTCTGGTGCGCTGAGTTTGTTTCATTTCTTCTCTGTAGATCATGTTTTCATGTTTTCTAAACTTCACAGCATTCCCGTGGCTGAGCCCTGAGCACTCTGTGTGGCCTTTTTATTTTAGGCATAGCTGCTGGACATGAATGTGCTGTCCTATCAATGGTCTCAGGAACATCATATTCAAGTCAACATTATCTCCTGGCTCCCACTTTGTTTTGCCCTAGACGTTATATAGTCTGATAGACAACAGCTGGAGGAATGCTTAGAAGTGGGATCAGCAGTAGTATTCCAGCTGTTGTTGCAAAAATAGAGGAGCAGCATCAAAGTGGTTCTTTTTCACCATGCAGGGGAGAAACTCCTCATGCCCTAGCTGCCTGGTCTTCTGTGGAGAGCACTCACCAGAGCTCAGCTGTTTCGGAGAGCTTTGGCCGGGAAATTTCCCATTCAGACCTCTGGACAAAGGCATCTGGAGCATGCATACATAGACTCAGCCTGAGTATGAAACACTTCTGATGAATAAGCTCACTGAGGCTGACAATCTGGAAACTTTCCCAGAATTTTGCCCAGCTAGGGTTTGTTTATACATGGGAAGCAGAAAGAAAGGGCAGGGGAGAAAGAGGGAAAGGAACATGGTAAAGAAAAGGGGGTAGAGTAAAAGGGAGGTGATCCCAGCTTTGGGCTGCATATCAGAGAGGAAACGAATTTACCCTCCGCTTCCCATTCCAAACCCAGAAATAATGGTTGCTTCTTAGTGGCACCTACTCAGCCATCGGCATGAACGGCGTGAGCTTTTTGATGCAAGCGATCACTTCAGACGCAGCCAACTTGGCACCGTCTCATTGAAAACTGGACGTTGTTTCTGTTTGACGGCTGTTGGTGGCCTGTTGGTGGACTCACTCCAGTTCCCAGTAGACAGATGGCTGCAAAAACTCTGCTGCAGATGGTGTATCTCTGGCCTTATTAGCAGTCTCAACAGAGAGGTCAGTGACACAGTGGGCCATAGAAGTGGGATGACCTTGTTACATCTCAGAAGTGGCTGTCCTGGGTCACAGCTGGAGACACGATCTGTGTGTGGGCCACGTGCTCCACCACCCATGTGGAAAAAGAGGGAGAATTGAAAGAAAAAGATCTTCCCTCTTGAAAAGTGACATGAAAATTAAAAACTGGGGAGAAAAGCAACTAATCAAGGCTCAGAACAGGTGAAATGACTTAGTACCGTGTTTCTCTAAGTTTTGGTTCGTACCACTCCTTTCGAGCAGCTCCTTGACACAGTAGTGTTTCGAGAGCCCCGATGTGTTTTCCATCCCTAAACTCACTGCGGTTCAACAGCCTCTGGAGTCAGTGACCTTTCCATAGCATGGAGATCAATGCCTGCTATCGAATAGCTCTTCCACCAGCCCGTCAGCATGTGGGGTACGGCAGACCTTTTTCGCTGGCGGCGGCTGGGTGAACACTGTATTGCTGAAAGATAGCAGTGCAAGCTTTTCTCACTCCCTGCCCGTCGAAGCCTGAGGATTGATTTAGTGGTTGTCAATGAGCTCTCAAGGGGCTTTTAACGCTTGCTTTAAACCCAGGAGCTCTGCCTTTGCCGAGAGATGCTGAGGCACTCGGTGGCCCTGGTGGGAGGTAGCAGGAATGAGTAAGTGCCTGCACGGAGAAGGATGTGTGTACACACAGGGAGAAAGCAAGAGTGACTCAGTGTTTGCGGAGAGGAAGGGAGCGGAATGGGGACAGAAAGACAGACGGAGGGGTTTTTCCACCTTCTCCATCTGTCTTGGTTTGCACAGGGCTTCTCCACATCCTGCAGGACCCCGGCCAGAGCAGAAGTTCCCTAAATTTGCAGTGAGTTTTCCCCTGCTTTGGATGCTGAATACAGCATATTTTGCTAAGTGGGCAGACTCTGTCTATCAGCCAAGGGGTAGCAAGACAGCAACCTGGAGTAGATCTGCCTTTGCTGGAGATCTCTCCTTTAGCAAAACCCATCAAGTTCTGAGTATTTTCCCTCTCTGATACAAGTTCCTGACTTCTTTGGGGGTCTGGATAGTAATGGTGATATCTTTCTGTGGCGCATCCTGCTCTGGAGAAGAAGAAATGGAAAGAAAAAAGCAAGCACGGCAGGAGGCTGTCTTAGCATAAGGGGGAACTTCTGATTGAGCTGAAACATAACAAGGAAATGTTTGATAGCCAAGCCAGGCTACCAAGGAGGACTGAGGAAGCATTGCCCAGGAATGCAGGATTGAATTAGGAAGGTCAGACCTCAGCTGCATTTAAAACTGGTAAGGGATGTGAAAGGCATCAAGAAGAGTTTCTGTAGGTCTGTCAGCACCAAAGGATTACTCAGGAAAGTGTTGGCCCAGTGTTGAATGGGACAAGTAGCCTAATGGAGAAAGAAGTTGAAAAGGTGAAGGTACACAGTGCCTTCATCTCTTGTTCTACTGGCAAGGTTTGCTCCCAGGCACCCAAGTTCCTGTACCTAGTGGCAGAATCTGGGGAAGAAAATACTACCCGCTGCCAGGGAAGAGAGAGCTGAGGACTGTTTAAGTAAGCTGGACATTCGCACATCCATGGGACCAAATGGGATGCATTGAGGGTGTTGAAGGACCTGGCTGGTGTTACTGTGGAGCCACCCTCTATCATCTGGGGAGGTTCCTGATGGCTGGAAGAAGGCAAATGTTACACCCATCTTTAAAAAGGGCAAGGAGGAGGATCCAGAGATCACCTGGCTGGTCAGCCTACTTACAGCCCCTGGGAAGATTAAAGAGCAAGTAGTTATAAAGGTTATTTCCAGGCAAAATGATGGACAAGAAAGCGATTGGGAATAGACAGCACAGATTTATTGAGGGCCGATTGTGCCTGACTGACCTGTTTCCCTTTTGTGATGGGATGACTGATTGTATGGACAATGACGAGAAGTAGGTGGTGTACGCTTTGACATTACCAAGGCCTTTAACTCAGTCTCCCAGAACATCTTTGTATCCAGACCAGGGAACTGTGCACTGGATTGGTGGCTTTGAAGGTGGCTTAATAGCTCGGTGGAGTTCATGTGGGCTTAAATGGTAATGTTCAAAGGTTTGAAGCCTAATCAGGAGCTGGTTACTAGCTTCATCTGACAGGGGTTGATACTATGACCAATACTGTTTAATGTGTTCTTTAACAGCCTGGTGATAGGGAAAAATACACCTTCAGCAGGTTTGTGGATGACACCAAATTGGGAGGAGTGACTGATATGCTGGAGAGCAGCACTGTCATTCAGAAGGACCTCAGCAAACTGGAGATACGGGCTGGAGAAATGGTATAACAAAGACAAAGGCACAGCCCTGCACCTGGGATAGAATAACCACGTGGAGCAGGATGGGCTGGGGACTGACTGGTTTGGTCATGTCTCCACAGGGGAGTCTCTGCAGGTCCTAGTGGGCAAGGATTTAGAAATGAATCAGCAGTGCACCCATGCAGCAATGAAGGCCAACATTATATTGGGCTATATAGGCAAGAATATAGTCAAGAGGTGAAGGAAACAGATTATTCCCTTCTGCTTGACTCTCTTGAGGCCACATCTGGAAAAGTGTGCCCAATATTGGACTCCCCCAGTACAAGAGATGGCAGCACACTGGAGCAAGTCCAGTGGATGCTTAGCGAACTGGAGAACATGATGTAAAAGGAGACAGAGGGAACAAGGCTTGGTTAGCTTGGAGAAGACTAGGCTGTTAAGGAGGAATCACGGAGAAGTCAAACAACTTGCAGAGGTATACAGCCAAAGGTCTAGAGGCACCAGCTGCAGCAGGAAAAAAATCCAGCTGGATATAAAGAAAAATAATGCTTCACCATGAGAGTAGTTAAGCACTGTAACAAGTCATCCAAGAGAGGTGGTGGCATTTCTGTTCTTGGTGATTTTCAAAACCTGATTTGACTTTGAAATTAGCCCTTTTTTGGGCAGAGGATTGGACTGGGAACTCGAGAGGCTTTTCCCCAACCTAAATGATTCTGATTCTGTGATTCTGTATGTTGCCAACCCACATCTCATTCTTTAGAGTTTCAGGGATCTGGGGAACAGGATGGACTCTCAGTACATGAAGGGAAGCATGGAGAAAGGAGAGGCTTGTTTAAGGGGGGAAAAAGTCTGAAGACAGCTGGATTATCTTCCCTTACATTCACATACAGACTATGGTCAACTAATTTCTTACCTTTTTTGACCAGAGACTTGCAAAGTGCACGCTAATGCCAGTTGGAACATAGTGTTGCTACACAGATTTATTACATCTCAATCCCACCAGGACAGATTCCAAATCTCCCTTTCTATCCCCTCGAAGCTGCTGACTGGAGACTTGATATTTTACTTCACACAATCAAAGCGTAGGTAGATCGATGGCTCGGTACCCTCCAGCCACAAATGGAATAGGATCCAGGTGATGCACAGCATTTTATTGAGTCCCATGAAAAGGGGAAATTTTGGATCAGATTGGCCATGAAAGGAACCAGAGGCTCATTTTGCAGGCAGTCAGCCCAGTTTCTAGCTGAGCTGGAAGCCTAAATTTTATAGTCTGTTCTGGGGTTGGGTGAGTTTCAGGGAGAACTACCTATAAACCAGGTTTCCAACAGACCAAGTATAAGTTCAGGCTACTTTGCATCAGTGACTTTTTTGTATCCAGGAAAGCATATCCTCACTGTTCATGTTTGTCTGAAGGTAAAGCTCAGAGGGAAGTTAAAATCAAAGTTTTGCAGCCTTCAGTAGGTCTAAAGCACAGATCTACCCTTGGCAGAACACATGTGTGTAGTAAACTCATCCTGCCCACCTAGTCAGAAACTTAAAACTCTGCAGCCAAAGCACGACCAACTCACTCTTGCTAAAATTAGTTAATGAAATTAAATTCCCAATATAAATAGTTGATGTGCTGGAATATAGGAAATAATCCTGCATTAGCCTCCAGGGATGAGCTGGTTGATTAATAGATCTGTTTCTAATTTCTGTAAGCATCAGTTTCTACTCTTCACTCATCTGGTATTCAGGCAGGACACTTGCCGAATCACTGAGATTATTCACGTGTATGAGTGTTGGTATGGTCAGGTCCTGAGTCAATCCTTGAGGACTTGCACTTTTGCAATTCATTTTTAATTTTATTAGATACATAAAAGTGCCTTCAAAGAAATTTTCCTCCGTAGCCAGTGGTTTGAATTAATTGTCGTGCACATAACCTCAGCAGCAAGTTGGTGCTGTGCTGCACGTTGCATATCAGAAATGACAAATAGCTTGCTGCTGCAAGGTGCTGAAGGCAACAGCTTCCTAACCTGGATCCCTAATGTCCCAGACCCACAGCTGCAGTTACGTATTTGGCCTAGTTTTGAGAAGCGTTAAACCTCTCCGTCTGGGGAAAAAAAAAACCAAAACCACAAATACTTCTCACTTCAGGACAGGTTGTTAGGTTAAACAAAGGGGAATGCTGAATCACAAACACTTTGTTGTGAAGGTGCATGCATTCGTAACCTGCTTTCATCGCCAGCATGCCTGTGGCTCTTCTTATTTGGGAATCTTTCCATGTGTTGCCTGTATGTTTTCTTTCAAGCTCCTTTTCAAGTCCGCTTTCAAGTAAGGAGAGCTGAAGAAGACTTGCAGCACTCTACTGGTTTAGGAGCGGCTCAGACTTGGGACCAGGCTGGCCCCTAGTTTGTTGACTCATGCTCATAACTCCAGCATTGATGGGGGAGGATGGAGAGATCTGTGGGCTGAGCACTACACCCAAGCTCTCCCTGCTCCTTTTTCCCCTTGTTCTTGTCTGTTTAACATACAAGATCTGCAAGAAATGGGCAATCTCTTACCATGGCCTTCTGTAGAGCCTGGCCCAGTGCAACCTGCACCTGGTTGATGCTTTTCAGAGGTAACTTAATGCGAGTTGTAACAGGGTGGATCTCCCTTCCCCTCTTCTCTTGCTGCAGGTATATTCGCTCAGAGCGCTCTGTCATTCTTATCAACTTCTGCCTATCCATCATCTCCTCCAACGCTCTCATCCTGATCGGACAGACCCAGACCCGGAATAAGGTAGGAGATCAGTTGGGCTTTGTTTGTTTGTTTGCTTTTTCCCCTGATTTAGCACTGAAATGATCCATTCAGGCAGTGCTTCCTCATTTTTCCTCCATCTGTTAATTAGCGACATGTCAAAGACACAACTAAATGGCAGATTTCAATTTTCTCTCTCGCTCTCTCTTTGATAATTTGTCAGCATCCTCGGGGCTTTGATTAAAACCAATGTGATATTTTTGAATATCTGCCTAGAGTAGCTGGCACATGGCACAGTGAAGAAACATGGTTATCTGCAAGGCTTTAACCATTTTATTTTCCAAAAATTACAAAGAAAGACAGATTGAGAAAAGGCTTTAAAAAAAAAAAACCTATCATCTCAGCAACTTTTATACTCCGAGCTTAAAGCGCTTGGCAGATGTTAACAAACACAGCCACAAAAACCACCTTTTTTGGGGGTAGGAAGTGTTGCCAGACGCGCTGTGCATGCTGCAGAGCCGAGGGCTGTGAGGGACTCACTGCAGATCACAGTGTGACTCCAGCAGTAAAGGCAAGACGTAATGTGGATTTTCAAGCTACATGCACTGGTTGCACGTACATGCCTTCCCACGTTAGAGACCCAGCCAGAGAGGCGCGTGTTGCCTGTATGACTTTTCTCCGGCTAAAGTACTTTCAGTTTCTCTGTTGGTGTCTGGCGTAACAAATCACTGCTCATCATTGGTATTTTCTTGTGGTATATTTTCCCATCTCCCCAAGTGCTCCAACCATCCTAACTCCGCTAAGCAGAAAAGTGAGGCAAGAAGTGTCCTCCACTACTCCTGCTGCCAAAGTCGCAGGCAGAAGTCAAAATTTAGTTTTTAATTAACAGTAAACAGTGACCAGCCAGTTTTTTCAAGCCCCTACTTTGGCAGCCAGAGCATGCTGTCACTTTTGGAAGCATTTCTGCAGAGAAGCCCCAGGGTTTAATGAATCACAGAGACTCATTTCTATGGAGGGCCCTTTGGGTTAGGGCTAGGTTATGTTTTAGGGAAAGCTTTACAGCTGCTGGAGTCAGATGTGTGTAGAGAAGTGTGGAGAGATGCAGCCAGCCCGCTCTGCTCCTATTAAACAAGTGGCCTTCAGATATTAACTTCGCAAAGCAGAACTTTCTTTCACGGCCAACATGATTTTCGTGGGGCAAGAGGTGGAGAAAGGGCGAGCTAAGTTCTCATTTCCCCTGAGTGCGTTGTCTGCAGCCTCAAGTGTGTGCTAGGAGCGTCTTTCTATAGAAAGAAGCACTGAGGGATGCTCAACATGGCAAACCATGGCTGGACCTCCTCTTCGGTTAGTCTTCTTCACCGCAGGACAGGAGGTGGATGTCTTCACCCTCTCCCACCCGCTTCAGAGCACAGTTGTGAGCCCAGATTCTCCCTCGTGCTTTTTCTCACATTACTCTGGGTGTTCACTGTCAGAGCTGTTAGTGGGGATTCGAAGCTCCCGGCTGCAATTGCATGAAGCAGATTAGCTCTTTGCACATACATATGCATGAAACACCATAAATAGAAACGTTATTCTTGGATTTCCGCTCAGCCATCTAGTAAACAGTCTCTGGCAGGGAACAGAGAAAGAAAACTATACAAAGAAGAGACGAAGGAGTGTAAATTAGGAATTTATTCACATTCAGTTATTCATAATGGAACATTTTAAAATGTTGGTGATCGACTTATAATTGCAGTTACTGTGGGAGAACTTCTATAGTATTAGTTTCCCTGGAAATGCCAAATTCTCCCTTGATTTTCATCCATGTAACCTCAAAGGCAAGATTCCATGCCTGGATTTGCTAAGCTTTTTGAAGATGAAAGGCCTGGGAAAAGGCTAAAAAATTACACTCAGCAGTAAGTGGTACAAAAGAAAGGAATGCTGCATGAACTGGCCATATCTCAAAGGCATGGCTACGTGCTGCAAGGAAACAGATTTCTCCTCTTAAAGGAAAACAACAGCTAATGGCCTTGACAGACTGACAAGCTCTGCTAGGTCTTTCTGCAGCAGCTTGGGACATCTTATCCCTGTGCTTAGGCCTTCTTGGAGATTTTTTTCTTTACGAGGAAGGAAATACCTGCAGTGGAGGTAGCAGAAGCAAATACGTGCCTGCCCATCAGCTGGCCAAGTTCACAGCCTGGTTTCAATTGAGGCAGTGGATTTATATTGGCCCAGCTGAGATAAGCGTATTTCTCTTGTCCTCCCCTCCTCTCTTCTCCTTCTCTTTCTATCAAAACTAGCTGACTGAGAAAAAATACCCAGAAAATGCATCTCTCTGGTGTAAAACTGGAAAGCAAAGTTTTTCTCTCCCCTTTACAAACTGTTGGGAAACTGGGCAGAACCATGTTGGTGCAAAACAAAATCAAAACAGTAAAATAAACAGTGTCATATCTGATGTTAGCAAAAAAAAAAAAAAAGGTTCTAAAATAACAGTCTCTTAAAATACATTTGAGAAAGCATCCTCTGTTTGTAACTGTTTTATGTAGGTCTGTAAGCTGATGAATAGCAACCACCTTTTTAAGATTCTTTTAAAATGTGAAAATTACTTGAAATTATCATATTGAGCTGTGTTATTTGTACTGAACTGCCATCCAGAATCCATTTATAAGCAGAATACCAAGGGTTTTGGTGTCAAATGCAAATATGGAACAAAAAGACAGTTCCTGTCTCAAAGAACACACAGTCTTACTTTTATTCACAACCTCTGATAACGGCGGTTTGTGCCAGTGTATGAATCGAGAGCAATCCGATAAAATCATGATAAAAGACACTCGGTGCATGAGAGCTCCGTGTTAAAAGATGCTGGTGGATGAAAAAGGAGGAAGGTTCACTGACCGTAAACCCAAAGTCCGTGTTTCCTGATATAACTCAAAGCAGACAAATTCTTCATCATAAACCTCCCCCTCCCCCTGCCCTGAATGCCTTAAGCCATTTTTTTCATCCAGAGTCACTTTTAAAGTCTATTTGCTCTCCCTTCTCCTTGGGAGCCACTTAAGTTTCTTTCCATCATTTTCGTCTTGAGTACATTGATTCACAGTTTCCAACTCGCAGATGGTGGAAATTAAGCACAGCTCTGGCAGAGTTAAACAGAGCGGCACCAATTTGCACCAGTAAAAGATTTGGCCTTGCTGAGTTAAAAACAAAGACGAGCTTGTCAGCTTTCCAGTCCATCTCCCTGGCACTACGGATTGTTCTTCATAATGTATTTGCTAGTACTTTTCCCAGTTTAATTTTAAATGGCTTAAGCTCCCTGCATTTCCCTTGAGAGCTTTCCCCACCAAGTAGTAGAGCTCACCATTATGAAATTCCTTCTAATGCAGTTTCTTTTTTTTTTTCCCTTTCTTTTATTTTTCCCCTATGTCTGCTAGTAGTTATATGCTCTTGAACAACTACGCTCCACTCATGTTTGCAGTCCTTACCAGCCCCTGGCAGCTGTGGTTTTACCCGGCTCTCACGGCTTAACTCTTTCACTGAGCGATCCTTCCCTGGCGGGGACACCGTCTAAATTGCCTTCCTCTGATTTCATTTCTATGGCTCGGCTGCCAACGACATGGTGCTTTGCAAACCTTTTGAGCTGAGATTAGTGCACGGCTTACTAACCGCTCCGTCCTCCCTGAAAGGATCATGGCAATGGTTTTGATCATTTGGAAAATAAATATATCTTGCTGAAGCCAAGCAAGCACCAGCATGGGACGCAGGTTCAGACTTCAGCAAAAGTATTAACTGTGGGCTTATCATAGAGCTCAAGTTTAAGAGCAGCTGATTTCCATGCAGTACTTAAATTTGAAGCAAATGCTTCGGTCCATTGCTAGGTCGAAGCTCGCGGAGGAGACTGCCTCCTCCTAAAATGTCTTTTCGTGTCCTGATCTCCATGACCTTGCCTTCCAGAAGCTGGTTTGGAAGCATCTCCCTCCGCCTTCTGCTCTCCTACGCGCTGCTCTCTCCGCCTGCCGCTCCTCTCACGTCTCCTCCTTTCCTCCTCTCTCCAGGTGATATGCACGCTGGTGGCGGCTTTCTTGCACTTCTTCTTCCTCTCCTCTTTCTGCTGGGTGCTGACCGAGGCTTGGCAGTCCTACATGGCCGTGACGGGTCGGTTACGGAACCGCATCATCCGCAAGCGCTTCTTGTGTCTCGGATGGGGTGAGGATCCTGGGTCTGCGAAACAGCTTTCCCCCCGGGGTGCGGAGGGGGGAAACGTCGTCCCCTCCTCGGGATGAGGAGCGGAGAGGGTCCGGGCTACAAGAGGGACTGATGTTCTACCGAAAGCTTGGCAGAGGGTGCTTGCAACCCTTTTGGGGGTGTCAAGAAGGGCCGAGACGGTTAAAAATAGCGTGAGCAAGAGCCGCAAGTCCTGCCTGCTGCCCAGCGCGCCCAAGGGTCCCACAAAATAGATGAGTCGAGTTTTCAAAGGGTGTGCTGGGGTTGGTTTCTCCTGGGTTTGGGTCTCTTTCTTGCTTTCCCCATTTCTCTCTCTCGCTGTCTCTTTCCATGTGCGACCCGGAGTGAAGCAAGCTCTGAAATCCTGTCTCCATGGCAGCAGGGCCTTTCGTAGACAAATAAACTATGAGACCGGTGCAGATGCTTGTAACTAATTTTTCTCCCTTTGCCTCTTCCGTATGTTTAATTTATTAGCCTTAAATGATGCATTCTGTAGTAGAAAACAAACACAAACCCATAACCTGGGCTTTCAAAGCAATAACAAGTGTGCGTTTGAAAGGAGCGACTGAACAAAAAGTTGCTCAAAAGCGAGCAGGCAAAAAAGAGAAAGGAAGAGAGAAAGCGTTGTGTGTCTGAGCTGTATTAGTGTCTCGTTTTACTACTGAAGTCTAGCATTTCACCCCAGGCAAGATATTTCTGATGCCTACGAAGCACCCTGATGTGATTTATTCTGGCACATCAAGAGCCGTCCTCGTTCCAGCACTTGCATCCCTTTAAGTTTTCACTCCTAGATTTTGCTTACGATAGAAAATAAATTGCATTATTGAAATATAGTGTTTGTGTGTAGGAGGAGTATAGCCACAAATGTGCAAATCACAGGCTGCATGCGCTTGCGTGTGTTCATGCATATGTTTATACACAAACACTCTGTGTTTCAAGGAGCATCAGGGATATCGAATGCAACAGACTAATAGTTTTTCTAGGTAATAAAAACAGATTTTTCTGATTTATAAAGGCTGGGACAGATGGACGTGTTAGCCAAGGGAATTTTGGACAGGCGACATTCACATTTGTAGTCTGTACAGATGAAAAAAAAACCCCACCCTACATGTGTAGAAGCATAATTTGCACTGCTAGTAAAATGTAGTCATCTCTGAGCTAGGATGTACTGCCTGATAAATGTGGCATAATAACCATTTGGAATAGGTTAGGACAAGAATGAAGAACACTCTTGCCTGTTAAGGCAGCAAGAGAATTTCCGATATTTAGCATCCTGCTAGACTTCAGCTGTAGAGCTGGGATTAATGGCACTTCTAAGAGGAAAGAGGCTGAAAATATGTTTTAAAGAGTGTAATCTGAAATAATTAGCCCAATTCTCTTTGTCATGGGCTGATTCTCCCCCTTTTCCCCCTTTGTGTATTAGCATTTCTCTAAGCCCTTGTTCTAGATGTCTTTGCCAAGTTTTCAGCTGCTGTCAGCTGTAGCTCATTGAAGCTACAGTGGGTTTCATCAGCAGTGAGGTTTATTCCCTGTTTTTTTGTTCTCCTCTTGGGTATGCAACTTTTCCTTTTCAGAAAAGAGTTTTTAGCAGTTAGATTTTTTTATTATTATTATTTAGAACAGACAGACAAACTGTTCCCTAGAAACAATTCAGTCATCATATTTAGCCCCAGTAAAGAAGAAATAATTTTGTCAGTCTTTTATGACCATGTCATAGTTTCTACAACTGGATTTTTAATTCTGCCATAAGTCAGGCTCTGAGTGGGTCTTAGTTGTTCAGAACAATTATGGTTGTCGGTAGTTATTAGCAAAAAAACCTTTTCTAGTGGGACATGATGAACACATGACCTGATTCTCCTCTGACCTGGCAGTCCAAAACTCTTCAAAACAGGTTTCTAATGCATTTATTTGGAATTGTGAATATAGAATTCACTTTCTGCAGAAAGCCCCCAAATACTTGCCAGTGTCTATGTAGCTTGAGTGCCCACCTAGGAGGCTGATACAAACCAGACACAGTATATGGAACAGGCCAGTTAGGAATAACTTTCTTTCAAATAATCAAAATATAGATTAAAAGTGGGTTTTTTTTTTCCCAATCTAATCACATCTAACTGTGATTAGACCATTAACAGCTCTCCCAAGGCGGAGGAGTACAGCACCCCTCATTATGATGCTCTTTGGCTTAGCTACCATGACATAGCTACCACCTTCAGTAAACGCTGCTTGTACAGATCCATTTTCAGCAAAAGCTGGGGCTGCTACCCAGGCTTAGTACATGCCAGTCCCTGTAAGCTGATGAGTTCACAGCCTGAGTCTGTATTTCTGCATAATTATCACATCTAAGAGGAGCACTTTGCGAAGAACAAGTTGCTATTTTTGGTGGAGTCTTAGCCAACTTTCCTCTTTCACAGGGCCTCTTGCATCAAGTTATACTCCTGAAAAAGTCCTTTCACGTGTGGTTTCTTGGTGTGATTGCCGTGGGATGCCATATTGATGGCATCGTAGTGAATACAGCAGATACCCAGATGAGGTGTGAAGGAGGCTCAGCAAGAGGAGCAATAGGCAATTCAGGAAAAAAAAAAAAGAAAGGATAACAAAAAGAGGCATTTTTTAAACCTAATTCCTGTTGGGTTTGGACTGATAAATGTGAGCTGTGCTTGGAAATCTCATACGGGAAGAGAAACACTTCCCTTTATGATAACTCTCAAATGCTGCATATTCCAGCCAACTTGGCCTTACGCTTCCCAGCTGGCTGCGGATCCTCGCTATTAATCAATCTTGCGATGATTTGTATTGCTGAGTGACCACCTTGCCAGCAGGGTTATTGTTTGGACGCTGTGTCTGCACATCCCTTCGATCTACACCGTCTTCTGCAGCCACCTGCTGTGACCTCTACAGCACACAAATTAAGGTCTTGTCAAGAAGCAGTAATCCTAGCTGGCTACTGATCCTGCTAATTCTTAATGGGATTTGCCAGTCTTTAGCGTTGAGACAGCTTAATTGATCATGTCACAAGGAGGAGGGCTATAAAAAGCCACATGGAGACCTCTGCAGCTGAAGAACCAGATGTTACTAGCCAATATCCAGGCATTTCTTTAGTGGCAGGGGAGAGTTGGACTGGGGCTAGTGAACCAGAAAAGTACCCAATCTCTTCCATAGATCCTTGAGCAGTTTATTGTGGCAGGGATAAGAAGGATTAGAAGACTATTAGTAAGATACAGTGTCTTTTGCTAGTTCTGATTGTGCCTAGATGTTCAAGGACCCAACAGTTGCAGAACTTTTTGTGAGTTTTAGGCCAATAACCAGCATGTTGCTCAATAACCAGCAGGTTTTCTTTGTACTCCTTACTGTAATTTTATGGGAGCTTCTGGCAGTAAGATCAAGGCCGTAGCTTCACCCCCTTATGCACCTGAAATGATATCCCATGCTGGTACTGTTAGCTCACCATGCTCTGAAGATAAATCGTACTTTGTACATTGTGACATCTCAGCGACAGAGTAACTTGCTCATCCTTTACAACAGTTGTAATGAAGTGTGTCTTCTTGAGGACAGCTGGTTTCTCTTAGTTTATTCCCCTCTTAGGCACAAAAAGGGAGCAGGTCTCTGGCAAGAGAAGTATCCTGGTTTTGCAGAAAGACCTGATGTTCTGATGCTCTTTTCCATTGCTGTTTAGAGGGACCTGCTCTATTATAGATCATGGCTCAGCACTGAGGGAACCTGTTTGGAATAGGTGGAACTCAGTTTCCATTTCCTTTTCTGTCTCATTTGGGGTGAGGTTTGAACCTGGGTTGTTCATCATACATTATGTTAAGAGCAAACATAGCCCTTAATCTCCTCCTTGCTGGCTTCTTTGAGTTGGGTTGTGGCTGAATATTCCATCTTCAGGAGACACTTTTATATATTCCTGGCCAGCCTGTGTACCCAAGAATAAAATAAATATATTTTATGCATCTGCATGTACTGTCAGTCCCCACACAACTGCTGAGACCACAGCAGGATATGAGCTGATTACAGCTGATGGCATTTACTTCATTAGCAGAGGTAACAAGGGTTCATGCTTTTGGCTCTGAAGGTCCTGAATTCAGTCTCTGCCAAAGACCCAGGCTGGGACAGATGGTGCTAGAATAACACTGGAAAGAATGGGGTATATTATGCGGTTGAGTAGGAGAAGAGCTGCACATATGCTTAAATGACCGATTTTCTCTTGTTTCATTTCCACAGGGCTCCCCGCCTTGGTGGTTGCCATTTCCGTGGGATTTACTAAAGCCAAGGGGTACGGCACCGTGAACTAGTGAGTAAAGGAGCTCTCCTTCCTTTTTCTTCCTGTCTCACCCTCCATCCTTTTTGTCAAAATCC
The DNA here is from genome assembly GCF_947461875.1 of Haliaeetus albicilla. Classification (NCBI taxonomy): domain Eukaryota; kingdom Metazoa; phylum Chordata; class Aves; order Accipitriformes; family Accipitridae; genus Haliaeetus; species Haliaeetus albicilla. Next base: position 75,118,103 of record NC_091485.1, read on the forward strand.
AGTCACTGACCTGCAGGAGCCAGGGTAGGAGCTGAATTCTGGTGTGCTGCCCATGGCAGAGGGAAGCAGGGATGATGGGAGAGGAAGGACCCATCCTGCCTCCCTGCCTCTTCAAGCCATCAGCTGGCTGAGGTGCATTGTGTATTCCTTTAAGAACAAGTTCACAGGTACTAGTTAGATTTAACTGTTGCATATATGACATCGCTTTGATCTAAGCACCTCCTACATAGAGGTTTTTTTAATTTATTTTTTAGGGGGCAATGTGGAATATTTAAAGTTTAGGATTTTTAAAAATAGATTTTGTGTTTATCTATTTAATGGTTTGCTTGATTGGTCCCAGGTTTTCAAAAGAGCTGGGCTCAGTTTTAGGCACCAGAAAGAGCATGAGTTTTCAAACCAAGGTTTTGAAAGCAATATCTGAATTTGCCTGTTTTCTGAACTCCACCAGATTTGCCTTTAGGAAGCTTTTATTTGCATGTAATGGGGGAAGGAAGGCAGGGTAGAAATAATGGAATAAGACTGTGCAGAGGTAAAAAATACGTTAAGGCAAGGCTGGAATCACTCAGAGCTGAGCATTAGTACAACTTAAAAAAAAAAAACAGAAAAAGAAAATGTTATTTTTTCACTGTGTTGTGAAAAAGATAGCTTAGAAATTTTATGCATAGTGGCAGTCAAAGGACACCATTTTTTGGAGCAATGAATAAGGCCCTTCCTTACTGCAGCCCATCATTACCCAGAGCCTTCCTGGCCAGTGGTTTGCGTCCCACGTGGTATATCCCATGTTTAAGACAAAAGCTGGAGATGTGGCCAGCAACAGAGGGTTCAGTTAAGTCCACTGAGAAAATGTCATTTGGAATCCCTGCTCTTCCTCAGTTCCCACCATGTTTGGCACATCCACGACCAAATGGTTCAAAGTTTGCATTTTGATTGCAGGAGAGTATTAAACCAGCACAGCAGCATTCTCCGTTTGCTTTGCAATCTAAATTACTGCAGTCTAAATTGCTGTACAATATGGAGGGGTCAGGAAGGTGGCTTTGTCAAATGCAAAGCCATAGATACAATTCCTGAAGCCTGTGCTGGCATCAGGATGATTTGGCTGTACCTGTCCCGACTTGCCTGCCCCAGCTTAGGTGACTTGGCTTCAGTGTGTCCTGGCAGAGAGGGATCCAGTGCTGGTTGTATGCCTCAGAAGAGGACAACACGCAGCTTGGCTTTCAGAAGTGCTGCTGAGA